>NC_133394.1:59996357-60296357 GCF_047511655.1 Castor canadensis
TTCCCTTTCTATTTCATGGAACAGTTTAAGGAGGGTTGGTATCAGTTCTTCTTTAAAGGTCTGATAGAATTCAGCAGAGAATCCATCAGGTCCTGGACTTTTCTTTTTGGGGAGACTCTTGATTGCTGCTTCAATTTCATTTTGTGTTATAGGTCTATTCAGGTGATTAATTTCCTCTTGGTTCAGTTTTGGATGATCATATGTATCTAGAAATCTGTCCATTTCTTTTAGATTTTCAAATTTATTTGAATATAGGTTCTCAAAATAGTCTCTGATGATTTCCTGGACTTCCATGGTGTTTGTTGTTATCTCCCCTTTTGCATTCCTGATTCTACTAATTTGGGTTTTTTCTCTCCTCATTTTAGTCAGGTTTGCCAGGGGTCTATCGATCTTGTTTATTTTTTCAAAGAACCAACTTTTTGTTTCATTAATTCTTTGTATGGTATTTTTGGTTTCTATTTCGTTGATTTCAGCTCTTATTTTTATTATTTCTCTCCTTCTATTTGTTTTGGGATTTGCTTGTTCTTGTTTTTCTAGGAGTTTGAGATGTATCATTAGGTCATTGATTTGGGATCTTTCAATCTTTTTAATATATGCACTCATGGCTATAAACTTTCCTCTCAAGACTGCCTTAGCTGTGTCCCATAGGTTCTGGTAGGTTGTGTTTTCATTTTCATTGACTTCTAAGAACTTTTTAATTTCCTCTTTTATTGCATCGATGATCCATTCTTCATTAAGTAATGAGTTATTTAGTTTCGAGCTGTTTGCATGTTTTTTGTCTTTACTTTTGTTGTTGAGTTCTACTTTTACTGCATTGTGGTCAGATAGTATGCATGGTATTATTTCTATTTTCTTATATTTGCTGAGGCTTGCTTTGTGCCCTAGGATATGATCTATTTTGGAGAAGGTTCCATGGGCTGCTGAGAAGAATGTATATTGTGTAGAGGTTGGATGAAATGTTCTGTAGACATCTACTAGGTCCACTTGATCTATTGCATATTTTAGATCTTGGATTTCTTTATTGAGTTTTTGTTTGGATGACCTATCTATTGATGATAATGGAGTGTTAAAGTCTCCCACAACCACTGTGTTGGCGTTTATATATGCTTTTAGGTCTTTCAGGGTATGTTTGATGAAATTGGGTGCGTTGACATTGGGTGCGTACAGATTGATGATTATTATTTCCTTTTGGTCTATTTCCCCTTTTATTGGTATGGAATGTCCTTCTTTATCTCGTTTGATCAATGTAGGTTTGAAGTCTACTTTGTCAGAGATAAGTATTGCTACTCCTGCTTGTTTTCGGGGGCCATTGGCTTGGTAAATCTTCTTCCAGCCTTTCATCCTAAGCATATGCTTATTTCTGTCGGTGAGATGAGTCTCCTGTAAGCAACAAATTGTTGGATCTTCTTTTTTAATCCATTTTGTCAAACGGTGTCTTTTGATGGGTGAATTAAGTCCATTAACATTAAGTGTTAGTACTGATAGGTATGTGGTGATTCCTGCCATTTAGTTATCTTAGTTGTTTGAAGGTTTGATTGTGTGTACCTAACTTGATGTTACTCTCTACTGTCTTGCTTTTTCTTATCCTGTGGTTTGGTGCTGCCTGCCTTTTCATGGTTAAGTTGGGTGTCACTTTCTGTGTGCAGGATCCCTTGCAGAATCTTTTGTAATGGTGGCTTTGTGGTCACATATTGTTTTAGTTTCTGCTTATCATGGAAGACTTTTATTGCTCCATCTATTTTGAATGATAGCTTTGCTGGCTAGAGTATCCTGGGGTTGAAGTTATTTTCATTCAGTGCCCGGAAGATCTCACCCCACGCTCTTCTTGCTTTTAATGTTTCTGTTGAGAAGTCTGCTGTGATTTTGATGGGTTTACCTTTGTATGTTACTTGTTTTTTCTCTCTTGCAGCCTTCAATATTCTTTCCTTAGTTTCTGAACTTGTTGTTTTAATGATGATATGTCGTGGAGTAGTTCTATTTTGATCTGGTCTGTTTGGTGTCCTGGAAGCCTCTTGCATGTGTATGGGAATATCTTTCTCTAGATTTGGGAAATTTTCCGTTATTATTTTGTTGAATATATTACGCATTCCCTTCACTTGCACCTCTTCTCCTTCTTCGATGCCCATGATTCTCAAGTTTGGTCTTTTGATGGAGTCGGTGAGTTCTTGCATTTTCTTTTCACAGGTCTTGAGTTGTTTAATTAATAGTTCTTCAGTTTTTCCTTTAATTACCATTTCATCTTCAAGTTCTGAGATTCTGTCTTCTGTTTGTTCTATTCTGCTGGATTGGCCTTCCGTTTTGTTTTGCAGTTCTGTTTCGTTCTTTTTTCTGAGGTTTTCCATATCCTGGCTGTTTTCTTCTTTATTGTTGTCTATTTTTGTCCTGAGTTCATTTATCCATTTATTCATTGTGTTCTCTCTTTCGCTTTGGTGTTTATACAGTGCTTCTATGGTTTCCTTTATTTCTTCTTTTGCTTTTTCAAATTCTCTATTTTTATTGTCTTGGAATTTCTTGAGTGTCTCCTGTACATTTTGGTTGACCCTATCCAGTATCATCTCTATAAAATTCTCATTGAGTACTTGTAGTATGTCTTCTTTTAAATTATTCTTGTAGGCTTCATTGGGTCCTTTGGCATAGTTTATCTTCATTTTGTTGGAGTCTGGCTCTGAGTTTCTGTTCTCTTCATTCCCCTCTGGTTCCTGTACTAATTTTTTGCTGTGGGGAATCTGGTTTCCTTGTTTTTTCTGTCTTCCTGTCATTGTCCTTGGTGTTGTTACTGTCCCTGTACTGTGTGTAATTAAGTATTTTCTAGCTTGTAATAATAACAATGGTAATATTGAGAATGGAAGAGTGAGCTGAGATGGAAAGCAAGAAGTTAAAGAAAAGGGGAAAACAAATATACAGACAAGAGGGAGAAAGCAGAACAAGGTATCAGACAAGAGAGTTTCAAAGGTATAAACAGGGAGTGTTAGTGTACTAATCGACAGTAAGCTGAACAGACAATAGAGTGACAGAGAGAGGATTGAAAATCAAAGATAAAAAAAAATTAAAAATAAGTATATGAAAGTAATATCTATTTATAAAAATGAATTAAAATAAAATGGAAAATAGGAAATTAAAAAAAAAACCAAAAAACTTCCAAGTTTATATGCAATGCAATTTCAGTCTTAATAATTTGGATGTCCGTCTTAATCTCCAGTCCTGGAGTTGGTGCCTCAGATGTTGTTCTGTAGTTGTCTCATCAAAGGGGATGCATAAAGTAGAACAAAACTACACTCACACACACACAGAAGAAAAAAAAAAAAGCCCCACCAAGTGTCCCCAGTTCAAATGCAATACAGTTTCAGTAAGTTTTTCGGCTTGCAGGTGTAATTCGGTTGTTCTCTCATCAAAGGTAGGGAGAAAAAGAAAAAAAAGCGTCTGGAGACAGTTCTGAGAGTGGTATCTGCAACTGTGGTTTGCCTGCCTGCTGCTCTCAGCCTGTAGCTGGAGGCATTATTTATGCAGATCTCTGGGGTGAGCTTAGCACTCACCTGGTCCCACAGGCTTTGTTTGCTCAGAGTTCTCCTGTGCGGCGGCCTCTGCTACAGCCTTTCCCCTTTCCAAGCACTGGGAAAGGTGCCACTGCCCCGCGTTGTCAGGCCTGCGTGTTTATTTACAGTCCCAGGAAGGGTTCCCTTCCCCCAATCTTCAGCGCTCAGGGCGCCCCACCCTCTTTCCAGCGTGTCTTAACTGTTCTTATTGCTTAGTACTCAGTTTATCTTTTTTTCCCGGGTGGAGGTCAGTCTGTCCAGGGGGCTATGCTGCTCTGGCCCAGGCTTGTCTGTGGGGCTACCGTGGTACCGCGAAGCTCACCTGGTCCGCGTCTTCCCAAGCCGTATGGGCGCCGGCCACTGGCGGCCCCGGGGGGCCTCCTCGGTTCTCCGTTTAACGTGAAGTGGAGATTCTCTGCGCCGGCAGAAGCCCTCTCTCCGCCATATTGACTTAAAGAAAGAATATTCAGGCATGGAGCATAGCCAGGGCACTGGACCTGAAATGAGGTGTACTCATCATATTAAGAAATGCCAGAGAGGACAGTGTGGAGGGAGAGAATGATCATGGGGAAGAATAGCATAAAAAGAGGTCAGAGGGAAAATAAAGGGTTTTTATTATGCAATAAAATGATCACTCTTGTTGCTGTGTTGAAACAGAAATAATAGTGGAAGTAAAACAGAGGGAAGAATATTGCATCAATCTGGGTAAGAGATGCTCTGATGCTTGGACATAGTGGTACATGCCCATAATCCCAGCACCCCGTGAGCTGAGGCAGGAGAATCAAGAGTTCAAGGCCACCATGGGCTACATAGTGAATTTGAGGACAGCCTGAGCTACATGGCAAGACAAAATCTTGTCTCAAGAAGAGAGAGAGAGAAAGACAGAGACAGAGACAGAGAGAGAGAATGTGCCACAGATTATAGTTGTATTGAGATGGTGAAATGTGATCAAGTTTGCATTGTCTTTGGAAGGTAGTATTAACAAAATATCTCAATGGACTGAATGTGTGGTATAAGAGAGTAGACAAGAATAGTATGAACATTTTGCCTCAGTACAAGAAAGATGGAATGCCCAGGAAATGTTGGCTTCTGGAGAAAGTGGGTTCAAGATTTTTTAATTGGAAAAATAGAAGCAGACTTGTATGCTAATGATAATTGCATCACCTAATTTAGAATAAGTTACACTATGGGAATAAATGGCCCAGAAATCTCAGTCACTTTCAACAAAAATGGTTTAGTGTTTGTTTCTGATTTAACTGCAAGTCTGTCACCTTCTCTTTTCTCTGGGATCCAGGTTGAAAGCTTACATCTCTATCTGGGTATTGCTTTCCTTGTGAAAGAGGAGAAAGAGAAAATGGCAAAACCAACAATGTGCCTTAAGTCTAAAGTCCATGGGTCAAAAATACACTATCTTCCCCTACTGAGAATATGAAAGAGTCTTTTGAAAAGTAATAATTTACCACAATAGTGATCCAGTGGAGAATGGAAAGATAATCTCCTTTTCTGAGGAAAAATTAGAGTAGGGTGCTTGAGAGTGTGTTAGAGATCAAATACCATGTCCAAGTTGGAGACAAGCTTCAGATGGAACATGACTGCTTCATTATCAGTGGTTCTCAAATGGAAATCTTTGAATTAGCAATGTCAACACCATCTGGGAAGATTTTAGAAATAACACATTACTAGACTTCAATCCTGAATCTACTGACTCAGAGATTCTGGATATGGGATCAAATAATTTGTATTGTGTTGGGTTCTTTAGTAATTTTGTCCTTTGATTTGATTTTGATGACTGCTAAATTTGAGAACCAATGTCCTTTAGTACTAGTCAGAAAGATGGAATGCAGGTATGGGCTCTGGTAGGTGGGTAAAGAGATGATGAAGTTCTACTAAAATTACCTTTCTGATTGCTTAAGTTTTTTTCATTGAGGTAGAAATTAGCTAACAGAAAACATAAATGAGAAGACAATAGGAGAGGTTAAGGCAATAGGAGAAAGCATGCAGTGGTCAACATGGACATTGTGTAGACTGTCATTTCCATAACTGTTTATGGTTCACGTGTGGTTCATGGTCATGTATCAGGTGGCCATGTATTTTCTCCAATCCTGTTCAGCAACACAAGTCCATGCACAGAGTGCAAGAGCTGAATCTTATTAGGGAGTTTTTTGTAAGTTAATAGATTAGAGCATGATAGGAGGTATCCAAGGGAATGATTAAGGAGATCTACCATGGGATTTAAATTTGATAAAGAGGAAAGGGAAGATTGGGAGGTGAAGGACAATTAGAAGGTAGTTGGATAAATGTTTGAGGTCTCAGAGTTTTGGAGATGGAATTAGAGAAAATGACCTGGAAATATAGGAAGCAGTGACAAGAAAGAGGGAGAAATGAAATTGAAACTATGATGAATCTGGCTATTTGGGGGATGAAAAGGTACAGAAAATGGCTATGGGAGTGCCTGAGGGCAAGTGGAGAAAGAAGGCCAAGCAACAGAGAGGACAAATTACTGGAAGATAAACCTACAATGTGCAATAAAATGATCACAAATTAAGATAAGGATAATGCTATAAATAATAGAAAGTAGGATCACACAGAAAAGGGGAGTAACATGGTGGGCATTAAGTGATTGTAACAATGAAAGGTGAGTGATGCATCCTGATAACATCAAATATTTGTTTTTTTTAGGAGAATGGTTAAAAGCTGATATTAAAAATGTGTTACCATTAGCAAAACTTTTTATGAGGATGTGAATTAGGAATCTATGATTTGCAATATTAAAGTTTAGCTATATGAGTTAATCATGGCTTTTCTCTTTTAATATATTTGGTATTTTTAAAAGCCAGTAGTAGAGCTAATCAAGAGAGGAAACAGGATTGCCCAAAAATCCCACAGTATTTCCAAAAATAAAAAATACATCCTAAGCTGATATCATGTTTATGTAACCATAATTATTTGCTGCTCAAGTCTGTTTAATCACACTCAATACACAATGCCTTCTTGCTATCTTGATTGAGGATATTAATTCACTAGTTGATTGTCAGCAGTATTTATGTCACCTGCTTTGGAAGGCATCTTGGGTAAAAGAGCTATCTTCAACTCATATAAGGGATCTGGAAGTTAATTAACCTTTCTAGATATCCACACCACACTTGTACTGTGGATATGATGAGACTCTAAATCTATCCACTCATACACATTTGTCCACAGAGAATGACAGTTTGATGCTTCCCACTCTGCCTCTAACCAACATGAATTTGAACTTTTCTACCATACCACTATGTGCTCAGCAGTGTACCAGTAGGACAGTGTTTGTCATTTTGCTAATGGGTATTGTCAAGCAGTGCTCAGGTGACTACTTTCAGAAACATAGGCTCTGCAAGGATAGCACTTTTGTGCTGCCTTGCTGGACATCTTGAACACAGGCTCTTTGTTATTTTGAAGAAGCTGCCCTGGTAGGTTTTCCATGATGCTGTCCTGCTAGGATGATACATCAGCCTCAAAGCTGCAGTAATTTCTCAAGCCACTAGATGGAGGGGGATTCTGTCATGAGGTTCTCTCAGATTCAGAGCCTCTGTTCTCCTCTTACCTCCTCTTTCCTCTGAATTTTGACTTTTCTTTAAGCCTCTCAATAAGAGACACATTCTATTTATCATTAGTTCTCCACGGACCATCAGGAAAGCCTCAATCTTTTGAAACATTTCTTGGTATATGGAGGAACTTCCAGTTCTTCCTAATGACTCATACTTAAACTCTTCCCCTAAGGATAACCAGGGATATCTCTTTATAGCAGAGAAATAAAAATACAACTTAAAGTTGCAGTGGTTAAACTTATTTGCTATGTTTTGCGTATGTGCTGTGGTACTAATCTAACTAAACTGTTGGGAAACAAGTGGCATAATGTATACAAAGCATGAAGAAACTCAATAAACATTCTTCCTCTTATTTAATCTTACTGTTTTAACTTCATTCCCCTTTAGCTTTAAAGTTTGATCATTAAGTTTCTGTTGCTTACCTTCAGACTTTTCAGACCACAATCTTCAAATAGTTCCCAACACCCAACAGTTTTCTTACTTACATTTTATATTTACTTTAAATTTCAATTCTCAAAAAAATCCTAATACCTAGCATTAGCACCTAACATTGCTTTTTTTTGGTCAGATTTCACGCTTGTACTTTATGAGTCATTTAAGATCTGTTTTTCCTTCTTTTCCAGCCATATTGACATGCCTGATGCTTCTCAACTCTACCTCCACTCCCTCAAGCAGGCTATCACCTGAATCTTGCACTGCCTTTTCCATTACTGGGATGCTCTTTCCATACACATCTGCATGTGCACTTTCTGCATTTTTTTTAGCCATTACTCAAATGACAGCCTCTCAACAAGGCCTTTTGTGATGACCTTATCTAAAATTGCAGCCCCTGAAATGCTAATTCCTTTTCTTGGTTAAAGAAGGTAACAAAATATGTCATCCCCTCATGTAGGATATAATTTACTTACAATGTTTGTTTATCAAGAATGCAAGCTCTATGGGACAGAGATTTTTATGGATTTTGTCCAAGGCTAGGTTCCCATGGAATGGGATGGAATGATGCCTGGAAGTAACCACTTAGTAAACTAAGATGAATCCCTATAGTTTAAGTTCAGATATACAATATTGCTCACTCATAATTGGCACATATATATGGATGTGTGTATGTTTATCCTTTTCTTGGTCTAGCAGGGACTCAAGATAAACATATATGTACATATGTGCATGTGAGCATGCACACACATTCTCCAATATCTTTGTGAAAGACTACTGAACCTGGCATTATTTAGAACATAACAATGTGCTAGAAGCTTGGCATGGTGGTGCATGCCACCAATTCTCCATATGCTCCATAGGTGGAAGCAGTAAGAATTTAAGGACAGCCTGGGCAGAGTTAGTGAGACCCTATCTCATAACAAAAATACAAACAAAAAGGGATGGGAGTGTGGCTCTGATGGTAAGAGCATCTACCTAGCATGTGTAAGTCCCTGGATTTAAGACCCATTACTATACATTACCACAGAGAGGAGAGGAGAGAGAGAGAAAGAGTGTAAAAAAGATCTAATTGAAAATGGTTATGTCATTTGCACTATTTCTTATGCTATTGAGATTAACATAAATATACAAAATAGATATTTTCAGGCACAAAGCAGCTAAAATTGAACTATGTGGTAAAGGAAATCTAGGCAAGAAGTAATTTTGAGAAAAGAAACCTTTTAACTATTGCCCTCAAAATGGTGTATGTATATTAAATTAAGACATATTTTAGAGCTTGTTCAAGTACCAACGCATAATGGGAGCAGAACTGAATTTCAATACTATTACTGATTCTAAAATGTTAGATATGTAATTGTGAAGATACTTTATTAAAAATTCATTCCCACATTTTGAAGGATACCCAAAATTCATCTGTGGGAATTTCTGTAAAAGAAACATATGCAGATCGCCATTATGTTTCAGCATCAGTTTTTCATGCATAGTTTGGTTATAAATGTGTGTTTGGATATATATAGCCATTTATAAAATTGATGTTAGACCCAGGAATAAAAAAAGGCCATGAAGCCATGTTTCTTGAATTCAGAGTCAGCATTTCAGAAATAAAAGAACCCTCTTAACTCTCTCCCCTTCTAAATATGCAAAGCTTTTGAAATAAAGCTTTGTACCTTAAATGCTAAGGGAAGGATAGAATGGAAATACTTAGGAATTTGTAGTACAGAAAAGGAAGGAATTATGGATTTGGTTTTAGTTTTATAATTTAAAAAAATTTTCCTATAGAAAACATTTCTTCCATTACAATAATTTCATGGTGAAATAAACTTACAGCAAAATAGGTAAAGAAAACTCCAATAGTTAAGGAGAAAATATATGTAATACTACATCAAATTACTTTAAAGTGAATAAAAACAGAACCAATGTTTACTTTTTCTTCTGTTTCTGGAACCTAAGCTCTTGGTGAATATCCTCTCATTTTGTTACTATTTTCTGTGTTGACTACCTAGCAGTTATTGTAGAGGATAGGGACCTCTTAAGTCCTTCTCAACCCACACTCCATCCTCAACGTGCAGGATCTGACTGTGGTCTACACCAACCAAGACAGAACCTTAGTGTTTTTCTGATAGGTTCCTAGACAAGTGTGTGACTTGAACAGAACCTCAGGGAACAATGATTTTGTAGGTACTGGGACAGTCAGTTGCTCTTCTTCAATATAGCTTGAGAAGCTTGAAGCTGTTTTAGTTGTCAAGCCAAAATATGAAAAAAAAGGCTATGATAGACAGATGGAGGACTAATATTTATTCATTCATTTAAAAGTATTTATTAGGGGTCCATTTGTGAATTCAGTGTGAAAGAATCCTAAAATGTGGAAAGAAAAATCAACTAGAAAAGATAGCAACAGACTAGGCAGGGCAGAGCACTTCCTAAGCTCTCATGGTCATAAACCTAGTACCAAAGAGGGTACAGTTTTCTCCTGTAAAACTCAGCTGCATTCTTGCCTGTATTCAGGCAAGGAGAAAGCAAATAGCTGACTGTATAAGAACTGGGGATTTGTGAGAACTGTACAATGTAAGTAAAAGGAAAAAGACAAAAGCATTGAATGTGAGTTGAGAGAGAGAAGTTGAGAGAAAAAAGGAAGAGAAGAAAGAGAAGGGGAATGATATGCAAGATAGGGATTACAGCAATACTAAATACGGGAAATATAGGAGGAAGATGATTTTTTTCAGAGATTTTTAGATACGTGGAAATGTGTTTTTAAATATCTTGATGTTTTGCTCAAGAAAAATTATCAAATTATTTTGTGATTCTGTCTTAAAGAAAAATTCTGAAGTTGCTTCTTTAATTCTTAAAAATTTAGAAGGGGTCTTCATGTTTTTTCATGCATATAATGTACCTTAAACAAGTTCACCCCAGGAGAATTATAAATGGTGGAAAGTGATAATGCCCACACAATAGAATTCATCATTGGTGTATACAATTGGTGAAATGAGTTTACTTGTTTCAAGTTGTTTATTTGGTAATTTGATGCTAAAATTTTGGTGGTAATATATTTATTGCCACTGTCAGGTCAAGTGCATGTTTGTAAGACTGGGGAGCTAAGATGACAAGATGCTCAGTTGGCCAAGATGTTGTTTGGGTCATCCGTTTGGTTGTTGAAGTTTGTGAACATGACAATAGTAACAAAGACAGAAAAAGTAGATCAGAAGCTAAGATTTTCAGGAAATCAGAATCACTGGGTTTTCATAAATGATTTGATTAAGGAAAAACGGTCATTGTTTTTCATTGGAGTTAACCTTGTAAGGGAAGTGGAAAGAGAAACAAGGTGAGGTAGCAGAGCAATGCAGAGAACATTTGAGATCTATGGTCATAAATTCAAAAGGAGGTCTGAAAGCTTACTTTTTTCTTTTTAATTGTTTTGAAATTTATATTTGGTTTCTTTAAATTAAGATTATTTTTAGGCTGAAAAAAGCAACAAAAATAGTAGAAAGAATCCCTGTATACCTTTCATCTGCATTTCCTAAATATTAACATTTAACCACACCACAATGATCAAAGTGAGGAAATTAACATTAATAGAACAATATTAATAATCTGTAGGCTTTATTCAGATTTTGTCACTTTCTCCATTGATGTACTAGGATCCTTTTGGGATCACATATTGTTTTTACTACCATATTTCTTTATCTCCTCCAATCTGGGACGGGACTTCAACTGCTGGGTTCAGAACTTATCGAGTGGGGTTTGCTTGGTCAAAAGGATCTTTGTTCAAGGCCAGCCAATGCAAAAGTCCATGAGAACAAGTGTAAATAGAAGGACTGTGCTCTAGGTCACCCTGGGCTGAGATACCCTATTTAAAAAATACATAAAGGAAAAATGGGCTGGGGGTATGGCTCAAGAGGCAGAGCACCTGCCTAGAAAGCATAAAACCCTGAGTTCAAACCCCCATATGGCCAGCATTTTGTGTGGTGCTGTGGCAGGAAGGCACAGAGGGGGAAGAGAGATTAATGAGTGCTACAGTAACACAAAGGAAAACCGGAGATAGGGAATGTTACCTAGAGACCAGAGATGGGTCACCTCACCCCAGAGGTTAAAACAGCCAATGAAATAACGTGATTATGTATGGGATAAGCCATACCTCCCCATTTCTGTAACCTGCTCTAAATGGTACATAAGGAAAGTCCCCTTTGTTCTCAGAGCTCAGTCTTTGAAAATGAGTCCTCTGAGTCCCTTCCAGCTTGCTTAATAAACTTGCTTCCTGAAAGCTTTGGTGCCCTCTCAGTCTCTGTATGAGCCCTCCAGCAGTGCCTCTTGATTTGAACTTAACTGATGCTTTTGTGACTAAATTTGGTGTGCATTTTTGATAAGAATACTATAGAAATGAAGTTGGCCTTTTTTCAGTGCATCTTATAGGAGGACATGTCACAGTGTCTCTTTATTAGTGACCATTTGTTTAAGGTGTTGTCTACCAGTTATTGATCGCCATTGAAATGTTTGTAAATTTTTTTCCTGTGAGATTATTTGTAGAGAGATACTTTGAGATTATATAAATGTTCTATTTCTCATACTTCACCAAGTAATTTTAGAATGCATTGTGAACTTTGCCATAACAATTACTGTGGATGTTTGCCAAAAGTTGAGTTTCTATTTCTACCCTCCCTTATTAATTTTTTTTTACTTTTATTTTTTCTTTCTATTTTTCTTTTTTATTAGCATATTATTGTTGTACTAGAGGTACAGTGTGACATTTATAAAAGTGCTTAAAATATATCTTAGTTAGATTTACCCCCTCCATCAATCTCCTTTATCCTCCCCTACCCCACTTCTAGGGAGAGATTGTTCTCTTGTCCAATGAATTTAAATCAGTAATTCATAACTATATGGACTTACGAAAACTTATTTTTCTATAGGACATAGTCCATTATTATTATTACCTTTATTTTCACAGATTTGGCCATTAAGAGCCCCTTCAAGTTGGCTCCTGCGCTTTTGACATATTCTAATCATTTCATGAGTATGTCCTTATTCCCTGACATCACAAAAGTTCCAGGTTTATTTCACACTTTCTATACCCTTGCTGTGGAATCTGTTGTTTCTCAAGTGTCCCTGGAGACTTTTATTAGAGAATGGTATTTAGAAACCAAACTCTGGCAGCAGGAGAAAGGATTGCTTTCAGGCTCTTAATAAACAAACTATGAAATATATGTATGAATATTCTCACATCTACATCCTTTTCTATATCATAGGCATATAGATCCATACACACATCAGTAATTTTCCATTATCTGTCATAAACTCCTACATATTTACGTGGATGCTTGTATACTTATATATGCATATAAACATATATTTAAAAACCTTTAAAAACAATGAATTCATACTTCCAATTCCAAACTTTTATAAATTTTATGCTAGCCTAAGTCTTTTATTTTGATTCCTGTCTCCATTATCCCTAATGTATTTAATTTTTATTTAAACCTAGTATACACATGAACTAGTTTCAGAATTCCTAACCTACAATACGATGATAAACAGGTTAGATTTGTGGCTCAAGTGACCGAGAGTTTGGCACAAGGACCTGAGTTCAAATATCAATACTGCCAAAAAAAAAAAGAGAAAGAAAAAATGAATTAAAAATAGGCCTGGGCAATACTACTCCTGAGGATATACCCAAAGGAATGTGACTCAGGTTACTACAAAGGCACCTGCACACCCATGTTTATTGCAGCACTATCCACAATAGCCAAGTTATGGAATCAGCCAAGATGCCCCACTACTGATGAGTAGATTAAGAAAATGTGATATTTATACACAATGGAATTTTACTCAAGTCACAAAGAAGAATGAAATTTTGTCGTTTGCAGGTAAATGGATCGGACTAGAGAACATCATCTTAAGCAAAGTTAGTCAGGCTCAGAAAGCCAAAAATCACATATTCTCCCTCATATGCAGATTACAGACCTAAAAGAAATGTAGTAATATTATTGGACATGGGTCACACACTAAGGGAAGATCGTGCATGGCAGAGATAGGGAAAGGGAAGAAAACCAAAAACTTGAATGTGGTTGATATGCTCACTGTACAGGAGCAAATCTAGTGATCTTAAACTGGCAGAGGTCACTTTGGGAAGGGGACTAGGAAGTAGTGAAGAGGTCGGGTAGAAATGAACTGATGTGGGTTATAATACACATGTGCATGAAAACAACACAAGGAATTTTTCTGTATAGCTCTTTATCCCAAACTAGCAAAAATGTTGTTTTTCTCTTTATCGTACATGCTTTTTCTTCAACAAAATCAGAGAACAAGAGGGTAGAACAGGTTTTGCCCGGAGGGGGTTGGAGGGGAGAGGTGGCCCAAATAATATATACATATGTAAGTAAATGTAAAAATGACAAATAAAATAAAAAACAGAAAAAAAAGGGCTGTGGATGGAGCTCAGTGGTTGAGTACTTGCCTAGTAGTCATGAAGCTCTGAGTTCGATCCCCAGTGCCACAAAAAAATTAAATAAATAGATAAAAAAACACTATGAAAAACAGATTTACTAGAGTTTTACATATATAAGTACATATATGCATGCATATATACATGCATATATGTACATACATATGTATATATATATAAATTTTGTCATCTTTAGCTTTAGAGTATACAGAAAAAAATGCTGTTATCCCAAAGTTACTTAGGTAAATTCTTTTGTTCTTCATACACTTTAATGTGGTTATATAATGTATTTGTAATGTACTTAGCATTATTTGTTGCTATTTGGATTCTATTTTGAACATTTCCTTATTATGGTTAATTTTACTTAATTGCTTCTTTAAGTATGCGCACAGCCATGTTTCTAAAACTCAGAACAATAGAAGCCACTACAATAAAGTGTCTCCTCAGGTAAGTGATGCTCAGTCCTTCTTCATTGGTCTTATCCCCCATGCATTCCACCATTTTCACATCCATTGCATGTAGACAACAAATCACATTAGTTTCTGGTTTATCATGTTTGTGTTTCATTTTTGACAACTGAGAAGATATATCTGTATTTTATTGTTTTCCCTTCTCCTTCACATTTAATATAGTATGTTATAGAATCTCCTTTGCACTGTTATTCATACTTAGAAATATGTTTTGGAAATAGCACATGTCCCTTAGAGGTCTTCCTCATTCTTGTATACAGCTGCATAATAATTCTTTGTGGGGATATACCATAGCTATCCAACAACCCTCAAACATGGGAATTTAGGATGTTGCTAGGATTTTGCAACTGTAAATAATGTTCTAATAAATAGTGTACATAAATTTGTATATATACATATTTCTGTTGTTGTAGGTATATTTTCAGGATAAATTCTGCATGTGGGCTTAGCAAGTCTAACAATAAGTGAATATATAATTATTAAATATTACTGAATTCCCCCCAAAAGAATTGTACTAATTTGCATTCCCATGAACAATGTATGAAAACTTCTGTTTTTTCTATAGCCTTACTTGTAGAATATTTTAAAAATTGTTAAATTTATACTTCTAATCTGGGTCTACACAAACTTAGAAGTTTATGTCCAGATATTGTTGCAGTGCCCATAAGTGTGAGGGAATTCCTTCCTCTTTGATTTCCTCATTATTTGCTAAAATTATTGGCCTTCCATAAAGTGATCATCCTTTTATTTGTACTGCTGGGACTCTATTATTCACAGTACAAATATCAATCCAGTTTTTTAGGAGGCTTTTGATTTTGTCAGTTCCATATATGAAATGCAACCTTGTTTCTTAATGACAGGCTTCTTATAAATGATTGAATAGGACTTATTCTCAAACATGACAGCCCAGCCATGGTCTTAGTTGCACAATTGATACATTCAATTAGGTCCTGAGAAAAAAGAGGATAGATAGTTATTGAACCTATGGACATAGCTACATTGCTATGAAGAGTAAACACATTTGGTGAAAATATGTATTCTTAAATTCTGAGAGGTCAGTGAAGCTAACAGTATTTTTAACAAAGAAATTTAATGCAGTCCTGTACAACTAATTCTTGTTCCTCTTGGAGTTGGCTCAACAGCTTGCTTTCATAGATCTATCTTATTTTGTACTGCAATGAGTCTTAGAAATAGTGACGAATTTTTCTAAGACATCTTGACAGATATCCACCTGATCTTGCCTCAAGTGCCAAAACCTGTACATAGATAAGAGTCCATTTCATAAAGTGTCAGTAATTATAATACCTGGTATAATCCTTTTCAAGAGGCTTTGAAGCTATCTACTTTGCATAAGACTCATGTGTCACCTCTACCATATCTCAGAGTTCATAAGCAAGTATGAGAGGAAAGCAGCATTACCTGTTGATGATATGGCAAAATGTACATGGTTAATTACATCAGTAACCAAGAAAAGAAGAAAAGAAAATCCTTTGTCTTACATATCATGCACAACTGTAACATAGGGATTTAAACAACATTTATCTTTAGGGTAATAACATAGGCATGAAAGAACATTCCAAAAAAGGATGTATAACTATAAAACCCTGACATGTAGTTTGTTTTGCTGTTGAAGGCTAACTCAACTCTCATTGCTGAACAAGTTATTAGACCCTCCTGCTTGTAACATTTATAGTTTTCTTCCTGGAAATACATTTCTCCTTCCTTTCACTTTAATGGACCTGCATGGCACAAAGCTGATGTTACTCACTTTTGAAAACTCTGAGATGCAGGCATTCTTCCTTTCAAATACTTGCTGAATTCCTTCAGAGAAACCCTGTGCTAGACTCTTCTTCTACTCACATTGATATGGTTCACTCAAGGCATACAGTGTTTCTTCCATTCCTATGAAAAGGGCTGTTTTGCACAAAGTTAATGTTCTTCACTCTTAAAACCCTGAGAGCTGGGCAGTATTCCTCTTAAATACCAACTCAACTCTCAGTGGTAAACAACTCACTAGACCCTCTTGCTTCACTTGAAAACTGCTGCTCTGAACAAAGTTAATGTTCTTCACACTTTAAAACCCTGAGAGCTACGCAGTATTCCTGTTAAATACTAACTCAACTCTCCATGCTAAACAAGTTGCTAGACCCTCTAGCGTCTACCGTGGATAGTTTGGATACACGGGTACAGTGTTCTCCTTTACACTGAAGAAAGCTATTGGCACAAAGGTGAGGTTACTCAGGTTTGAGAACCTTGAGACACCGGCTTTCTTCCTTTCAAAACCTAACTAAACTCTCTCAGGGAAAAATTATGCTAGACCATCCTTCTTTTCACATTCATACTTTTTGCACAATAGCAAAAAAAAAAAAAGGATGTATAATCTCGGATGTATACAATAGAATGTTTACCTGAAAACACTTTGACCTGTAAAGCTAGAACTTCTTCAATTTTCACAGTTCTTCTCTTGCAGCTTTTACAATACTATTGAGTTGATTGTGGAATATAGAACATAAATAAAAGAAACAAATCAGACATCAAAAGAGAAATATCATCAAAAGAGAAATATTCTAGAGAATAGAATATTAGTTACCAGAGGCTGGAGAGTGGGAGCATATTTACGTGCCAATTAGAAATAATAAGAAATTAGTATCTAATGATTATATGTATAAAACAGTTTTGAACCTCTATTAACCTAAAACATAACTGTGATGCCCACAAAGAATGTTGGTAGAAAACAGGAACAGCAGATAAATGCTGAATCATAAAGGGAGATCTTGGTATACCTTGTTTATACACACACACACACACACACACACGCACACACACACGTTATTAAATACTATATACATCTTATATATTATACATACATGCTCATCAGAGAGAGAAATTTGTAGGGATAGATTTAGCACTCAAAAATTAACAAGTCTGCTTCAATGGACATGTGCAGAACACAATAGAGTGCGCATTCATGTCAAGGACACCTGTATCAATACTTCAAGCATTTATCAGTAATTAAAGAGTAATAGAAGTTTTGCAAGATGTTTTCTTACTAAATGTGATAGAAACACCTCCCCAAAGCATACGTATTGAGAAAATAAAAAAATCTCACATTTCTAAATCATTCTCAAGTTGCAGGAACACACACTAAAGTTCAGAATCTATATAAAAATAAACCATGAGGGAAATTCCATATTTCAGCACTGTGAAATACTGCTAAATTAGTACTGGAGAAAATTTTGGGATGTTCTTTTCATTTAGTATGTACATATTAGAAATGAAGAAAGAACAAAAGTTTATGATGTAAGTTTTCAATATATGAAGAAAGTAACAAAATATTAAGAAAATAATAAAATGGAGAACTTGAAATAATTTATAAAAACTAATTTGACTTATAAGCATCAGAAACAAGAATGCTACATTAAAAGTAAAAGTAGCTAGGCATGGTGGTGCATGTGTGTTATCCTAGAACTTGGGACTGAGGTAGGAAAATCATGAATATCAGGCCAGACTCAACTGCATAGTGAGACTCTGTCTTAAAACAAAAATAAATAAATACAAAGAAAAGTTACACTAAATCAAAAATAAATACATTTTAAATTATGAAGATTCCCAGTGATACAGGAAAAAAGGGCAATTAGAACTCTCCTATACTGATGTCAAGAGAAGAAACTGATAAAAACCACTTTGAAAAATAATAACAAATTTTTAATCTCGATAATTGATAAAATATAACTGAACCAAAAAGGCCCAATAAAATATTTAAGAATGGCTTAATAATTCTCAACATGATGCTAAGAATGCCTCAAATTGTCACATTTTTTAAACTGAAATTTCTTGTTTACAAAAACAACTACTTATTATATGTCAGTTTTATATAATTCTATATCCAACATGCTAGAAGGACACAATTATGAATAAGAGAGTCCTTGCCTAAAAGAGTTCATATGGAAGACTAGTGACTTACTAGATCTGATCCTTGAAAAACTGGAGTAATTCATGGAAAAATCTGGTGAAACATACATTAGAAATAAAGATTAGTTCTGTTCAAAGAGGTGTGAACAGGGGAGCACGAAGAATACTTCTCAAAGTTGATAATATTTGAACATGATCTTATAAGATGAATGTGAATTTCCTTTGAAAATAGCTTTAGTGTTTACAAATAAAGCAATAAGAGAAAAAGAAATGTTAAGCATTAACAAAAACAAAAGCTTGAGGGGCAAGGATGCAGAAAAATGTTAATTAACATAAAAATCATGAAGAAAGGTCTGGAGAAAAGAAAAAGTATAGTGTGGTTTAACAGGATTTGGAACATAATCCCCCAAACACAATCTCTAATCTAGTAATCCAAAATTATGAAATCCCAGTTGATCAAAATCACTAAAATTTAAAATTTAGAAAGGTCAAAATCTCAGAAATATGATTCTGGAAAAATATAAATTTGTTAAAAGATTTATTTACATTTTAATGAATATTTATTTTACAAACATAAATAACCTCAACAAAAAACTTTAAAGGCCACTTTGTCCAGTAAAATAGACAATGATAACATACATAGTTTTATAAGCATAAACATGTATAGTAAAGACAGCATATGTGTATGATTCAGTATGTATCATTACCTTTTTTTAAGTTACCATTTAAAAACATGTTTTATTTTTCTCTATTTTCTCTTTTAGAAAACACTTCATTGGGGAATTTAATACATATTCATATAACTGTACCTCGTTAGTCTTCATCAATGTGACAAAATACCTGAGAGAATCAACTTAAAAGAAGGAAAGATCTATTTTGGCTTATGATTTCAGAAGGTTCAGTTCAGAGTCCTGTCCCATATCTCAGCCCTTGCTTTGGGTCTGGGCAGTACAGTGCATCAGGGAGGAAAACTGTGGTGGAGAAGTTGTGGTATCATTACTTTTTTGACATTCACAGAATTAGATTGTATTTCATCGCCAATATTTTAAAAGAAGCAATTAAATGTACCAGTTGACTACTAAAATAAGTAGCATGGATTTTAAAAAACTGTACTAGCCTCCTAATCCTGTCTTTAATATGTTTAGACAAATAAAATAGCCTAATATAGAACTAAGAGGCTTAAGATCATTAAAAGTTTGCATTTAAATTGTATGCCAGGATTCTTTGGGTACATGTAACAGATGCAAATTTGTGTTTCCATAAGCTAGAAGAAGCTGAAAATCCAAGGGAGAGTTTAACAATGAAGTCTCCTTAAGAGGACAGATGAAATGATAGCTACAGAGACTTCAGAAATAAGATTTCTGTGACTTCTCAGTTCCAACTGTCTCCCAGGAATCTAATTGGCTGGTGGTCTATGGGCTATGGCAAGTCTGGCAGGCTCATGGAAAAGAGGCATGGTTTGCAGTAAGGGCCTTCTTCACATGGAATATTCATGTGAACATAGAACAATTTAATAATTCTGAGCATAATTCTTACTCCAAAGAGGTGTTCCAAAGAAGTAAAACATTTTGATTAATACTCAGGTGAGCAAGTCTAAGAGTCATGTACTCTTTTGTCTTACAGAACTATTTATCTTCTTTGTCCTAACACTTGTCTATAAAGAAAAAGGTAGGTAAAAATAAAAACAGGCCAAGTTCAGATTTTTTTAAATTTTTGTTTGGAAAAATACTTGACAGAGGCACAATGTAAAGTTGTCAGGGATGTAAATGTAAAGAGTCAGTGGCTATAAAGAGACTAAGGAAAGCATTGTATTAAATGTTATTCATGTTCAGTAGATCTGTCTGAAGAATAACAATTATGCTGGGTGCCAGTGGCTCATGCCTGTAATTCTAGCTACTCAGGAGCCAGAGAACAGGGGGATTGTGAGACCCTATCTTGAAAAAACCCTTCACAAAAATGGGCTAGTGGAGTGGCTCAAGGTGTAGGCCCTGAGTTCAAGCTCCGGTACTGCAAAATAAATAAAGAAAGAAAGAATAACAATTATGAGGAATATTCCAGACTTATCTACTCCTGCCATTTGCAATGATTTTGAGTTTTTCTGCTCTACTGGACTCTCCTGACTTCCTTGTGATGCCTACTAGCATAATTATTGGAATTCAGATTTTAGAGAATCAATTAAAAGAGTATCTAGTTGGTGACAGGGTACCCAGTTAGGTTATGCTCTCACTGCCTTTCATCTGTTATAATTGATTCCCTAATTTCCTTTCTTAAATGACAATGAATGTTTTGATCTCTGCAAAAGGAAGGAGGAGCAAACAGAACCTCAGACTCCATAAGTGAATGTCTTCCACCCTCCACTTCTTAAAGATCCAGTTAAATTTTACTTGGTATTGTATTTTCATTGTAATTACCAGCAACAAAAGAAAATTTCTTTATTATCATAACTTAAAAACACAATTTCTTTCCTCCTGTGTGTATATGTTGCATTTTATACAAATGAGATTCATGTATATTTTACTTTTTAGCTCTGTAGCTCACAATAACAGGCTTTCAAAGTGATGGCACATAGTTTTTTTCTGTGTCAGAACCCCCACCTCCAAAACAAGCAGTTCACTGCAGTTGTCTCATGATTGGTTTTAGAAGCATAATGATTTCTCTCTCCCATTACAGCCATTATGAATGTTTCATAGATTAGATGATGTAATGGAAATTACCATAATCTAGTTTTGAATCCAGTATTTACTATTTGCCCTTTAGGATGTGAAATCTGAATTATGAATTCCCAGTTTAATAGCTATAAAACAATATATTGTCCATAGTGTTATCTGAGTGAAGAATCAAATATGGAAATGCATTTTCGCTGCACTTTCCTTACAAAGAACTCTATCATCTGAGTTTTATTATTCACATGGCACTGGAAGAAACACATAACATGCAAGAACTCATTGCAATGGTTCCTCTCATTTTCAGTGAACATTTGTTGCAGCCTCTTTCATTCATATGGGCAAATGACATTTTGAGAATTTCAGGTTAGGCTAATGCCTCAATTCTGCTAATCAAATCTGTGAAAATAGTCAGTGAGATTCCAAATCTAAAATCTGGACCAGTATAGATCCACCCTAACCCACACTCTTATCAGGCATGATATATATATATGGCCAGTAGGCTGCCTCAAGATCTTTAGGAATTTTATTTATAGCAGTAATGACACAGAAGTACTCCATCTGTACTATGAATTCAGTGATAAATCCCTATTAATATTTTTTCTCACTCATTGTCTCCCTAAACTGAACATATACTGAGCACAGCCTCCATCCACAAAGCTGCCCTTGATTTGGTCAAAGGTGTGAATAGCTGTAGCATCCAGAGGGCTCTGAATAATTGAGTGATTTGAGTCTGCAGAAAATTAAAATCCAAAATCATGAAATGAAAGGCCAACATCAATATTGTCTTTTATTTAATGGAGTAACCTAAAAGTAAACAGAGCTGAATAAGGAGATGCTGTCAGAAAAGGGAGCCTCTCTCTGTCTCACAGTCTGACTATTGGTTTGTTTTCTCTGGCAAATCTTTTTTCAAGAATACTGTGAGGATTGGGAGAAATAGTGTTTCCTTCCATTAATTTTCAGTACAACAAAACAAATGAGGAAGGTGGACAGAGTTTATATTTTAAATTCATGTATTGCACTCCATGTTCTTAAAAGGAAGAGGGATTTTGAAGGCTTTCACCACAAAGAAATGATAAATGTTTGAGGAGATAGATTATCCTGATTAACATTACACAATGTGTGACTATATAAAAAAATCACAAAACACCCCAACAATATGTATAATATGTATACTTTTCAGTTAAAAATAAGTTTAAGGATGGAGAGAAGATGAAGATGGCAGATGGCCAAAGGACCCTAGAGCCCTGAGCTCCATAATTTTGGAAGTATACTTCAGATTCATTGTAGCAAGGATCCTGTAACCTGGCTTTTTGCCAACTAAGATACTGCCAGTGCATGAAGGTGTAATAATGTTCAACAACTGACCCTTAAATTAGCTTTTTTTTTGAGGTACTGGGGCTTGAGCTCAGGGCCTTCACCTTGAGCCACTCCACAAGCCCTATTTTTGTGAAGTTTTTTGAGATAGGGTCTCGCAGAACTGTTTGCCCAGGCTGGCTTCAAACTGTAATCCTCCTGATCTCCCTCCTAAGTAGCTAGGATTATAGGCATGAGCCACTGGAGCCCAGCTAAACTAGCTTTTAATAGCACATAAGAGCCCTGGTAGCCCAGGTGCTGGGACCAGACGCAGCTGCCAGCATGCCTACTGGGAAGCCAATCCCCACTCTGCCTTTTTTTTTTTCTTGGTTTCTTTTTTCATCTCTTGAAAAAGCAAAAATGCAATGCAAAGAACTGCAAAACAGGGTCTTCAAGTATCTAGGACATCCTGGATCCATCATAATATGTAAACACAGTACTTCAATTCCTATCTGCCTGTGTGGTCCTGAATTCCACCAACCGAATCTGCAACCCTGAGAGGTGAGTGCAATACATTGTCTTTTCTGCAGGGAACCACACAGTTCAGCACAGTTTAGGGTGCAGATTGCACACTCCCTGGAAAAAACAGTTAGTCAAATAAATGGAGGGAAGATTTCACCTTTGCCTGGTGGGGGTGGGGCAGAACGCTGAGCTGATCTAGCCTTTGTGTGTGTATAGGAGGGATCCAGCTGCAGTCCTGAAAACTACACATTTGACCACCTTGGAGAAACTGATTGTGAGCTGAAACTGATAGACTTCCCAGAGAAAAGCAATTGACCAAAAAGCTCCATTTTAGCTCCTAAGTTTGCTCTGTGGGTAGAAGGGGCTGGTGATGGCTCACATACCAGCTCCTGGTGGGATCACTTCAGAAAACATGCCTACACATGCCAACATTAAGAAGGGGCAGAGACACAGAGAAAACCCTTGGCAAAAGTGTCAGCAACTGGATTTGAAATCAGAGGAGTGAGTCCACAATAATTATTAACTTGATGTCTTTTTATTTAGTATTTTTATTTTTTTCATTTCTTTTCAATTTGTTGTTACACATCACCCTCTTCCATTCTGTTCAAACATCAATTGCTTAGCCCTCTGTTGTTCCACTTTCCATTTTCTCTCTCCCAGTTTTTCTTCCCTTTTCCTCTTCCTTTCTTCTCCTTACCTTACTCTCTTCCCTCTCTTTCTCCCACTGGCCCTACATCCTCCACATTCACTACTCACTGAATAGTCTATTATACCAACTTTACACATTTCCCCTATCCTTCCTATTCCTCTGTAATCCCTGAAAATAGAACCTTCTCCACAACAACTGAACTACACTTTTACACATATGAGTGCCTTATTACCTTATAGATCCCACACCTCACAACTCCTCCCCCTTACCCCATCCCTTCTCCTGCCCTATCTTCTAGCACCATCTTTTAAATTACCTAAGTATTATCTCTATCCAAACAATAGTTATCTCCACAATATACACAGTTTATAGATAATATCACCAAGGGGAGGTTATATATTATGTAAATGACTGGTTTGGGATTGAATTTGTGAATTTGTTATTGCTAAGTTATACTTCCAGATCAGGGAAGAGAAATATTACAACCTAGATAACAACTAAGCTAGCCAGAGCATAGAAATTAAGTTAAGGGAAAGATAATAGGTAATTAAAATCTCTAACTAACTAATAAACAACACCCAATCAAAACACAAAATAGAAACATGGGATAAAAAGAAGACAGGGGAATCTAACTCTTTAAAAGACTAACAATAACATACTAGAGGATTTGATAGAAAGTGAAGGGGATGAATCCTCAGTTGACCTCAGAAGGATGATGAAAAGAATGTTCAATGAGCTTAAAGAGGACACACAAAAACAACCCAATGAATACCAGGAGAACACAGATAAAAAACTCAAGAAGACATAGAAACAACTAAATGAACTCAGAGAGTATTTCAACAAACTGAAAATGAAACTAAGGAGACTATAAAAAGAAGAAATAAATGAATTAAGAAGACAGCACAAGATATAAAAGAGGAGTTTAAAAAAGATATGGAAAGTCTCAGAAAAAAGACTCAAACAGAAATCCTGGAAAAAAGAATTCCTTGAATCAAATAAAAATTACATTTGAAAGCCACTCAGAAGACTGGAACAAGTGGAAAACAGAATTTCAGGGCCTGAAGATAAAATAAATATTAAAGAATAAAACAGAAGTATTCTTAGACAAAGAACTGAAGAGCTGCAAAAGAAATATGTAAGAAATCTGCACCTCCATCAAAAGACCAAATTTGTGAACCAAGGGCATCAAAGAAGGAGAAGACATGCAAGCCAAAGGTTATGTAATATATTTAACAAAGTAATAGCAGAGAATTTCCCAAATCTTGAGAAGTGCCCCTTCAGGTACAGGAAGCCTCCATAACACCAAGTAGACACAACCAATATAGAACCTCTCCATGGCATATTATAGTTAAAACAATTAGCACAGAGAGCAAGGAAAGAATATTGAAGGCTGTAAGAGAGAAAAATCAAATAACATATAAAGGTAAACCCATTAAAATAGTAGCAGATTTTTCAACAGAAACCTTAAAAGCAAGAAGGGCACGGAGTGAGGTATTTTGAGCACTGAAAGAAAGTAATTTCAGCCCTAGGATACTCTACCCAACAAAGCTATCATTCAAAATTGAAGGAGGAATAAAAATATTTCATGATAAACAGAAACCAAAACAATGCATGCCCACTAAACCACCACTACAGAAGATCCTGAATGGAATAATACATACAGAAGATGAAAACAAACATAACCATGAAAGGATGGAAGTTATTAAACCTCAAGAGAAGAGCAGACAAGTAATCAGAGAGTAACACAGAATTAGTTGCACACATACAAACCCTTACACAACAAAAACAACTAAATTGCAGGAATCACCACATAACCACTTAATATTAACAGTGAATGTTAATGGCCTCCACTCTCCCATCAAAAGACACTGATTGGCAAACTGGATGAAAAAGGAAGACCTGACAATCTGTTGTTTACAAGAAACCCACCTTATAAACAGAAACAAATACATACCTTAGGGTATGAGGGTGGAAGAAGATTTACCAAACTAATGGCCCCTGAAAACAAGCAGGAAGAGCAATATTTATATCAGATAATATAGACTTCAAACCTTAATTAGTCAGAAGAGACAAAGAAGGTCACTTCATAATAATGAAAGGAAAAACATGTCAAGAGGAAATAATAATTATTAACTTATATGCACTAAATGTCAGTGTATCCAGCTTCATCAAACAAATACTACTGGACTTAAAAGCACAGATATATCCCCAACAAAATAATAGTTGGAGATTCAGTATCTCACTCTCACCAAAAATTCAGAAAAGAAACCTCAGAATTAAATGATACTATAGATCAAATGGACTTAACAGACATCTACAAAGTATGTTATCCAGCAGCTGCAAAATCAAAATGCACATTCTAGTCAGCAATCCGTGGAACTTTCTCCAAAATAGATCATACCTTAGGACACAAAGCAAGTCTTAGCAAATATAAGAAAATTGAAATTACAATGGAATGATACTAGGACTTAAAAGCAAAAGGAACTACAGAAAATATTTAAGCACCCGGAGTCTGAACAACACATTGTTGATTGACCAAGTCATTGAAAAAGTTCCTAGAATCTAATAAAAATGAAAACAAAATCTACCATGATACTTGGGATATAGCAAAGGCAGTGATAATAGGAAAGTTTATAACTATGAGAGCCTGTAAAAATGAGATCTCAAATAAATAACCTCATGATGCACTTCAAGCTTCTTGGTAAAAGGAAAGACATAGCCAAACCCCAAATTAGCAGATGGAACAAAATAATAAAATAAGGGTAAGAATTAATGAAATAGAAATCAAACTATAGAAAGAATCAATGTAGAGAAAGTTGGTTCTTTAAAAGATAAATCAGATAAATAAATCCTTATCCAATTTGACTTTGGGTGGGGAAACACACAAATTAATAAAATCAGACATGAAAAGTGAAATATTACAACAAATACCAAAGGAACCCAGAGGAACATGAGGAATTCATTGGAAACTGATATTTAAATGAACTGGAAAATCTAGAATAAATGGATAAATTGCTGGATGCACTTGACCTAACAAAATTGAACCAAGAGGATACAAGCCACTTAAATAGAACTATAGCAAGCAATGACATTGAAGCAGTGAAGTATCTCCCAACAAAGAAAAGCTCAGGACCTTACATTTTCACTGCCAGATGCTAAGACCTTTTTAGAAGAACCAACACCAGTACTCCTCAAACTTTTCCATGAAATTTAAAAAGGAACACTGCCAAACTTATACTATGAATCCAATACTATACCAGACTAGCACAAAAGACAAGATTTATAGATCAATCTCCTTTATTTCCATGGATGTAAACATTCTCAATAAAATACTTGCAAACTGAATTTGGCAATACATTAAATATATCTTACATAGCAAGGTGCTGGTGGCTCACACCAGTAATTCTAGCTACTTGTGAGGCTCAGATCAGGAAGATTGTGGTTCAAGGCCAGCCCTGGCAAATAGTTCATGAGACCCCATTTCCAAACTAACCAGAGAAAAATGGATGGGAGGTGTGGCTCAAGTGTTAGAGCACCTGCTTTGCAAGAGCCAAGACCTGAATTCCCAGCCTCTGCCAAAAATATATATCATATACCATGATCAAGTTGGTATCATTCCAAGGATGCAAGGATGGTTCAACATATATAAATCAATAAATGTAATACAGTGCAGAAACAGAATCAAGCACAAAAATCACATGATTATCTCAACTGATATAGAAAAAGTCTTTGACAAATCTTTTCATGATAAAAGCTCTGAAGAACCTAAGAGTAAATAATAATAAAGGCTATAAATGACAAACATCATACTAAACTGGGAAAAGGGGTGTCCACTTTCCCTACTCATACCTAATACAGTAATAGAAGGCTAAGCTTATCCAGAGGAATAAGGCAAGAGAAAGAAATAAAAGGGTTTTAATTAGGGCAAGAAGAAGTTAAATAATCCCTATTTGCAGATGATATGATTCTATACTTAAAATGCCACAAAGACTCCAACATAAAACTCCTAGATCTAGTAAACACTTTCTGCAGTGTAGGAAGATTTGAAAATAACATATAAAAATCAGTAGCTTTTTGTATGCCAGCAGTGAACAGGCTCAGAATGAAAGCAGGAAAACAATCCTATTCATAATAGCCTCAAAAACACAAGGTATAAACTTATCCAAGGAAGTGAAAAACTTCTACAATGAAAACTATAAAACCTAGAAGAAAGATTGAAGAAGACACCAGAATATGAAAAGACCTCTTATGTTCTTGATTTGGCATAATTAATATTATGAAAATGGCAATAGTACCAAAAGCAATCTATACATTGAATGCAATCCCCATCAAAATCCAATGTTATTCTTCACAGAAATAGAAAAATTAATCCCAAAACTCATATAGAAACATAAAGTACCTCACATAGCAAACGTCATCCTGAGCAAAAAGAGCAACACTGGAAATACCACAATACAGACTTCAAATTATACTATACAGCCATAGTAGCAGAAAGCCCAAAAGTAAATTCATACAACAACAGCCAAAGACATACACTGGACAAAAGAGAACTGGGAAAACTGGCCATCTACATGCAGAAGCCTAAAACTAGAGCCCTATCTTTCACCCTGTTCAAAAAATCAATTCCAAATAGATCAAAGATTTTTTTTTGCATTTTTTTTCTTTTATTATTCATATGTGCATACAAGGCTTGGGTCATTTCTCCCCCCTGCCCCCACCCCCTCCCTTACCACCCACTCTGCCTCCTCCCTTTCCCCCCCCAACCCCCTCAATACCCAGCAGAAACTATTTTGCCCTTATTTCTAATTTTGTTGTAGAGAGAGTATAAGCAATAATAGGAAGGAACAAGGGTTTTTGCTGGTTGAGATAAGGATAGCTATACAGGGAGTTGACTCACATTAATTTCCTGTGCGTGTGTGTTACCTTCTAGGTTAATTCTTTTTGATCTCACCTTTTCTCTAGTTCCTGGTCCCCTTTTCCTATTGGCCTCAGTTGCTTTTAAGGTATCTGCTTTAGTTTCTCTGCATTAAGGGCAACAAATGCTAGCTAATTTTTTAGGTGTCTTACCTATCCTCACCCCTCCCTTGTGTGCTTTTGCTTTTCTCATGTGCTCAAAGTCCAATCTCCTTGTTGTGTTTGCCCTTGATCTAATGTCCACATATGAGGGAGAACATACGATTTTGGTCTTTTGGGCCAGGCTAACCTCACTCAGAATGATGTTCTCCAATTCCACCCATTTACCAGCGAATGATAACATTTCGTTCTTCTTCATGGCTGCATAAAATTCCATTGTGTATAGATACCACATTTTCTTAATCCATTCATCAGTGGTGGGGCATCTTGGCTGTTTCCATAACTTGGCTATTGTGAATAGTGCCGCAATAAACATGGGTGTGCAGGTGCCTCTGGAGTAACCTGTGTCACAGTCTTTTGGGTATATCCCCAAGAGTGGTATTGCTGGATTAAATGGTAGATCAATGTCTAGCTTTTTAAGTAGCCTCCAAATTTTTTTCCAGAGTGGTTGTACTAGTTTACATTTCCACCAACAGTGTAAGAGGGTTCCTTTTTCCCCACATCCTCGCCAACACCTGTTGGTGGTGTTGCTAATGATGGCTATTCTAACAGGGGTGAGGTGGAATCTTAGTGTGGTTTTAATTTGCATTTCCTTTATGGCTAGAGATGGTGAGCATTTTTTCATGTGTTTTTTGGCCATTTGAATTTCTTCTTTTGAGAAAGTTCTGTTTAGTTCACTTGCCCATTTCTTTATTGGTTCATTAGTTTTGGGAGAATTTAGTTTTTTAAGTTCCCTATATATTCTGGTTATCAGTCCTTTGTCTGATGTATAGCTGGCAAATATTTTCTCCCACTCTGTGGGTGTTCTTTTCAGTTTAGAGACCATTTCTTTTGATGAACAGAAGCTTTTTAGCTTTATGAGGTCCCATTTATCCATGCTATCTCTTAGTTGCTATGCTGCTGGGGTTTCGTTGAGAAAGTTCTTACCTATACCTACTAACTCCAGCATATTTCCTACTCTTTCCTGTTAGATCAAAGATCTTAATGTAAGATCTGAAACATTGAAACTACTTCAGGAAAAATAGGGAAAACTCTGGAGGATATAGTCATAATCAATTATTTTCTTAATAGGATTCCAATTGCCCAGGAAAAAAAGAGCAATTGGCAAATGGAACTGTATCAAATTTAAAAGTTTCTGTACATCAAAAGAAACAGCTACCTAAATCAAGACTAAACCCACAGAATGTACAAAAATCTTCTCCAGCTATATTCAACAGGTAAGGGATTCGTGTACAGACTAAACAAAGAACTTAAAACACTAAACAGCAAAAGAACAAATAATCCAAATAAGAAATAGGCAAGTGAATAGGCAGTTCTCAGAAGGAGAAATACAAGTAGCTAATACATACATAAAGCAATGTTCAACACTTTAGCCATGAAGGGAATTCAAATCAAAACTATACTAAGATTCCATTTCACACCAGTGAGATTGGCACTCATCAAGAAAACAAAGAGGGAAATGCTGTTGAGGATGCAAGGAAAAGGAACCATCACACATTGTTTGTGGGAATGTACACTAGTGCAACCACTATGGAAATTGGTATGAAGGTATCTCAAAAAACTAAAAATGGATCTACCTTATGACCCTGCCATACCACTCTTAGGCATATATCCAAAGGACTATATGATAGTCCTGCACACCCATGTTTACTGCAGCTCTCTTCAGAATAACTGAGATATCCAATAACCAATGAATCAATAACGAAAACATGGCATACCATGGAATATTACTAAACCATAAAGAATAATTAAATTATGCCATTTGCAGGAAAATGGATGGAACTGGAGATCATCATGTTGATTGAGATATGCTTAACACAAAATGCCAAATAGTGAATTTTCTCACTTGTGGAACCTATACCTAAAATGATGATGATTACATAAATTTAAGTTGTGGTTTTATTTCTCTGCCAATGTTATCTCAAATATGATACCTTCTGATCTTAAATTTAGTCATTACAAATCTGAAAGTCCACTTGTGTGCTTTGTGGGAAAAAAAACTAAAACGTGATTTACAAATAGATTATGGAGCTATAATTCAAGTCATTCCAGCAGTCCCAAGCACCATTTTTTTAAAGAAAATGAGAATATAGAAATGAAATAACATTTAGATGATAGCACAGGAGTTGCTTTCTTGAAAATTAAGAGAAATGGTCACAGACCAATCAGACCAATTATCTAGCCATAACTTTGTATGTGAAAGCTGTGGTCTAATGAGAGAGATCAAGTTAAAACATTAAGCATTCATATCAATAATTTTAGATTCACAAAAACTTTTGTTCAGTAAAAAGGACATAAGTTCTGTGTAAAAATCATACAATGTAGAGACTCAAGAGAGACTGAACATGGCTGAACAAATCACAATGCTTTTTGTTGGGAAGGTGACACTTGCTAATTTGGATTTGGGCAGAGGTGGAGGACAAGAAAATACCTGCCTAAAGAGTAGCTTGCCAATAAAATAATACAGATATGATTAAAGCTTTTTTGTTATTTTTCCTCTACCCTATCCCTTTCTCCCTCCCTACCCTCTTCTCTCCTTCCCTCCCTTCTTCCCCCCCTCCCTCCCTCCTTCCTTCCTTCTTTTCTTCCTTCCTTCCTTCCTTCCTTCCTTCCTTCCTTCCTTCCTTCCTTCCTTCCTTCCTTCCTTCCTTCCTCCCTTCCTCCCTCCCTCCCTCCTTCCCTTCCTTTCTTCCTTCCTTTTTCTTACATGGCTAACCATTATCCTGAGCTCAGTATGTTTTTCTAGTGCTAAGTTTGCAACTAGTTTTGGGAGTACTTGGGTTTGAACTCAGGGCTTTGAGCCTGCTAAGCAGGTAGGCTTCTACTTGAGCCATGCTCTCTGTCTGAAAAACAGAAACTTCTACCAAATAGTTTCTCCTTGTCCACTTTAAGGAATTATAACTTTCCTTTTGCAGTTTTTTCTTCTAGCAGCTTATTTTTCTTACACACTGAGGCCTGAGGCCAAATAGAAATCAGCTTTCTCTTAGTACCAACTATGCTTTGGACAAGTAAAACATAAAACATACAAGGTAAGGTCAACATCTGCTATAGTTTGGATCTTGACTCTCCTCAAAGGTTTGTGTGTCAGCATGTAGTGCTATTATGAGGGGTGGAATATTTAGTAGGTGTGCCCAATTGAAGTAAGTGAAGTTGTTTGAGGCCTTGAAGGAGATGTTGGTACCTTGATTCTTTTCTTTTACTTCCCAGTCACCATGAAGTGAACAATCTTTGTCTACCACTTATTCCTTGTATTATATTTGGTGCCACCACAGGCCAAAGCAACAGGGCCAAGCAACCATGGACTGAAACCTCTGAAACTGTGAGTCAATATAAACCATTTCTCCTCTTAACTTGATCACCTCAGGTATGTATTATAATGATGGGCAGCTGACTGATACACTATCCACACCATATTACCACAGATCTTTAGAGTAGTGACTCATTTGGCTAACATGGAAAGAATTGGCAAAAAATATGGAACATTTTCCCCAGTGTTGTCAGAACACAGCTGGCTTTTATACAAGTGTTTACTCCATTCCCCAAATCTTACATGTTCCTTTTGTGGAATAAAAATAGAACCTACATATATAGAATATATACATATATATATTCTACTCAACATATCACAGTTTTACCATCCACAAGAATGAACTTTGTGATTCAGGAAGTCTATGAGTGTTTTCACTCTAGAATAAAAAAAAGATACTCATGCTAGGCCTTTGGTTTGGGAAATGTTTAATCTTAATTACATCACTAAGTGTGGACTGATTGATGATTGTGCATTCTACTGCCAGCTTTCGTAGTGCCCAATATGGAAAGTTTAATTCCCTTTTACTCATTCTTAATTGGACTGTTTGGCCCTTTTACAGTTTATTATTCCTAGGATCTTTCTTCACAATTAAGAGGTACATTGACTTTCTTGAGGAAATACTGTGTTTGAGTATCCTGAAGGTGAAACTAACATTTATTACCCATTTCCCCATGGCAACAATCTCTTTAATAAATTGCAATTCACAAATGAGTTGAGTCTCAGCATTTCTTTACATCTTGTTATTTTCATCTCCTCTTCCATTAAATTTGAGAAACTTTTGCATATCTTCTTGCCTGGTTCAAATCTCATAGATGCATTGGCAAGGGATATAATTTTAACACCTTAAATTTTGTAATTGTTGATATTTATGAGTTTTCACACAAATATGCAATTATCCCCAAATATATCACATTAATACGCCATTGCTATATGATGAATAATAGTTACTGTATCCTCATAACCTGTAAATTAATAAAAGCTGTTATGTTGTATCTTTAAAAATACATATTTGGTCAAATTGATATCTTAACACTACCTCTAAAATTTCATATGTGCTATTCCACCTCTTTAGGTGTAAATTTGACATTGCTAATCCATGTAAAATCCCTATATTCTTAGGAAGGCACACATATTTATTCATCCATGTACAGTAACTCCTCAGTATCCACAGGAAATTGATTTTAACACTACATTAAATGGTGCAGTATTTGCACAGAATCCAAATTCATGCTTCTTCTCTAGATTACTTACAATACCTAAGATAATGTAGATGTTACACAAATAGTTGTACCACATTGGGTATGCAATCATGGTAAGATAAAAATATGTACATGTTCACTTTAGATGAAATTATTTAAACACTTTTTGATATGCTGTTCTTTGAATCCATAGATGTGAAATGTACAGACATTTCAGACAAGTACAGTATTTTTTCACTAGAATCCAGACATTAAATGCAATGTAAAGCTAATACAAGATATAGTGATTTATCACAGGGATTTTAATTTTCTCAATGATACATAAAAATACCGGCTTAATTCCTGGTGGTGCAAAGTAGCATGTGAGCCAATGCCTAGTGGAGTGAGGTCCTGTTGTTTAATATGTGAAATATTAGTGAGCTGGAGTGGTCAGGGAAATCTTCTATGAAGTATCTGAAAGGAGAGCTCTCTTGGCCTAGCTAGTGTGTGGATATGTAGAAGCCAAGTGGAACTGAGGATTATATGGTAGTTCTCTATTACCCACACAAGGGAAATGTTCCAGACCCTAGGGAAAACCTAAAACTGTGTACAGCACCAAGGCCTGTGGCTTTGTACATACATATGTAATATGTGTATATCAATATATAATGCCTTTATATATATATTTAATAAATCCTTTTTATATACATATATTTCATAAAGCTTACTTATAAATTAAGCACAAAAATTAACAATAACATAATAAATTAGCAATTAGGGAAATATACTGTAAAAGGTATGTGAATGTGATCTTCTCTCAAAATATCTAACTGCCCTTTCACCTATTCATTTAAAGGAAGCACTTTATGGCTTCTCTTTGGCATTTCTAAATTGTTAGCAGCTCTACTCTTGAGCATTGGGCTCAAAACTAAGTAAAATAACATCAAAATTACTCATTTAACTAAGTATAATTAACATAATTATAATCAGCTTAATATTAACAAGACACATTTATTACTTCACAAAACTGAATCTCCATGCAACATATTTTTTTCCTTCTTTTAGACATTTTGTTTTCCTAACTTATGAAATGCTTATTTGTATATCTGCCACATTATATATTGGGCATCATTAAGCAGGTAGTATAACTTAATTATACTCGTAACTTAGAATCACATGATTTTCTTCTATGCACATGACAAAAAATCGTCAATAATTTCTGCACATCAAGTGCAACACTGTAAAGGAGTTTTGCTGGTACATATCTGAGTTATCCTATCATAGAAACATCGTCTAATTCCTGTTTTTGTTCCAGACCATTGTAGGCTGCTTCAGACCAACTTGATTCCTCATGATAAAAGGATAATAGCATGTTTCAAGATCAATTTGAGATTTATATGAAGAAATGTTCATATCATGTCTAGTCCTTTGCCTGGAGTTTAGTAAGAAACAAGAATCCCTACTTGATGTGAGTCACCCTTTGATGCTCAGGATGCTGAAGGCTCATGACTTAGAAAAGCTCTGCTTTCATGCAAGGAATTCTCTTGAGGGAAAATCAGCTATAAACTTTAGGCAAGCACTGTCATTTCAGATGGTGATAAAAAGCTCTGAAATAAATCAGATATGGAAGAAGTTGTCTGGTAAGTAAGGGATACTAATTTCTTTCTGACTCTCATGCATGCAATGTGGATAATTAACCCATGAGGAAAAATGAAGATGGTAATGAGAATATACTTGTCAACTGAGGTATACAAGAGTGAAAAAATAGTACAATTAAATATGGTTAAAAACAGATGCTCTACCAGTTGAACCATGCCTACTTAATAGTTTCTTTTTTCCACTTTAGGAATTTATAACTGTCCTTTATCAATTTTGTTTTTTAACAGCTTCTTTTTCTTTCCAGGGAACAATTTCATTCTTTGAAAGGACTAAACCAAATTATAATATTGACATTGTGACTCGAGGGCAAAAAAGAAATGAGCTTCCTGTTAATATCAGTATTCTTTGAACAAGTAAAACATCAAACAAAAGTAGAAAATTGGGTTACCGTCTCTTAGAATTTGATTCTTGACATCCACCAAAAGGCCATGTGCTAAAGGCTTGGGGTCAGCTTGTGGTTCTATTGGAAGGGAGTAGAACATTTAGTAGGTGTGCCTTGTGGAAAGAAGTGAGATCATTTGAGGCTTTGGGGGGGATATTGGTACCCTGGCACCTTTCTGTCTCTCCTTTTGCTTCCCAGTCACCAAGAAGTAAAAAGGCTCCCTCTACTGCTTATTCTTTCTATGGTATACTGTGCCATCACAGGCCCAAAACAACAGGGACAAGCAGGCATGGATCTTTAATAAAGCTTAATTTATAATTAGACACAATGAAAATTTAACAATAACATAATAAATACCATAATAAAATAACAAAAGTCATGTGAATATGATCTCTTTCTCTTAAACTATCTAATTGTCCTTTTACCTATTCATTTAGAGGAACTACTTTATGACTTCTCTGGTATTTCTGAATGGTCAGCATCACTACTCTTGAGCATCAGAGCCAATGTTAAGTAAAATGAGGGCCAACTGAATACAGGCACTGTGATATACTGCTGTAGAGACAGTTGGTCTGATAATACAAGGGCTACAAAGTTACTAAAGGGTGGCTAACATAAATAGTGTGATAGACTGGACAAAGAGATGATTCATGCAGGACAGTGCATGATTTTATTGTAGCCCGAATTTGTGCAATTTAAAATGTATTGTTTATTTATGGAATTTTCCACATTATATTTTTCAGACCACAGTTGACTATGGATAGTTGAAATCACAAAGAGAAATGACAATAAAGGGGAGAATATCACAGTTGAAAAACATATGTATGTCTTGTTTAAGAAATAGCAAAGTGTCTGACTTGAGTCAATGATCTGCATGGGAATACATAAAAGACAAGTCAGATTATAAGAGTGGGTTACACTCTTTATAAAGAGGCTCTTTAAAGGGATATTCTCAAAAAAAGAAATCCATTGAGAGTTGCAAAATGGGCAAGCAAAATGGTAAAATCTGTGTTTTAAGATAATAAATTTAGAGGATCACTTATTAATATATGCTTCCAGGAACATTACTAGAGTTTTACCAAAGGGATTCTATAGCCAAGTAAATGTAGAAAACAGTGGATTTCTTTACTATAGTTTTTTTGCTAAGATTTCCATTCCTAGAAATGGTTCCCTAGCCAAATTCAACAGTGCCATATTTTCCTTCTCAAGAGTCAAAATCCCCATGAATATATCTGTTGAGGAAGGTGGGGGTGTAAAATTGGTGGTGACACTTATATGGGCCTCATCCAGGTTTTTATTTTTTTATTGTTGTAGTACTGGGGTGCATTGTGACATTTCCAAAAGTTCTTACAATATATCATGGTTGAATTCACCCTCTCCATCATTCTCCTTTATTTCCCCTCCTGAGATTTCCATTTTCTATATAATCCTGAGGAACTTTCTGTGGGGTTGTTGCTAAGACATCTCTTTCAAATCCAGTAATTTTTTTTTTTTTGCTATTTCCATTACCACTCTTTAATGAATAGAAACAATTTTGCTGATCTGTATTTTGAGGTACAAGAAGCAGCCAGAATGTACAGGGCTCCATTTGTGTTGCACATCTCATCTTCCTATTTATTTTGTGAGGACTCTTTGCTTCCATTTGGATTTTGTCTAAGAAATAGGATACATGCTCGATAAGTCTAGTGACTTCATGCTTTTACCATGAAATTTTCTCCTAAATTTTATTCTGTGACTAGATTTGTTTCTGAGGAGGGTAATTTTAAAAAAATATTAAGCAACCATCAGCTTATTTCTCTTCATATTTCTACTGTTCCCTGAAATAATGCCTACCTGTCCTAATAATGGTTGGAGACATGGAGTACTTATGAAAAAACTGCTATTATTTGAAAGATAATAGCCATTCATAATAATAAATGCACTCTTGGCTTATAATTCTGTAGTTTTTCTTGCTCCCTCTTGGAGTTTCTTCCAAAAGGGGACTTTTGGCATGGCCATAGAATTCTAGACATTGACTGAGACATTAATAAACAAAAAATGAATAGAAGCTTGAAAAGAATTTGCCTGCTCATTGCTGGAAACTCTTCCTCCACCATATGGAGAAGGCTAGACTTACTTGGTGGAAACCAAACAAAAGCAATATTAAATGATAGACATGTAAGTCAGCCCCAGTTGTGCTACCAGTAGACTGTGAATGACAAAGATGAATGCAGAGGAACTGACCAGTTTGTCTGTCAACCAAATGCTAACATGAGCATTTGAAATAACATGGTTGACTGAGACACCAAATTATGAAGTAATATTTATTGCATCAATAAAGGATATATGCACTATAACACAGAAATGGAATATAATTTATGGCAGGAATGGGAAGATAGAAGAGACATACTGTGAGAAGGTTTTCTCAAATATGAATTGATTCAAGGAAGAAAAGGACAGATCAAATGAGATGAGCTGGGACTTGAAAGGTGTCATTCAGTGTTCAGCTGAAGCAAGCCTAAAAGCATCATTTCAGTTTAAAGTGTCTTATGTGGCTTAATTTCTCAAAAACTTCACATATTTCCAAGGACAGACCCTAAGGATTTAATACATATTTGGCAAAAATGCTACAAGCATTTTAGAAAAATAAGTTTATGGACTGCTATAGGAAATGAAGGAATGGGAAAAGCCAAATGAAATTATGGAGATTGCAAAATACAGCAAGTTAGAACATAGTAGGCCCATGGAAAAGGGGCCAAGGCATCATCTTGAAGTTGTACCTTTTTTTGGCAGCACTGGGGTTTGAACTCTGGGCCTCAAGCTTGCTAGGCAGGCACTCTTATCACTTGAGACACTCCACCAGCCCCTTTTGATTTTTTTTTTGAGATAGGGTCTATTGAACTATTTGTCAGGGCTGGCTTGGAACCTTGATTCTCCTGATCTCTACCTCCTGAGTAGCTATGATTACAAGGATTCCAAGGCTGTTGCCTGACCAGTTGTGCCTTTTGTAGAACACTATGACTCTTACTGGCTTGGATTCAAGATATTGTTCCAAATTTGCAGTCTCAGGAAAAACAAAAATGTTGTGCTGGCCTACATTTTTAGAATTCAGAATCATCTAAACTTACTGAAGATTTCCTGAAAGCAATGAGGTAAATGAGATGAAAACAAGAAAAGGAAAAAAGAGACTCCTGATACATAGGCTCAGGTTCTGAATCCAAGCTCCACTCTGTGAGCCAATATATAGGGACTTAGGTCTAATTAGCTAGTTTTGCATAATATGAACTCTAATTTCAAGGATACTTCCATTACCCTCATTAACTTTTTACAAATTTATTTTGCACCCATTTCCTTATTTAATCCATAAGACAATCCTATGATTTTGATGTTATTTTATCCATATTTAATTTTAGAGATGAAAAGATCAAGGCTGAGAGAGTAACTGGTCAATGAAAACACAGCTGATAAATGGTCTCATAGTCTTTGTCCCCTGGAATGGTGCTTAATGTTAAATCCAGGGTTTTGGTTGTTTTTTTTTTTAATGATACTGATAATTTTCAAACAGTTTTAAAGAGCATGGAGTTTTGTATTATCTCAGGGACCACAGAGAAGAAATAGGGAATAGAAATAGAGCAGGCAGCATTCGGGGCCCATCACTCCATTTCTTCCAGATCACATCTATTATACAAATTTAAAGACTCCACTTAAAGTATTGTTTGGAGCAGTTCCCAGACACCATGTCATAATGTGATGTCTATTCTGCTTTTCAGATTATACTAGCAAGTTTTTAAAAAAAGGGACACCTCCTCATGCGTTTGGTCTCATGACACAGCAAACCTTCCCCTGAACTGTGAGGCAGCCTCACAGGAGAGGAGCAGATAAAGTCGTGGACCTTGAATCATTACACTTGGGCGGTGTACTGGGTTCCAGGACAGCCACTGTCTAAATTACTCACACGAACCCTGGCAGACTTCTTATTTATTCCTCAGCAGAGATCATTAAATCATTTGGGGTACCCGAGGGCTTCTTGCTGTTATCACTTGCCTTCCTGTGGCAAGTGACCGGTGGGAGGGGTCCCACAGGCTTACGGGTGGAGCTTTAGCTGAGGTGAAGTAGTGGGCCTTTGGAGCGTGGACTTGGTGTGCTTTTAAGGGCACAGGCCAGTGGAGTGGCAATCCTGCATGTCTGTGGATCCCTGGCTTGACAGGCTTGGGGGGGCGTGGTCAAGCAGAATGGAGATAGTGTGTGCGTGTGTGTGGGTCTCCACCTTGGCAGGCCTTAGGAGCACAGGCTTGTGGAGTGAATATTTTGCAGGGCTGTGCAGGCTTTGGGGTGCTGGCCCAGCAGAATGGAGATCGTGTGTGTTTGTATCTCAGGTGTGGCATGCCTGAGGGCATGTCCCAGCAGAGTGGAGATCTTGCAGGGCTCTGCAGGCCTTGGGGGCATGGCCAGCAAAGCAGAGATCTTGCAGGGCTGTGGGGGCCACAGCCCAGCAAAACGGAGCTCCTGTAGGGTTGTGCAGGCCTTAGGGTTGTGGCCTAGTGGAATGGAGATCATGCATGTTTGTATCTCTGGCACAGCAGGCCTTGGGGTGTGGCCCAGCAGAGCAGAGATAATGCAGGGCTGTGCAAGCCTGGGGGGAGGGACATGGCCTGGTGGCAATTGTAAATGTCTGTGGATACCCAGCCTTAAGGTCTCATACCATGGAAATTCTGCATGGGTGGGAATTTGGGGTAGCACAGCCCTGGCAGGGCAAAGGAGCAGGGCTGGAGGATTGGAGATCCCACAGAGTGTGGAGCAATGAGTGGGTGGGCCTATAGGGTGGGGCTTAGCATGCAGTGCTGCTATTCTTTTAGTATATGGTGGTGTGGAGAAGCCTTCCACGAGCTAGGGGCTCAGAGTGCTGTTGTTTCAGCTCTCCCTGGTGCTTTACCTCAATCAAGTGTGTCTCCACAGCTTCTTATCAAAGTCCCTGGATCACAGAGGTCAGAAGGACTCTGGCTGTGTTCTGTTCACCATCTTGGATCCTCTCCCCCAAACATTTCTACTGTGAAAAAAAATTGTGAAGCCTTAATTTTTTGTGCATATATGAGATGAATTTATTCTATCAGTTTGCAAGACTCACTAGTCTCAATAAATAAACCAATAATCCTCTTAATAGAATGTAGTTTCAAAAGTACATCCAGAAACTATAATGAGTGTAATCTAGAAATTGTTCACTCATAATAATAAACAGTATATTTATTGTAAGAAAAATGTTCACTCATTCTAGTACTTCTTGAGCTGCTCCTTCGTATCTGGTATGGTTAGAGGCCTTGGAATGGACAAAGTTCCAGTATTTTTATCCCTGAAATATGCTGTGTGCACAATACATACCCATGATGATTATGGTTATTCCCTGTACTTCCATGGAGTTGTCTCAGTAGTTGGAGAGAAAAGAGTCCAGATGTGACTAGCTCTGGGAAAATTCTGGAACACATTTACCTGATGTACCCTGAATTTATTGCATTCAGTGTGTGTCTGTCTCCTCTCTGGATTCCTGGGCCCAGTGTGACAGAGTTCATTGGTGGGGTTTAGTGGTGAAGCCAAAATATGAGTCAAGCAAAACAAGCCAAGGGTGTTGGGTGTTTGGTTGCTACACTTATCAATAGATAAACTGTATATGCAATATTGTCCTGATCACATATTTGATCCTGGGTTATGCTAATCTAAATCTTCTATTAGCTGACATGGTATTATCAAGATGAAGCCTGGGAAATTTGAAGATGGGTAACTCTATGTCTTGCTATTAAATCAATTTCACATGTGTACCTCAGAGAGAACAACATCCAGATTTTTAATTGTATGCCCCTTCCATACAACTATGGTCCCAGGATTGTAATGGCCAACTACAAGACACTGAATTGTCAACTGTAAACCATTACTGAACTCTAGCAAACATCCATGGAACACAAGGAAAGACCAAGTGTAACTGAGCTTCTAAAATAATTTGAACGATCTGTTTGCAGTCATTGCCATATTAGTAAAACTTTTAGAGCTATTAAGAAGAACAAGATGGATTGATTAAATTCTTCCTCAGTTCTAACATTTCCTTCTAAAATGCACAGAGACTGTTATGATTTATCTGTATCACTTCAAAACTCATCTACTTTTTATATAGTTCAACTGAATTTTCAAAATTCCAAGCCACATTTGGCTGCTGCACCCAGGACAAAAGTCAGATTCATCAGATGAAATTGTGGTACAAAGCAGATGCTGTGTAATTACAGATATTTTGATGGTTCAAGCATAAAAATTACAAACAAAGGGACACAAAGGTGGTAAAGGTGTGATAAAGCACAGATGCTAGAGACATTAACCACAACTTTTAAGGTATAGGTATTAGGGGATGGCAGAGAAATAGAGAAGATGTGGATGGAGTTGTTGGTGGCCCCTTTGAGCACTTTTTGATTCAGTATAAGGACAATATTTGCTTATGATGGTAAATTTCTATAACTATTTTCCAAAAATCCTTTTGGCAACTTTGCCTTCTTTCAGAAGGCAGTAAGGACACCACATGCAGGGTGCTTGTTTGGTAAACACTCAGTAGTATGTGCGTTCACTTTGTAATAATTTTTACTTTATTAATCCTTACTTATTTTAATGACAAAATAAATAGCATTAATAATGATATTATCATTTTGCATGAATTGCTAAGTTGAGAAGATGGAGAGGGTAGTGTGTGATGACAAAGATAACCATATCTAACATATGAGGTTTTGTAACAACCAGAATAACTTCCTTAATTTTGGGTTTTGTGATGCATCTTTCAGTTTTCTAGATCCCTAAGTTTTTATGACTCTTATTGTTCTTGGGTAATCATTATAAGGTAAATGAATCATAGAGCTACAGAGTTATGTTGTACTATTTGGATGATGTTGTCACCTTCCCTACAACAAAGACACACTCCAAGTCCACTTTGATTCCAGAATTTAGGTTCTCCTTGAGGGCTCTGCATGACTATATATTACCTGGCTTTTGGAAGATATCTTGTGATTGGTACTTTTTGATTGATAAAGAAAATCATATCCTGTGTGGAAGGAAAGGAAATGGCATGGCATTTCTTGGCAAACAGCCCAGAGCATCAGCTCAACCAATAGTGGAAATCATGCCATACTCATTTCCTATTTGGTTTTTCTCCTTTAAGTGACTACATTCCCATTCCTACACTTCCTGTATTTCATAGGGTCTTTTCAATCTCAAAACTTATCACCTCCTTGAAGCCTACTCCCATAAAGCCTAGTCTAATTATATTTCTTTCTCAACAGACTGTTTATTTTTGTTTTTCTTCATATCCTCTGCTTGCAGTGTAGAAAGATCATGTCAGAGTCAGGTAACACAAGAGGCATATAATTTATTTAACTACAGATTTGGTGTGTGAGCTGGGGCATAGTACCCAACCTTACAGAGGCTTTCTTTCTTTCCTCTCTGAAGTGTAGACTTTGGAATTCATATCTACCTCCTAAATGTGCTGTGAAAGGTGCAAGACCCAGCAGAGTCTCTATTACGTGCTTGACATGATAAACTCACATACATCTACTGTAAAACTCCCTACATCCAGTAAATTGTTTGAAGAGCTACTGGACATTCTATAAATGTTGCTAACACCAATTTAATACAGTAATTTGAAATCACACAGACCAAAATCTGTGACTTTCACTTGATTCAATGAATTAAGTATTAATATATGGCAGAGTATGAATTTTATACTTAAATACTTGAAATGAAAAAATCATGTCAGATATTTTGAATTTGAAGACTGAAGTGGTACTTAAAGGAGACCTGAGACTAGTGTGGATTTCAACAAACAAGCTAGAATAAAATGTGAGTGAATGTAGACTCAGAGGTTCAAACCCATGGAGCTCACTGGATTGACCCACCAAGTACATGTGGGTTTTTGTTGGATCCATGAGACTAGATGCAAGTGTACTCTTTTGTTGCACTTCACTTACAAAATTCTGCAATTCCTCAGTCAAATTTTTGTTCTATGAAGTAATATGCACAAAGCTTCTCAGCTAAAGTTAAGAACTGCCTAATTATTTCTCCATTCAGAATTGAGCTCAGTGAAAACACTTGTCACCTCAGCCCAGTTTTCTCTATTCTGGAGGCCTACAGAGACCAAAATGAGACCTACCAGAATTAGAATGGGAAGATTACTTCTCTCATAAACATTGAGTGGGAAGTTACAAAGAGCTGTCTATCTTTTGGGGCTGTGGGGCCATACACAGGTTGTCTTGGTCGGAGGCAGGGCTCTGCCTAAACATTTAATTTGTGAAAGAACATCTTTTGACTGTTAATTGCTCTGAATCTAAAGAAGTAAGATTATGTAGTATTTTAATTTACTTTCCTTTGTTCCTACTAATTCTCTTTTGTACTATGCTTGGTGGAACACATAGTAGAAAAACTAATTTGTTTGCAGTGTAAATGTCCTACTTTCAGAAATTGGTTGATTACCTGATAGAGGTAATATAGTCCATTTTCTCCAAACCTGTAAACTAGTAGTTTAAACTAGCAGCCTTATCAAAATTCGTTCAAATATTCTCATGGGAATGCTCCCTACACAGTGCTGTGTGGCCTAAGCATTCCATTATGAGACCCTTTATACCTAGTTGGACAAATTTCTGGAGTGTTAGTGTGATCCATGAATTCAAGTGTCATATCCCATTTTGAAAGCAAATGCTATTAGGTATTCAGATTAAGCCGAGTTTTATAATCATCTACTCATGGCAAGTCTCCTATGTTGACTTTCTGAATGTGCAAACATGGTCAACTCTCTCTACTTTAGGGCATCTGCTTTTCATGACATAGCTCACCTGAGCCAGTTCTTAGTCAGCCTCTGGTGACTTCACGCTGTAGAGTATGTTCAAAGCTGAGTTCAAAGTTTCTCTAGCTTAGTCAGGCACTGGTGGCTCATGTCTGTAATCATAGTTAATCAGAAGACAGAGATCAGGTGGATCATGGTTTGATGCCAGCTGAGCAAATAGTTTGTGGGACCCTACTTTGAAAATCCCCAATGCAAAAAAAGGCTGGTGGAGTGGCTCAAGTGGCAGAGTGCCTGCTTAGCAAGCTTGGTGTAATGAGTTCAAACACAGTACCACCAAATAAAATAAAAAATATAAACGAAGTAAAATTTTTACAGCTCAGCTATGGACATTTTGCAAGCATGCACCTTCATATTTTATTAAATACATTACATATACCAAATAATTAAAAAGATAACAGGGAAGCCAAGTTGTAGAAGATGACTCACATTTCAGAAATTCCCTTACATACCTGCTCACTTGACTATTCTGAGATTCTTCATGAAACCAAACTTGGGGACAATGCTTCTGGGATAACATCAGTGAGTCCACCATGGATCCTAGGCTCTGCCACTTAGCTGGACAAGTTACTGAGAACTGTTTGAACTTCATCTGTTCAGTTTAATATGAACAATGCTACCTACACTTCATGACTAATGTAATACTCAGTGAAGGCATGGTTCATAGCAGTGTTGATAAAAATAAATTTATTCCTCACTCATACAGAATAAAGCAGCCTTGACATCAGTCTCCTCCCCACAAACCAGGCCTCAGAACTATTCTCCATGTGAATTAGCCACCTTCTGAAGGTATGCAGTCCTGAGGCAATGCAACCTCTCTACCTGTTGCTCACACTCTCACCAATTCAAATGTTGAGAAAGAAGAAAGCACACACCTTTGTAAATCCTCTATGTCAATATATGCAAATGCATGTAAATGTACAGGTTGAATTGGTGTATGCAACCTGGTTTCCATGATTTTATAATTTCTAAGAGTACCCAATGTATTCTTTTAGTAGTTTTAACAAGAAAATGATAGTAAGAATGCTTTGTACCCTGAAACAAAGCTATACATGCAGCTACCTATGAGGGAAGACTGAGAGTCAAGTAACTATCAAGTTTAGTACTTTCTCACAAATATTTTCAGACTTAGGGATTTTGTGGTGTATGTTATTTGATGTATAGGTTCATGTTGTCTCTGTGACCAATGAAAGTGTATGTTGTTCCCTTGAAAAATATGACGTGATGAAACAACCATATGGCATAGAAACCCAGGCTTTCTTAAACAGGCCAGGAAAGATGTATGCTAGTGGTTTCTTCATGCTTGAATTAGGATATTAATAACAAAATATGAAAATTGCAAACTTTATTCTTAGAGAATAAAAATAATAAGCAGAAGCTTGGTTCTTATCAAGTACTTCAAGTAAATACTTGTATATAATAGAGAAAAAAATATAATTGGGAGGATACTAGAATGGCGTGGAAAAGTGATAGAGGATGATTTAAAAATCCAAGGCTGTGAACATTCAATCCAGGTTTAGTCTAGACTTAAGTCTAAGGCAAATGTAGAAAGTAAGCTTGCCATGGGGTAGTGTTAGAACTGAATTCAGGTTACAACCTCAAGGTGTTTTATCCCAAGGATAGATTCCATTTTATACCATCACCCTTTACTCAAGGCCTTCTGATCCAAATGTGTTGAAGTCATGCTGTCATTTGATCATTTCCTTCTTTGGCTCCAAATCCTGGGAGAAACCCATGGATGGGAAGATACTCCTGTGCCTCCAGAAAGCATCCTCTTATGAGCCATACAGATAAGTTCACACATAACTATGTATCTAAAATACTCTGGACAGACAGAGAAGAGAAATCCTATCTCCCTAGATGTGTGAAAAATCCTCATAAAATTGAGCCAAGTCTTACATTCAGGCCACAGAAGTCACTCCAAGCCTGATTCTGGGTGAGTTTTGTGTTCTTGTCTCCACTGCCCCCCCCACAACCTGTAGGAAGCTCTGTGTTATAAGTTCTTTGTCAGCAATGCAGGTGTGAGGTAAGAGATAGCACCTGAAGAAAAGGAAGGGACTCACTGTTCCCTTGCTGTCCTTTAGTTGGGTGTCTTTACCTCTTGGAGGTCTAGGGATAATTACTCCAGGATGGACTCCTGAAGGGTGAGAGGTTAACATCCTTGGTCCCTGTGGCATAGACACAATAGATCCATGGTGGCTCATTTTAATTCCATAAGGATATTCATGCCCTATACAGAGAAAATTAGAAATATACATTCAGGCTGATGATGATGGGATGAGCAGACCTACCTTGCTATGAACATGTACACACATTTGGTAAACATGGTTCTCCCGGGGCCTCTGAAATAAAGTAGGCTGTGTCTATTGAGTGAGCATCATGAGTACTTACAAGGAGAATCTGCTGAAAATAGGTGCTCAAGCATGGGAGTTTAAATAATAAACAGAAAAAAACTTAGAGATGTTGTTTTGCTTGGAATGCATAGATCCAATAGTGCATTTGTAATAGTGAATTTGGCTTTGTTTCCATCTAAGACTATGTAAGTTTACATTTTATGCCTTGACATCAACGAAACTTTTATATCTTAGGTAAATTACTTGACCTTTCTGTCCTTACACTGATCATTTTAAACACTTCTCCCTATTGCAGAGAATTATAAGATGGATGGAAATATATTGATGTTAATATTTGTTATAATATTAATATAAATACTTGTGATAACATTAAATATGTTAATACTTGTTGATATTCATTAGGAATTAGACTATACATATCAAGAATTGCTAAGATTAGTACTTTTGCATACATGATATAACTTTAGACAAGACAGATTTTGCTTTCCTTTGTTGGTTCTCAAGTTTTAAGGCTACTTATGAGCAGTGTACTGGTTTTCCTCATGCTTCCCTCACACTGCTGTCCTCCCAGTGGTTTCTTACAGACAGTCAACAAAAGGAAGGCCACAAAATATTACAAATCAGAAAAAATCCACAAAAAACACTGAAAGCTGGGAAACCACATCCACAGACATCAGGAGCTGCATAACAAGTGTTTTGTTTTGCTCTTTCAAGCTTTAGATTACTTCTTTTCCAAACAATTCTCAAAGATACTGTGCTGTGAAATGAATTTCTTTATCTAGAAAGAGTGAAAATGCTCCTTTCCATCCATTCCTCATTTTTCACTGATGTAACTTGATGAACAAGAGTGCTTTTGCTTTCTACCTGGTACAGATACAATGTCAATGGTGCATTCAGAGCAACTTTCTACTTTTAGGGTGAAAGAAACTCTTCTGGATTCAATACAATAAAACAAAGGCATCAGGATGACCAAGAGCTGATTCACACTTGAGAACTGAGACTATGTTAAAATGAAGGATTCAGGAAGTTGAAAAGGGTTCAACATGAATATTAGGCCCTTAGAGTCCTTAGAGCCAGCCATATGCAAAGACATTCCAAGCCTTAAAGGTTGATTCATTTTATTAAAATAAATATATTTGTGGTACTTGTTGACTCCCCCAACACACTTATTTAATTACTGATTGAATTTTACAGTAATGTTGATATTATACAGAGGAAAAAATTCTCTATAATTTCCAGCAGGAATCATCTCTATCACTTCACACCACAGGGTCTGCTACAGGTCCTAACCAGTTCTATATTGAAATGGTTTTGATTTTGTAAACACTTTCAGCAGACTTTATAAATTGATAATGTTTTCTTCTTAGCTAAACTGTTCTAGTAACTTTTTTAGAAGAGGAATAATCTATTTATCAGTAACTTTGATAACAAATGCTAAAAACTGCAATGAATAAATGGCAAAGGATAGGTTGACCAGTCAAGGAAGACTTGGGGGGTCAGAATGTGATCATCTCGTTTTTGTGCTGACAGAATTCTGGGGATATAATAGGTGTTAATTAAATATTTGTACATAGATTCACATCCATGGTTCAATATTAGTGGATCATTAAAAATAGAAGGCTCCATAGTCTTTAGAATGTGGAATAAAGAATTTCATAAGAACATTTACAATAAATGGGGAAAATAAATTTCTAATTTGTACTTTACTTCATGACAAAAATAGCTTTTCTTCAAGAAAGCTATGTTTCTCAAGTGAAAAAACAAGAGGAAAGCATCACACTTTTCTTCTCAACCCTTCTTAAATGTACAAATGAACATTGCAGGATATTTTTACTTTTAGACACATTAAAGGATAAAATAATCAATTCTTTGAGACTTACCTGAGGTACAATCCTGAACCCAACCAATCACATTTCAGATTTTCCCTGACATTTACCAATAGTGTGAATGGGGTTTCTTCCTTGACAGAATTGAAACATAGTTTGTAATGTCTCAGAGCCCTGGGAGACAAAAAAAAATAAAAGACTAATCAACACAAACACAGTCTTTCACATCAGATTTTTGAAGGACATATCTCCGTAACATTTCTGTGTTCTCTAAAAAGGAAAGGAATTGGGATCAGTATAAATGTTGTTCTATTCATGATGTGGCCATGGTTTTAAGTCAACTGTGTTGATTTTGGTAACTCCTGTCTCCAAGTCTCCAGTACATGACCCCAGATTCTTCCCTTACAGTGTTTGAAGGACCATAATACAAGCTTTCTGAGAGACCCAGGAAATAAGAAGTCACATTCATTCCCCTTCAATAAGTAATAAAATATAATCCCCAGAATCCTGATGTCTACTGTCTCCAGAGTCAGTATAGAATGTTGGGATCTAATTTTACATATCCCACTCCAGATTGTTGCTCACACACCATGACTATACCTAAGCAAACTTAGAAGGCACTGTAAGTTCAGAAAGCCTGAGCAAAATGAGGCAGAGACCCAAGAGGCCTTCAGATGGTGAAGAAAGCCAACTGCAGGCTTTAAGTCAGAGGATTCTTAGTCTGTGGTGAGAATGGATAAAGACTTGAACCTGGAAAGTAGACAAGATGTAGAAAACAAAAATCCTCAGCAAAATTATTGCCTAATAATACTAGAGATTCTACTTAAAGTAAAGAAATCTAAATTACACAGATAATGTTGTGTTATTTTAGGATCTTAAAGGAGGGTCTAAAGCAAAAAGCTATATTAAATGGTGTTATTGGTGATAGTTACTGTGATTACCTTTGATTCCTGGATAGAAATCATGGCCTTGTCCATAGAAACTTAGTGTCTCAGGTATAGAGGTTAAAACACACACACACACAGACACACACACACACACACACACACACATACATAGAAACACCCCCCACACACACAGAGTCAGCTCAAAATTATATGGCAAATAGCAAGTAATACCTAATAAAATATCTTTTTTGTAAGGCAGGGGTTAGAGAAATTTTAATAGAATCCCTTGAATCAGGCATACATATGTCACCAAATAACCTCAACTCATTATTAAAATAGAAATTCTTTCTTGTGTGGTGAGGCTGGAAGGAAAGTTGCAAATATGAATAAAATGAACTGTGTTTTATTTAAATTGGTCTCCTCATTCTGCCTGTAAAACCACTCAGTCTCTTCCAAGATTTGATTCTTATACAGAGTTCACTCATCCTGTAGTTTAGAAATTTATTCAAAGGTGTCAGCTTTCTTCAGAGCATATAAATCCAACTATTTTAAATGTATTTTAATTTTAGTACACAAAATGATTGATTTGTTATTTCAAATCCTGGTTAGGAATTGATTATGCCACACAGTCAGATTTAAATACAAACCTTAAAGATCATGTCACAATACCAAAGAATTTTCACAATGAAAAGAAATTATATGTAAGGAGCCATGCTGTAACAGTACTTCCTTCATTTCCTGTTGATCTGAAGGTCACTATCTTTAATAAAACTCTGAGTTGTGTATACTTCCCTCTTCCCCTTTTCCCACCTTATCCTGAAACATGTGCACCTCTTCTATCAAAAAAATATTTCAACAGCTCCTACAAGCACCATCAACACATAAAAGCAAACCAGGCTGAAAGTGGTACATACACAAATGCTTCCAAGTCCATGGTCTTATCCAAAACATGTCTCTTTCTCTCTCTCTCTTCATCAGTTCTTTAGAGGCATCTGCTATCTCCTCCTCAGGACCAGCATCCCAGGGATACGGCTTCTAGCCACATGTTCTTTATGCAAAATGTATAATAAAACATGTCCTTTAGGATTCATTGCATTAAGAATGAGACCTTTGGTGATTATTAGAGGAAATAGGTATGGGAAAGGAGAAAATAGGAAAGAGGATACAGGAAGAACAAACCAACATAGGAGGCCTGAACTTTCTTATCAAGGATCTTGTATGAGTTTTATTGTATAAGTGCATAATTTATAAAACAAAAATACATGTGGTTATTAGTGCTTTACTGTTGTAGGCCAATTTCCTCATGCTATGACTTTCAGTTGTCATGAAATTTAAAATCAGAATGCATGACTAGAACCCATATATAGACTAGTCTTATATCTTAGATGCCTTTTATGAACTGTAGAGGAAGGCTTAATATGGCTTTAATATCTTTAATAATTGCTTATTTTATTATGATATATATGAATATATTTTAATATATGTACATCTCAAATATTGATGTTAGTCTTAAATTTAAAAATAGATTGCAAGAAATTTAGCTGTTCCTGGCATTGATAGTGACTTATTGCTAACATCATTCACTGTCTGTAGTCGATGCTGTTATAGTTACAGCTTATAAAAAATAAAAGAGAAAAGGCTATAAATTCAGAATTCCAAGGCCCATGATTACATACTTATTGTAAAATTATTGTCTATATTCAACAAACAAAGCTTGTTTTCAAGTTATGACAAAGTAAATCACATACTCTTGATTAGAAATACATTTTCATTCCTTAATATGACATGAACCCAGTAGAAAGCATTTTGATATAACACATTTCTCTTCATATAAAGGGTTTGTAGCACTTGAACCCTTTTATTCTCTTTCCATGTTGTGTTTTGATAGTATGTCTTTATTGCTTTGCATATGATACATCCAATTCTAATAAAATCATAACAAAAATTGGCAATAAAAAAACATTAAAAACACTATGCAGAGTGTACTTTCTCTGTGTCAGGCATCATAGTTACTAAGATTTTCATTGCTGATGTTTGAAATAATGAGTATAGGAATAAAGAATGTAACTTTTTATAATTTGAGTTCCATTCCCAAGTCTGCAAATGAATAAAGTTATTTCTAGTACACATCACATTGAAAATGTATTCTATAAACATAGGAAGGCAATTTGTGGAAAACCTGAAGGGACTAAAGGGATTCTGATTTGATACCATTAAACTCTCTGCATTGCAAAAGACACTATCATAAAATAAGTTGTTATGTAAATAAGAATATTTACTATGCTTATAGGTTTTTATAATATCAGAAAAATCCACAATGAGGTCTGTGCCCTCTGATAAACAATGATTAAAGAGGACAAATAGAAGCTGAGCATGGCATGTCTGTTAATCCCAGCATTCAGGAGACTGAAGCAGGATGACCACAAATTCAAAGCCAGCCTGGGCTACAAGGATCACTGCTTTTCTAAAAAGAAAATCAGGTTTATGGACACCCACAGGCCTTAAAAATTATATTAAGAAGCAAGTTAAGGGAAATGCTTTCATAATTCATTACTTTGCCTTTTGTTGTACTTTTCTTTAGTATAGACTAAGTAACATGGCAGATGGTCATGAAAGTTATTAATTTTGTGTGTGTGTGTGTATGTGTGTAGGGTCCAGGGAAATGTTCTTGCCCTTTGCCTGATGCTCTACAATATGAACCACTCCCAAAATTCTTTTTGCTTTAGCTATTTTTGAGATATAGACTCCCTAATGCACAAGCCAGCCAGAACTGTGATCCTCCTATTTATGATTTCCACTTGGGTTAGATGACAGGTATCTGCCACCATTCCCAGTTTTATTGGTTGAAATGGGTGCCTTCCTTTGTTTTTCTGGGGCTGGCCTGATACTATTATCCAAACTGAGTAGCTAGGATTATAGGCTTTAGGCATTAAGTCTGGCCAGTTCACTGGACTTTTATAAACAAAATCATCTTAAATGATTTCATATTGTGCTACTTACAGCCAACAAGTTGTGAAGATGTGTCTTAGAAAACAAAAGCAGGACTCAGAAGTGTCAAGACTATATATTATGCTAAAATGTCTAAGAGGATATAAACATTGATGTTTAGCTCTGGAACCTAACAGAATCACTTCAGAATTCTACCAGATATTTAAAGAAGATCTAATACAAACATTTCTCAGACTTTTCCATGAATAGAAAGGGAAGGAATGCTGCCATACTCATTCTTTGAAGCCAGACAAAGGACACAACAGCAACAACAGCAAAAAGACAATTATAGGTCAACCTCTTTAATGAATGCAGATGAAAAAATTCTAAAGAAAATACTGTCAAACTGAATTCAGCAACCTATCAAGGGTTGGGATGTAGCTCATTGGCATGGAACTTTCCTAGCATGTGTGAGGCCTTGGGTTCAATTCCAGCACTAAAATTGAAAAAAGACAAAAAAAAAAAAAAACCAAAAAACCCTCAAACAAAAAATCAAGCTGGATGCTGGTGGCTCACACTTGTAATCCTAGCTACTTGAGAAGCAGAGATCAAGAGAATCATAGTTTGAAGCCAGCCCCAGGCAAATTTTTGTAAGTCCCTATCTCAACAACAAACCATCACAAAAAAGGGCTGGTGGAGTGACTCAAGCAGTAAGATGGCCTGCCTTGCAAGCATGATGCCTTTAGTTCAAACCCAAGTACTGCCAAAAAAATCAAGAATTGTACACCATGACCAATCTGGTTTCATTCCAGGGATGCAGGGATAGTTCACCATATGCAAATCAATGAATTCGACAGAAGCAAGGAAAGAAATCACAAGATAGTCTAAGTGGATTCAGAAAATGCCTTCAACAAACTTTAACATCCTTTCTGCATAAAAGCTCTGATGAGACTAGAAATAGAAGAAATGTACCCTAACATAGTAAAGGCTGTACATGACAAGCCTATAGCTAACATCATACTAAAAGAGGAGAAGCTGAGACCATTTCCTCTAAGTGCAGAAATGAGAAAAATGTGTCCACTTTCTCCACTCTTATTCAACATAGTCTTGCAATTCCTAGTCAGAGCAATAAGACAGTAAGAAGACATAAAAGGAATTTAAATAAGAAAGGAAGAAGTCAAATTATTCCTATTGCAGATAACATGTCTTTATAACTAAAAGACCTAAAAAACTCCACGAGAAAACTAGGCTTCACAAATACCATCAGCAAACAGCAAGACACAATGTCAATCTGTAAAAATCAGTAGTATTTCTACATATGAACAATGAACCAGCTGAGAATATATTTATGAAAACAATTCCATTTACAGTAGCCTCAAAAAATACCCAGGAACAAACCTAACAAAGGAAGGTAAAGGCCTCTACAATGAAAACTATGAACCAATGAAAAAAGAAATTGAAGACATCAAAAAATGGAACAATCTCCCATGTTCACAGATTGTCAGACTTAATATTGTGAAATAGGCTGCATTACCAAAAGCAATCTAGAGGTTCAGTGTAAACCCCCATCAAAATTCCAATGACATTCATCACAGGGTTAAAAAGTCAAACCTAAAGTTCATATGGAACCACAAAGGACTGCAAATAACAAAGTAATACTGAGCAATACCTGACTTCAAACTATACTACAGAACCATAGAAATAGCAACAGCATGGTACTGGAACAAAAACGGATATGAAAATCAATGAAAAAGAACAGAAGATATCAGATATAAACCTATATAGCTACTACTAACCAATTTTTGACAAAGGTGATGGATAAAAGAGAGCCTCTTCAACAAATGTTGCTGGGAAAACTGGATATCTGCATGCAGAAAACTGAAACTAGATACATGTCTTTCACCTTATACAAATATCAACTCAAAGTGGATTAAAGAAATTAATATAAAACCTGAAACTTTGAAACTAGCACAGAAGAGAGTAGGGAATAAACTGGAACACAAACACATAGGCAACAACTTCCTAAATAGAGCTCCAATGGCTCAGCAATTAAAAGAAAGAATTGACAAGTGGAAATACAGGAAACTAAAAATCTTCTGAAAAGCAAAGAAAATGGTCACCAAATTAAAGATACATTCCACAGAAAGGGATGTAATCTTTGGCAGCTTTACATCTCACAAGGGATTAATAACCAGAGAGTACAGAGTGCTCAAAAAAAACCCCTAAACTCACAAAGAATCAATGATCCACTACAGAAATAGGCAAATGAACTGAACAGAGTTTTTTCAAAAGAAGAAGTACAAATACCCAAAAGACATGAAATGCTTACCATCCCTGGCCATCAAACCCACATTAAGATTCCATCTCACACCTGCTAGAACACAAACATCAACCACTAAGTTAAACAGTATGAAAGTGCCTCATTAAACTCATAGTAGAACTACCATATGATCCAGAAATACCACCTCTATGCATATACCAAAAGAATGTAAGTCAGATTAAAATAAAGACACCCGCACACTCAAGTCTATTGTACCACTATTCACTATAGTCAAGCTATAGAAACAGCCATCCACAAATGATGAATGGATTAAGAAAATGTAGTATTTATACCAATGGAATTTTATTTGGTCATAAAGAAGAATGAAATATTGTCATTTGCAGGTAAATGGGTGGAACTGGATAATATCATCTTAAGTGAAGTTAGCCAGGTTCAGATAGACAAATGGTCACATATTTTCTCTCATATGTGGAAGACAGACACAATACAAATACAAAGCATTATCATGTGTACATATAAGTATATACAGAACATGCTTCTAAAGTGAGACTTTTAAGAGGAACCTAAAAGAGGGGGGAAAAGTAGGAAAGAATGATAGAGAATGAACAGTAGTGAAATATATCACATTGGTGTAGGAATAAGACACAGCAAAATACATGGAAAACTAGTGAATTACACAAGATAGGGCAAAAAGATGAGGAAGAGTAGTAGAGGAAGGCTAGAATGACTTAGTCACAATATATTTATAGGTATAAAATGCAAAAATCTCAATGAACAGACACCTAAAGAACGAAGGACAGGAATGTAAAGAAGGTCATGGTAAGGGCAGGGCACAAACAGAAGCTGAGGGCAAATTATGAAATAAAGAGGATGGCCAGGAACCAGTGGCTCATACCTGTAATCCAGCTACTCAGGAGGCAGAGATCAGGAGGATCATGCTTCAAAGCCAGCCTGGGCAAATAGTTTGCTTTATCTCAAAAGCCATCACAAAAAAGGGCTGATGGAGTGACTCAAGGTGTAGGCCTTGAGTTCAAGCCCCAAATACCACAAAAAAGAAAAAAAGAAAGCAAGAAGAAGGAAAGAAAGAAAGGTGAATATGGATGATGTACTTTCTATGCAAGTACCAATATAGAAACTGAAACCTGTTGAAGTTACCATTAAAAGGGGTCTGGAATAGAAAAGAGAATAAAGGAGGGGATGAACCAGTTTGGGGTTCATACATATAATACATGTACATGTGTAAATGTCATAATGAAATTCCCTGTAAAACTATCATAAACTAACAAAAATGTCATATTTTAAAAATGAAGGACAAGAAGGTAAAACAGGTCCTTTCTGGAGGTGGGTACTAGTAGGAGAGGGTGTAAGAAAAGGGTGAAGGAGGATAAATACAGTGAAAGTATTCATGTATGAAATAGAACAATAGAAAATAGAACAACACAACCTATTGAAATTGTTCTAAGGAAGGGGGAAGAAAGGTATAGGAGAAAGAAGGAAGGGGTGAATCTAAGATATATTGTAAGCACTTATGTGAATGTCACAATGTCCTTCTTATGCAACAATATGCTAATAAAAATAATGAAAAATAAAATTATTTGAAAAGTCAGAATAATTGGAAAAATGGAAATGTATTTTTCCATATAAACTAAAGGAGTACTGATATATAAACAGCATGCAAATGTCCCCAAATCTAAACAGCTGAGGTCAAGCTCAAGATGACCTAGATCTTCACCTTATGAGACAAAAACACCTATTATAATCATACTCCATGAAGTAAAGGAACATATGTTCAAAATACACAAGGATACAGGTAATCTCAGCATAGAAATAGAAAATATTTGAAAATAGATATTTTAGATAGGAAAAATATCTGAAAAAGAATTTACTAGTTAGCCTAAATACAATAAATCATGTGACAAAGGGAAGAGTACATGAACTTAAAAATAAGTTAATAGAAATTATCCAGAGAAAAAAAAGTTTGAAAAAATTAACAAAGGCTGAGGTGCATGTGGACGATATCAAAACATTTAATGAGAAGAAAGAAAATGAAACAAAAATGTTTGGAGTAATAATGGCTGGTGATTCCCCAAATTTGGCAAAAGACAAATACTTCTAAATTCTAATACTGAATGATGTGAAATCAAACAGCTTAAAAGAAAATCATGGTTTGACACATCATAGTTCAAAGTCAAAAAACAAAACCTAGAAATAAAGACAAAATCTTGAAAGGAAAGAGAATTAAAAAAAAATCACATAGACCAGATCAACATTAAAAGATATCAGGCTACTTCAGAAAGCATGCAGAAGCCAAGTACCAGTAGTTCATGCCTATAAGCCTAGCTAGTTGGGAGGCTGATGTTGCAAGAATCTCTGTTCAATGCCAGCCCAGGAAAATAGTTCTTGAGACTCCATCTTCAAAACAACCAGAGCAAAATGAGCTGGAGATGTGGCTCGAGCTGCAAAGTGCCTGCTTTACAAGCACAAAACCCTGAGTTCAAATCCAGTCCCACCAGAAAAAGGATGTTGAACCTAAGCCAATGAAAAATCTTTTAAAATGCTGAAATATAAAATATAGGAAAATAAATTCTATATCCTATGGAAATACCTTTCAAGAGTGAATGTGAAATAAAGACATTTTCATATAAAAGAGAATATAGCTATTGGTCACAGATCTGTCCTTCAAGAAATAAGGAAAGTTTTCATAGGATAAAATAAAAAAGCAAAAGAGAAGAGAAATTTCAATCTTCAGGAATGTGTGAAAAGGATTCAAAATGTTTTTATAAATTAGACCTATGTAAAGTTGAATTTTTACATAGACATATTCCATGGACAAATTCTAAATGTAACCACTTTCCACCTTTGGGATGAAGCAGGCAGAAACAGACATGTGCTTCCTTACAAGAGTACTTTTTGCTCCACAAATGCATTTGGTACATGAAAATGTCACAACAATCTCATGGCTTTGCTTTTGGCCAGGAAAGAATTCCTTCTTCAATACTATTTTGTGTAATTTAGAACCACTATACAGAATTTTAGAACTGACATAAAAATACATAGAATATTTTGTTCATCATGAACATCCTGGCTACTGCAATACAATTTCAGAAATCAAATATTATACAGAATTGAAGATACAGTTTTTTCTCAATAGCATTAAAAAAGATGAAATAGACTTATGCTGATCCCTTCAAAGTATCATCCTTCTCAGCTATCTCAAATCAATTCTGATGTTTCTGCAATGTTTGATCATAGAGGATCCTGTGCTGGACAGGGAACATTACTGGGGTGAACTGAAAAAAATTGGAACATGAATAGTAGATAAAATTTTATACTGGCTGTGGCTGTAGCTCAGTGATAGAGCTGCATAGCAGGTGTGCAGCCCTGGTGTAGATGAATACCTTATTCTTAGAAGATACAAAAGTATTTAAGGATAAAAAGCTGGGGTATATGTAACTGCCCTTCAAAAATAAGTGTACCTACCCTTTTCTAATGTAAGAGAGAAAGAAAATATATGCTGAAGCAAATGAGGTAGAATGTTACCAAATAAATGAATATGAGTAAAATATATATGATAGACTTTGTCATATTTTGCACTTTAAAATATGTATATAATTTCCAAAGACACAAAAATATTTCAACATAAAATATATAAGCATCATTTTAAAATAATGGAAACAACTGCCTCTACTTACTTCTACATGGTACTTTTTGTATGTAATAAATTTTTAAATAAACTTGCACTACAATGTGCTTTTTAACATAGTACTTAAAAAGAAAGCTCAAAATACGAATATTAGCAACGTGTTTTCATTGCCACAGCAGCTACAATATGAGGGAGAAACTGAAATTGTTCCAACTCAAATGTATTTTTATTAGCATAAATTAATTGTACAACTGAGTTTCAGTGTGATATATACACACATTCGTAAAATCTACTTTGATCAAACTCACCCCGTTACCCTTTCTTCATCTTCCTTACAGCTTCCACATTTTTAAAAAATTTTTAGTTACAAATGTACTTTTGTACCATTTGTCATTAAAAAATGACAATAATCTCTTGAGGAACCAAACATTTAAACTCCCTACATAATTACGTATATACAAAGGTTAAGAAAAAGAAGTGGAGGAAAACATGTTGCCCTTCAAAATAGAATGTGAGTGGTCTTTAGTTCCTAAGAAGTCAAAATGAGCACTGTTGCAATTTATCTCTCAGGCTGGGCATGGATGGATACAAGGTGGTTTTGCTTTGTGATGAGGCTGATGTGGACTTGAGTTTCTCCCTGTAATTTCCCAAGGCCTAACCTTAAACCAGGTATTGACCTTTTCTGAGCCTCTGTCTTCATATCTAAAACCTGGAGATAATAATATCTGAATTGGAGGGCCTTTAGGAAAGTTACATGATACACTTTGATGTTCCTGGTATAGTTCTGAGAACCCCTCCAATCAATGTATCTTAGTAATAAAGATAATGACAAGTAGTCTGTAGTTTTCAGGGCTTGTCTTCTTCAGGCTCTGGCAGGGCACTTTCCATAAACCTTATGTCAGGGACTAGCTGGCCTTTCTTTCTGTCCTCTGTATAACATTGCTTTCTCTATACCAACATCTATAGGCAATTTCTCTCATCCTAAACAAACCTATTGTCTTTATATTTGTACATTTTTGATGGGTAGATCTTTTTCTCCTTCTTTGTTCACTAAACTTACTGTCTGTTCACTGAATAACAAGTCCTTTATTTACCACTAAGGAAAGTTTGATTTCTGCACCGAGAAAGAAACCAAATGATTGTGGAATCCTCAATGAAACGCAAAAGAAAAGAAAGAACAGCCTGTATTTTGAAATAAATAGGTCTAGTTTTCAATGTGGAGTCCACTGAATACTACTACAGTGACCTGGGATAAACCATTAGACCTCTGAACATCAAGGCCCTCTGTAAAACAATGAAAATGATCTTATGTCATAGGGCAGATGTAAGAAGTGGACAAGATGAGGTGCATAAAGTGCTCAGTATAATACATCACAGGAAATATGCCCCTGACAAATCACACCTATTATTGTCATTAGATGAAATATAACATTTACGAAGTCTGTATATTATCTTTCATATCTTACCTATGATATGGCTTAGCTGGAAAGCAGAAGGAGGGCAGTAATGATTTTCTGGAGTGACAAAAAAGCTTCTGGATGAGATTTCTCTTGTCTTTCATGATATGGTGCCCAGGATAGTAAATTCTTTCCATCTCCCTGCCTTCAGACAGCTAATTAATCACCATGATCTAAGCTGGGTATTAGTTGCATATGTGTTCATGAAAGTATACCAGTTGGTTAACTTGTCTTCTGCATCTTACGTTTCTTTTGCCATCCCAAGATGGATGAACAGGAATATTACTCACTGTTGATCAGGAATACTATCCCCCCTTAACTGGTTGCCTTGCTTCCAATGCTGCCTGTTTTTCAGACCATTATCTAACAATAGCCAGAACAATATACTAAAAATTCACTTCTATGGGCACTCCCTTAGTTAACAACTCTTCAGAAAAATATCCCCAAACCTATGGAGACCCTGTGTGACCAGATCCTTTAGAACTTCTCCAGTTTCCTGTATGACATCATACCATGTATTAAACAAACATCATGTCTGGTATGGCTTCGATGAAATGCTCCCTCCCAAGGGCCAAGATGCACCCACCTCAGGGCTGCTGCTTTCTTTGCCTAGTCTAGGAGTAAAGGGTATTTCTTGTTTCATAAGCTGGGTTTAAATTTCACCAGCCCAGAGGGTCACTTGGATGATCCTTTCCAATACTGTCCAATTTTCTTCTCTACATGTCAACCTTTCTTCATATTAGAAGCACTGGGGACAGTCTGAAATTCCCCCTTTTGCTTTTTATCTGTCTATAAGTTCAGGCAAGAGGGTCACTGCCTGTCAAATTTGTGATTGATTCTGCTGATGTTTTTGACACAGAGCCTCACCAAGTAGCCCAGGTTGGCCTGTAATTCTGATCCTCCCACCTCAACCTCATGACAGCTGGAATTAAAGATCTATACCACCACAATTATTTTTGAATTTTCAATATTATTAGCAGTTGGAATATTTGGTGCAGAGAGTAGAACAGTGAACATGTGGTGCTTTCATTCAAATGCAGCATAATAGCATAGGAAATGTTGTTAATCTAATCACCACCACAACAAATGGGACAACAAATATGTAATAGGAAAATCTGACCCATTCATGAAGGTGAGAAAAATATTTATTTTGATTCTAAAGATTAATATTACTAAATATGTAGAAGGACAGGAAGAAAGTACATGTTTTAAATATTCTGAGGGTATAGTATGTGACCAGAGGGTTGAAAAAGGCCTATCCAACTATAATGAAGAAAGGGAGAATGAACTAAATAATTCTGGTAAAACAAAAAAGGCCAGACCAAGCAAAGTCACATAGGCCAAATTAATTATATCTTAAAAAACAAGAAAATCACCACTGTGTTGAAGGACAGCATGATGAATTGCATTTGTATTTTAAAGTTATCATCCACAGTATTATGCACAATATGGACTGGAGAGTGGAGAAAAGGAGTGGATGTGTTAGTTCATCAGTAATTTGAGCAAAAAAAAAAGGAATGGAGATTTGTAGGATAAGTAGAGATTTGGCAGAAAACATTTCATGGCTATCATTGTTAAAATGTACCAGATTAGGTATGAGAACAAGGAAGAGGAATGATTCAGGAGTAGCTCTTAAGATTTTGACTTATCTTTCTGGTTGGACTGTTAAAAGAAGAATTGGCATTAAAAATACAAATTTGAAACTGGTATTTGATTGGTATTGATATTGAAAGAATATCAATTTGGATAATCATTAAGAAATTTAGCTTATAGTAAGCTAAGTATGAAATATCTTAAGGATAGCCACATCCAGATATAGCTGTTGGATATACAGGTCTAGAATAAGAGACATGGGTTCAATAAAAGTGTGGGCTAACTACACAAAAGTTGTTAGCACATTCCAAGATAACCTAGAGAGAGATTATAAAAAAAAGTGGCTCAGGTTGAGTCCTCAATTTGAACAATATATTCAGAGAAAGGAAGTTTTTTAATAAAGATATTAAAATTTGAAAGAGATGAAAACAACAGGAATAATTCAAATCATGACAGAAAATATAAAAGAGATAAAAAGCTGCTAAAAAGGGTAGAGCAAATGAGATTTTGAAAAAGAACAATTTGCATGTAAGAAAGAGCAACTCCTCTATTTTATCTAAGATAAAAATGAGAAATTCATTAAAATGAAGACAAAGATCCACAGTGTCCTAGAGGATCTAGGCAGATGATCTGATTATGAGTGACTATGGGTGAGTTAGCTCTGACCTCCATTTTTGAATGCTGTTCTGGAAGAGCTGGGATATTTCTATCAATGTGTTTCCTGTTTGCACTTAAGATTAGAAGTTGATCCCCATTCCACAATAGTTCTCATCTTGTTGTTTTGCCAGTACTGACGTAATAAAGTAAGAGTTCTCAATCAAAGGCATTTGGCAATATACCAAATTTTTGATGGTCAATGCTAGAAGGTCTCTGCTCACATAGAGACCAAGGATGTTGGTGTACAAACACTAAAGTACCCTACACTTAATATCCAGCCAAAATTGTCAATAGCACTAAGGATGAGAAAACTTGTACTAGAGAATGAACCTGATATTCCTTTGCCTGTTATTCTTGAGACCTGACCTGCTCAATTGTTGAGAGAGTCAACTATTATAGATATGAATGAAAGGGAAACTTTAAAGAATATCACTTGAGAGATGTCAGCAGGGATTGGTGTTGCCCACGGTAATCTCAGGTTCTTGAGAGGAAGAATATTGGAATTCAAGGCTAGCCTGAGCAAAGTTAGTCAACCCTTTCTCAAAACAAAATACAAAGAAAAGGACTGGGGCACAGCCCAAGTGTCAGAGCACTTGCTTAAACTGTTCATCCTACTACAAGGACAAAAAATAAGCTAATGAAGTTCAGAAGGCCATGAACAATAGGCCATTTAAAGAGTGACAGTAATGAAAATGCAATGAAAAGTATATTTTAAAGAATGAGATTATGATTGAAATAAATTTAAAATTTTTGAAAAACAATGATTTCAGAATTTCAAAACTCAAAAAGAAGAAAGATGGACACTTGCGGTGCTTTTGCAATTATGAAAGTCTAGATGGGGAGAAATAACCTAGAACACTGAAAAATTATAAATGAGATTCCTAAGTGGAGAGAATCATGAGAACGTAATAGGAATTCCAGGAGGAAAAAATAAGATGATGAACCAGCATTGACCTAAATGGTGATGCACAAATTTCTTGAATTAATGGAAGAGTGGCTAGATTTGAATCAGAGGCAGCACTTTTCAAAAAGTCAAATGGAAATAGTAACATCACTGGATATTGTTATTTAGTAAATTATTCTTAACTTGGCTCCCTATTTGGATCTAATTTTATTTTCTTTGATATTAATATTATGACAATAGACACCAGTTAAAGAAAATTAACATATCACAATAAGAATAGAAAGTGTGGAAAAAGAGAATATACAGAAACAGAGAATATCTCAAGCAGATAATGGATATCATCACAACTGTGTAAAGATTCCAACTTGTTTCATTTGGGCATGCCAACTTCAAAAGCTCTGCCTAAGAGAAATGACAGAAACTATTTTGTTAAGATATGTAAGATTCTTAATGTCAAAGAGCTCAGTCCACTTAAAATGTCATGGGAGAAAGGAGATTTCTTTCAATTTCTGTATCTTTGCTCCCTCTGGCCCCTGGAGAATCAGTGTTTTTGAGATGTTGTTTTTTTCACAAAAATTACCTTTTGGGATGCTTAAAAATGTGGACCCTAGAAGACAGGCAAAACTCAAAGTGGTTCCAGTGATCAAACACCTTTCAGTTTTTCTACCACATTATTGAGATATTTTATGAGCTCAGGTTCAAAGTGAGTGTATTTCTGCACCCCAGTAAAGGTGTCATTGACATTTGTCATGCTGACATAAAATGCTGTTGAAGTCAAAGGCTGAAAGCAAAAGAAATGTTAAAGCTGTAAATGTCTAAACACGTGTTTGTATGTATTGCTGAAAGCAAAGTGGCATGAAAAGTACTAAAAATTTTGCTTCTAAGGAAAACAAAATGGTATTTGTGTGTCAGTAAGAGAAAAATGACAAGCCGCATAAGCTATCACTGTCAAATTTTGCCTCTTTGCAATTAGACCAAATGGAGATTATGTGGTCACAGATCAAATCTGGCTGTGTCTTTGGCATTAGCAACTGACTGACTGCCTGGTCCCACTCCCCAGACAAGGCTGTCCCTCTAATTCCTTCTCATCTCTTCAGGCTCCATCAGAAGGTACAGGGTGCTTGGTGGGGCACAGCACCTCCCACAGCTTGGGTGTGTTGGAGTCTGGGTAAAAACTCCACCCAGGTCCACCCAGGCCCCACCAGGCACACTAGGCCTAAGACTGGGGTAAGGGGTGCGCACTTTAAAGAGCAGCTCAGGAGAAGGGGAGGCCCTGCCAGACAAACATCATCAGCATGCAGGCCTCTTCTCCCACCTGAGCAGCACATCAGTAGTGAGGAGGAGCCTGCATCCCACTCCCAGGTTCCTCCTGGGAGCCAGAGCTCCGGGTCTCCCAGGTCGAGCCTCAGGCCCAGCTAAAGCTCAGGTTTCCTGGCAGCAGTCTGCACCAGGCCCCACAGAAGAGCTAGGCAGTGATCTCTGCATTCCTGCAGCAATGCGTGATTATGAGGAGTTTCAGTGCCATAGGAGGGCTGCTCAGGAGGACTCAGGAGGACTCACTAAGCTTCCCCAGCAGTTGCTGCCAAACCGAAGGACAAGGCCCGGCTTCTGGTCCATCACGCAGGCGGGAGGAGCCTTCAGGATCCGCCCACGCTGAGCAAGGACTCATGGGAACTATGAGCGACACCCGCCCTCTGGCCCAGGGAATGCCAGGCTAAGGTGAGCCCCATGCGAGGCCCTCCTCCTGCAGTTCCTGCCAAACATCTCCAAACTGAGGACACAGCTCACAGTAAAGCCCAGTGTGCAGGCAGGGTGAACCCCGCCTGTGCAGAGCTACTACTCAACGGACCAATGGCGGCCCTCCGAGTGCCTGCACATCTGTTGCCTTGGTCCCCATGGAACTGCAGCCCCTTGAAAAGTCTGCCAACTTTGACGTGACTTCCAATACTAAGACACTCCTGCAGAGCAGTTCAGGTCACAGGGTTCAAAAGCTGATTAAGTAATAGGTAAAGGTTAAAGACGAGTGATGCAATCTCATAACAAATTTATTCTTTTGGGAGGAAAATAGCAAGAAACAAATTCTCAAAAATACGCTACTCTTAGTGGAACCTTTTCTGAGCATGTAAAGTAAGATCTGATTGGCAATAGTAAAGTCTGCTTAAATGAATTAATCAAGACCATTTATCTTTTAGTAAATCTGGAATTATTAAAAGCCAAATAGTTTCAAAAACCTAATCAAGGGAGAAAAACTGGTTATTCAAAAATCTCAAATCACCTCTTTAAAAATAAAAAATACATCCTAGGCCAAAATCATCCTTCTAAAAACCTATTTGCTGCTCATGTCTCTTCACCACACTTTACACAATGTCCTGTTGCTACCTTAGTTGAGGATTGACCACTTGATTGCCGACATGGTTTATGGCACCTGCCTTGGGAGGCATCTTGGGAAAAAAATGCATATCTTCAATTCATGTAAGGGATCTGGAAGTTAATTAAACTTTCTCAGTGTCAACTCCCTACTTATAGAAAGGGTAAAATGAGACCCTGCTAAAATCATTCATTCACTTTTGTCCACAGAGAGCGATGGTTTGATACTTCCCATCCTGCCTGTAACTTGAGCTCTTCTACCATACTATTATATGCCCAGCAGTGTCCCAGTAGGATAGTGTTTGTCCTTTAGCAATGTGTATTGCCATGGAATGCTCAGGTGAGTATTTTCATAAAGCAGCACCCTGCAAAGATAGCACTCTTGTGATATCTTACTAAACATCTTGAACACAGTCTCTTTATTATCTTTAAGCAGCTGACATGCTAAATTATTCCTGATGTAGTACCCTGCAGGGATGACTTACATCAGCCTCATTAGGGCAGTATTTTCTAAGGCACTACATGGAAGGGGGTTTTGTCATGCAGTTCCCTTAGGTTCAGATCCCCTTTCTTCCCCAATTACCTCATCTCTCCTCTGAATCCTGTCCTTTCTTGAAGATGCTCAACAAAAGATCCACTCTGTTTATCTTCCTGTCCTTCCTAATGACTCAAACTCATCCTACTCACCTGATGATAAATCAGGGATATTGACTTACAGCTGAGGTTAAAAAAATATATATAAAACTTAATGTCTCAGTGTTTCAACTTGCTTGCTGTGTTTAGCACATGTGCTTCAGTACTAAGCTAAACTGTCAAAGAACAAGTGAGATAATGTATCTAAAGCATGAGTGCTCCATAAATATTCTTTCCATTATAATTTAATCCCATTCTTTATTTCATTACCTTTAACCTCAAATCCTTAATTTTGTTTCTAGCCTTCAGACCTCAATCCTCAAAGAGTACATGTTACCAAATGTTTTTCATATTTACATTTTAAATTCACTTTAAATCTGAATTCTCAAAAAATTTCCCTATGATTAACACTGTCCATTTCTCTTTCTTGTAAAATTTCACATTTCTACTTTGTGAGTTACTGAAGATATGTTTTTCCTTCTGTTTCAGCCATGTTGACATCCTGCTTCTTGAACCACCCTAGCTGGGTCTCAGCTGAGTCTTGCACTGTTTTTCCTTTCTCAGGATGCTGTTGGTATTGGTATTAATTTTTCTTTAAAGGTCTGGTAAACTTAGGCCATGACTCCATCAGGTCCTAGGCTCTTCTTTGTATGGAGGCTCTTTATTACTGCTTTAATGTCACGGTTTGTTATAGGTCTATTTAGGTGGTTGATATCTTCTTGGTTCAATTTTGGTTGGTTAGATACATCTAGAAATGTATCTATTTCATCTATATTTCCCAATTTACTTGAATATAAGTTTTGAAAGTATTCTTTAATAGTTCTCTGGATTTCATTAGTGTTTGTGGTCATCTGATTTTGTTAATTTGGGTCTTTTTTCTCTGTTTTCTCAAGTTGGCTAACGGTTCATTGTTCTTGATAATCTTTTCAAAGAACAACTTTTTGTTTCATTGATTCTTTGAATAGTTTTTTTTTTTGGTCTCAACCTCATTGACCTTGGCCCTGATCTTTATTATTTCTCTCCATCTCCAAGTCTTGGGTTTGATTTGATCTTGTTTTCTAGAGCTTAAGGTACATCATTAGGTTGTTTATTTGAGAAGTCACTATTTTTTTAATGTAGGAACTTATAGGTATAAATTTTCTCCTTAATATGGCTTTTGATATGTCAAAATGCCAGATTCTGGTAGTTAGTATTTTCATTTTCTTTAGATTCTAGAAAGTTTTTAATTTCTTCCATTATTTCTTCCATCACCCACTTGTCATTTAGCATTGTGTTGTTCAGTCTCCATGTGTTTGAATATTTTCTGCAGTTTCTTCTGTTGTTGAGGTCTAGTTTTTTCCATTGTGATCTGATATGATACAGGGGTTTTTTCAATTTTGTTAAATTTGTTAAGACTTGCTTTGCACCTCAAAATATGACCTATTTTGTAGAAAGTTTCATGAGCTACAGAAAAGAATGTGTATTGCTTGGTTGTTGGGCAAAATACTCTGGAGATGTCTAATACGTCCGTTTGGTCTGTCTTGTGAAGTATTTATGCAGTTTCTTTGTTGACCTTTTGTCTGGATAACCTATCTGTTGGTAATGGGGGGTATTCAGGTCTCCCACTATCATTATGTTAGGTGCTCTTAGGTCCACTAGTGTTTTCTAATGTGGTTGGGTACCAGTACATTTGGTGCATATACATTAAGAATTGATATTTCATCTTTATGAATTGTTCCTTTACTTAATATGAAGTGACCTTCATTGTCTATTCTGATTTTAGGCTGAAGTGTACTTTGTCAGATATGAATATAGCTTCTCTTGTCTGTTTACGGGATCCATTTCCTTGGAAAACCTTTTCCACCCTTTGACTCTAAGCCAGTGTTTAGTTTTTTCAGTGAGATGTGTCTATTGTAAGCAACATATGGTTGGCTCTTATTTTTTTAACCCAGTTTGAGATTCTATGTCTTTGATTGGGGCATCAAGACCATTAACATTCAGTGTTAGCATTGAAAGGTGTGTGTGTTTCCAGTCATTCTTATTCCCCCATTATTTACTTTTTACCTATTCGTTGTTCACTGGTCTGCTTAGTTAAAGTGTTTATGCCTTCTTACATCTCCCTGTCTCACTCTAATTTTTTTCTTTTATGTGTAGGAGTCTTTAAGTATTTTCTGTAGTGCTGGCTTGGCAGTCATGAATTCCTTTAGGTTTTTCTTTTTGTGGAAGGTTTTAAATTCCTAATTGGAATTTATCCTTCCAATTAGAAAGGATAGTTTTGCTATATAGACCAGTGTTGATTGACAGTTGTTTTCATCCAAGGCCTGAAATATGTCATCCCATGACCTCCTTCTGTTTCGAGTGTGTGCTGAGAAATCTTCTGTTGACCTAATTGGTTTGCTTTCTATGTGATATGTCTTTTCCCTTTGCTGCTTTCAGTATTCTTTCTTTGTTCTGTATGTTTAATGTTTTGATTATGATATGTCTGGGGGTGTTTCTTTTTTGGTCCTGATGTTTTGGTGCTCTGTTAGCTTCCTGCACCTGGATGACCCTCTCTTTCTGAAGGTTGAGGATGTTTTCAGCTTTTATTTTTTTAATAGATTATCTGTGCCTTTAGGTTGTATCTCTTCTCCTTTTTCTATTCCCATGAGTCATACGTTTTTTTCTTTTCATTGTGCTTTAGATATCTTGGATGTTCCATTCATATTTTCTTAGCATTTTTTCATGATGTTTTACTCTTTGATCAAATTCCTCTTTGTCTTCTGTTCCTGATACTCTGTTTTCAACTTCCTTCACTCTGTTTGCCAAGCTTTGGATTGAGATTTTTATTTGGTATATTGAGCTGTTTATTTCAGGTTGATTATTTTTCAGGATTTCTATATTTTTATTGATTTCCTCTTTCATATCGTGCATGGTTTTCTTAATTTCATTTATCTGTTTGTATTCTCTTTGAGCTTATTTAGTTGTTTATTCCTATCCTCTCTGAGTTCAGACATTAGCTTGTGTGTCTCTTCCTTGAGCTCATTAATCATTCTTACTATTATGTGTTGAATTCAATATTTGATACTTCCCCCTCTTCACTATTGTTTAGATCCTTTGTGGTAGAGTTGGCTTTTGAGGGAGAGCTGTTGCCTTGCTGCTTCATGTGATTTAAGCATCTGAGGTTGTTTTATTGTTTGGGGTTCCAATCCTTTGTGCCCCTGTAGTTGAGGTTTTATGAGAGATTTTAAAAGTCTGGATAGTGGTTGAGCTCTGATGTGTTTTCTTGTCTCTGGATGGTAGGGTAGAGGCTCAATAGTACTCTCTTCTGCTTCTTATTCTCAGGATGCTGGATTCTGAGGCCTGTACCACTAAGGGCAAGTAGGTTTAGCTATTAAAGCTGCTATAATTGTTAAACTACAGCTTTGAAATTACACTCATCCCTCATGAAGATCAGTTATTGCTACTGGTCCAATATTTTGGCTGACTATTGGAGCAAGGATGTATCTTTGTGGTCCTGAAAGGCTAAAGGTAGTAGGGGGTTGTGATGGGAGGGAGACAGAAGGAAAGCTCTGGTGGATTATATGAGGTGAAAAGTTTATGTAGCAGGAAGAGATGGTAGCTTAGTTATTAGAAGGGGATAACTGAGAAGCAGACAGGGCTGTTTTGAAGAGTCAGTAGATGTTGAAATAGGTGAGAAAGGTGGGGAGTATAATAGAGAAAGTTGAACAGATGGAAAAACAGATATGGACACAGCAAAATTGAAAAATTGATCTGGGAACCCATTTAACCACTAATAATATTGATAGTGAAGGAGGTTTAGGGTGGGTGTACAGCAAAAGGGGACATTAAGAGCTGGGCAGAGGTTCTGGTGGTTGTTATTTGGAAAGAGTGTATTGGGGAGGGTGATAGGAAGGGAAGAGGAAGAAGTGGTTTAAGGTTAAAGACTTAAATGCAGGTTACAGGGCTTTCCTGTGATGATGGCCTGATTGGGAAGAGTGGAGGATAGGGCTTGAGAGAAAACTTGGGAGTGAGAATGCGAATCTGCTATTGGAATACACAACATAAGAAGATATAGGTAGATAAATAGAAAAACTACATTACAGTCTGAACAGCAACAAAAACAAATTTTGCATTAATAAATTACAAATTTTCTTTTCCTCTTGAGAACAACTTATGTTTTCCCTCACCCCCCACTTTGTGATGGAGTCTTTCTGTCCACTAGATGGCAGTCTAATTGGATACCTGGCTCTGGATTGGTATTTGACAGTCAGGAGGATAGGATGTTTGGAGATCTAAGCTAGATCTCTTGTCAATTGGCCAGGCTCATGCTATCTCCTGTTGTGGCCTTCCCCTCTTCCAGTTCCCCAGAACTTTCAGCCTATAGCTCCAGAGGCAGGCTTTTGCCAGCTGTCCTCACTGACAAAGACTATTATGCCAGCAGTTCCACAGGACCAAGGGCACTGTGTTTGCCTAGCACAGGGAAGGCTCTTGTTTAAAGTTAGCTATGTGTAATGTGTTATCTCTTTCTTATGGGGTTCTAGCAACTTTCCTCAGAGAGAATCATGCTGGAAATCTCATAACACCACTGTAAAGTGGTGATTACCACTTTATTTTCCTCAATGGAGGAGCTGGTGGTTTTGCTCAGTGAAGAGGCAGTGGGAACTCCCAGTCAAGTTCAGTGGGTAGTGCTGCTCTCCATGCACAGTGAGGAAGCAGGCATCCTAGCACTGACAGAGCAGTAGAGTGTGGAGTCCACTTGCAGTTGGCAGTGGGTTTACTGGTGCTGAGTAGTACTGCCAGCTGCCCTTGGGGAAACAAAACTGGCAGGTTTGCACCTTCATGGTGCCTGGGGAACAGCAGGGACCCTGAGCCTACTTGTGCAGAACAACAGGTTTCCAGGCATTTAAGGGCATGGGGTGGCAGATCCAAGAACGGGGGGAGCATGAAGTTTACAGCTTCTGTGTTGGGGGGAAGTGGGACTTACCCACAGAGCATGAAGGAGTGGAACTGCAGAGCCTTCAGTTGCAAGAGATCTGGACTGCTGACCTGTGAGCCATTTCATCATGTAGTTAGTTGATTCTCTATTTATGGGTTAGAAGAAAGCTCTGCTTCTTGCTGGTTATGGGACCTCATGGGTGTCCTTTTGGTTTCCCAGTATCTTCTTTCTTCAGGGTCGTTAGGCTCTGGAATTTAGGGTAGTTCAACAATCTGCCATCTTGCCCTACAGACTTTTATAGGTGAGTCTTAGGACTCCCCTTTGTCAGACATGTTTTTTTCTTTCTGTTGGTACTGGGTTTGAACTCAAGGTCTCATGCTTCCTCGGCAGGCACTCTATGACTTGAGATATCCCTCCAGCTTAGAAAAGTACAGTACTAATAGTAATGTTCCAAATTCTTTTTTAATTGGCATTTTGTGTTTTTCCTCACTTACGTCTTGAGTATCTATTTTTTTCCTTTTATATTTTGTTTTGTAGATTACCCTTCAGGCTTAAAAAGCTGCAAAAATAGTGCAAAAATCTCAATATAACTTTCATCTGGCTTTTACAAATATTAACCTTCGTAATGACAGTGATCAAAATGAGGGAATTAACATTGATACAATTATATCAACTCATCTATAGACTTTAATCAAATTTTGTCACTTGCCCCACTGATGTACTAGGATCCAACCAGAATCACATATTACTTTTACTGCCATATGTCTTTATCTCTTCCAATCTAGGTCAGGACCTCAATCTCTATGTTCAAGAACTTGAAAAGTGAGTCACAATGGCCCAGGAGGATTCTTGTTCAAGCCCTGGATGGGCAAAAAAGTCCATGAGACCAACCACAAATAGGAGGATTGTGGTCTAAATCAGTTCATAAAAGTGAGACCATATTTACCTTAAAAATATCTAAAAGCAAAACAGGCTGGAGTATGGCTAAAGTGGTAGATCATCTAACTAGAAAGCATAAGGCCTGAGTTCAACCCCCATACAGCAGCATTTTATGTGGTGTCTGTTGATGTGAGCTTAACTGATGTTTCCATGACTGAATTGTGGTGTACATTTTTGGCAAGAATGTCATAGAAATTTAGTTAGGATTTGTGCAGTGCATTGTATCAAGGGGGACATGACATAATATCTCCTTATCTGTGATCATTTGGTTAAGATGTTTTCTACTAAGTATCTCCACTGTGAAGTTACTTTTCTTTTTTTGGAGTACTGGGATTTAAACTCAGGGACTATACCTTGAGCCACTCCACCAGTCCCTTGTTGTGATGGTTTTTCTTGAGTTAGGTACTTGCAAACTGTTTGCCTGAGCTGGCTTCAGACCTGGTCTCTGCCTTCTGAATAGCTAGGATTACAGATGTGAGACACCAGTGCCCAGCACCTGAAGTTTCTAGTTATTTTCTTTAAAGTTATTTGTTTCTGGAGAGATACTTTGAGATTATGTAAATACTCTATTACTCATACTTCAACCAACTAATTTTATAATGCATTGTGAATCTTATCTAAAACAATTACTGTGGCATTTGCAAAAAGGTAATTTTCCATTTCTATCCTTTATCATTTATTAATTGCAATTATAGTGTAGGAAAAGTGAAACAGATGTTATAATAAAATGTAACAAACAATTCCTACAATTTATACTCATGAAAGAAAAATGAAAAAAAATCCCCACAAGTCTAAAAGGAATTTGACATGAAAAAATGTATTACACCATCATAAACAAACAAAAATGACTTAAAAAATGGACAGGAAGGTAAAACAAATCCTATCTGGGGGTTGGTGCCAATGGGAGGGGAGAGACCTCAAGGGTAAAGGAGGGAATATGATGGAAGTATTATGTATTAATGTAAGAAAATAGAATGAAGAAACCATGGAAACTTTTCTAAGAAGTGGGTTAGAGTAGATAAAGGAGAAAGATGGAGTGGGTGAATCTAACTAGATATGTTGTAAGCATGTTTTTAATGTCACACTGTACCCCAGTACAACTATAACATGCAAATAAGTAAAACACAAAGTGAAAAAAAGAAAAGAGAAAAAGAGCATTACAGGGATGAGTATGCATTAAGTGCATTAAGGTAGTTCACTGAAAGTCACCCAACTTTCACAATTATTAGCTATAGCATGTTGAACTGCTTTTTTATTCAACTTCAAATATGGCCCTACTGAGAGAATATATCCATATGCATTGTCAACATGGTTATGTTCTTTTTGAAAAATTTCTGTGATTGCAATATATACAGACATAAGTGTTTTCCATCTCCTGCCCCATGGTTCAATGTTTTTTTTGGATGTGTGGAAATCCAGTCTGAATGCACTCATAGAGATTTGGCAGAAACACTACTGGTTATGGAATAACCACACCACTGCATGTCTTCTTATCCTATTGGGAACACAATTGTTTTTGAACAACTCAGTAGCTTTATTTAGCTTCTTCAGGCAGACATGGCTTTAATTCATTAGCACTCTAGTGTGTATACCTGGAAAGTCACTGAGCACTTCCCCTGAATTTTTCCTACCTCTCTTAAGTAATCTTTTTCTCCAATGATAATTGAAGTTTTCTGAACTTGGTTTTATGAATTTTGACATTTGGGATTTTAATGCTTTGGGATTATGGATTTTAGACTTCAGGTATTTTGATTTAGATATTTGGGATTTCAGTATTCAGACTTATGGTGGTTGGGATTGTATCTTTCAAGACTCAATCGTATTGCTTTGAAGGGTATGTGTAAAGATGCAGGAAACTAAGACAGTACTTTGGGGATAAAATTCATGACATATATAAGAAAGACAAAAATAGCTACTATGGATTCCTAGTACATCAACTTGCTCTACATGTGTGCTTAACAATACTCATTTACTAAAGTACATCATGTGACTATTTTATATTCTGTAGATGACATACATTACTATCTGTTCAATACTCATGAGACTCCTCTTTTAAAAGGTAATAATAAGAAGACAGTGTTAGATATGGATGAGTGGGTAAGTGATAGAGCACTTGCTTAACAAGCCCAAGACCCAAAGTTCCTTCTCAAGTACCACCAAACAGCAATAAAACAAAACAGCTTTAGTGAGCATAAAATGAAGAACTCAGAACCCTATGTGCATGTGTCAACATTCATATTACTTCTGGGTATTCACTGAATGAAATTATATTTCATTACTGATTTTTTTTGGTGGAACTGGGGTTGAATTCAGGGATTCGTGCTTACAAAGAAGGTGCTTTACTACTTGAACCACACTTCCAGTCCATTTTGCTTTCATTATCTATGAGGTGGGGTCTTGCAAACTATTTTCCTGGGCTGGCATAGAACCACAATCCTCCCAATCTCAGAATCTCAAGTAGTTGTGAATATGGGGATGAGCTACCAATGCCCAGTTCATTAATGATAATTTAAAAGAATTGATCAACTGTACCTGTTAGATATTGAAACAATGAAGTTTAAAGTGAAAATGTTTTTACCAATTTCCTAATCCTATGTTTAATATACTTAGACATATACAAAAGACTAATAAAGAACTAAAACTAAGTTTTTCATTCAAACCATGTCAGGATTCTTTGGGTTCATGTAACAGATATCCATTTCTGTTTCCTTAAGCCTGCTAAAGAAATTTATGATCAGGACACTCAAATGTGATAATGCAAGGGAGAACTGAACAAGCAAGTCAAAGGAAGAGTGCAAACCAAGCAATAGTTTTAGAGACCTCAGAAGTAAGAGTTCTGTGGCTTCTCATTACAACTGTCTCCCTGGAATCTAATTGAGCCTTTGTATTACAGGCTATGTCCAGCCTGGCAGGCCTGTGGAAAAATGCCAGGGTTTTGAGCCTTAAAGACCTACTTCACACTGGATACCAAGGTGAAATAAATATTGCTGCAGGAAGGCAGGGAGGGGGAAGGAAGACAATAAATGATAATGAGAGTTAGTGCATGGTACAGTAAAATAAAGAAAAACCAGAGTTGGGGAATTTTACCTTGAGACCAGAGAAGGGTCACCTCACCACAGAGGTTAGAGTGGCCAATAAAATGACATATGATTATGAATAGGACAAAATGTACCTCCTTCCCATTTCTGTAACTTGCTCTAAATGGTATATAATAAGGCCCCCATTGTTCTTGGGGCTCAGCCTTTGGACTCAATTATGCTGAGTTGCTACTGTTTTGCTTAATAAACTTGCTTCCTGAAAGCTTTGGTGCCCTGTCTCTGTCTGATCCTTCCTGCAATATTTCTGGGGGACTACTGTTTTCACCTCCTTGTCACTGGCTCAGCATCCCCAACCTGCTGTTCCAATTGCACAAAGGTATATAAGGAAAGCCCCCTTTGTTCTCAGGGCTAGGTCTTTGGACATGAGTCCTCTGAGTTACTGCTGGCTTGCTTAATAACCCTGCTTCCCAAAAGCTCTGTTGCCCTCTCAGTCTCTGTCTGAGCCCTCCTGCAACATTTCTGGGGGTTCATCTGGGATTTGGAGGGTGGTGTTTCACCTCCTTGTCACTGGCTTAATGTCCTCGGAACACCAGGAAGGCTGCCCCTGCCAGGTGCCACTGGACTGTGTTGATCCAGGAGAGGGAACCTTTGCTCTGGCAAGCTGAGGAGGTAAGTTCTGGTTGCACACAGGAACCTGGAAAGGCCCAGGAACCAACCTGGGAGCCTTGCTCATCAGACTGGTAAGAATCTGGGTTCAAATTCAGGCCTGCATTTGGAGGCAGATGGGGAGTCTGATCAACTCCCAAAGACACCCTAGTAACTGCCTTTAGAGGTGAAACTGTGTTTTTCCAGTTCAGGGAGCGGGGTGTAAGTACTGTGCTCTGTGAGTGTGAAAGTGCAAGTCTGACACGTAGCCTGGTTATGAAGCAAGTATGGATTTCCAATCTGTGAGTTCATGGCAAACTCATATGGTCTAGGGTGAGCCCTAACAGGGCTTATGTGGACTCACTATGGCCATCTAAACATCTAGATACCCACGAGGAGAGTGGCCAGGAATGGACAAAATGAGTGGTGTTATTTGTTTTCCCATGTGCCAGAGAGAAGGAACACTTACTCTTCTCCATAGCCCTCATCCCTTATGTCTTTTTCTCTGTCTTGATATCTAGCAAATGGGAGGAATGGGAGGAGGTCAGTGTAAGATCACCCCCTAGAGTTCATGCTTAAGAACTTTAAGAGGGTATTTAATGAAGATTACAATATCAAGCTGACTCCTGGCAAGCTTCAGATCTTCTGTGAAATAGACCAGCCTACTCTCAGTGTAGGATGGCCCTTGGAGGGGTTATTAGACAACTCTGTCTTAATCAACAGAGTTTTTAAAGTAGTTGTAGCTGGGCCTGGAACACCCAGATGGTTCCTTATATCGACTGCTGGCAGGATGCAGTCCTCAGTTGGCCCACATGGCTAAGGCCCTCTAGAGAAAGCATGAAGGGTTATGGTAACAGGGAAAACAGCAGCTTCCAAGTACAGGGGAAAATTTAAAAAGCCAGGGAAAGGCATATTAGTGGGGGACCCTGAGGAGTCCCCATCCCCCTTATGTGCCACTGTACAGATTAGAGCATTTGTAGGAGTTGCAGGTTTCTGCTGTATCTGCATCCCCAATTACTCTCTCAGCAAAACCTTGTTATGAAGCCACAAAGTGGGGGGGGGGGACAGAAAACCATGGTATAGGGAAAGGAGAAAAAAAAGGTCTTTAAAGAAATTAAGAGGGCACTGACAAATGCCCCTGCTCTGGGCTTGCCAGATTTTTTTTTTTGCATTAACTCTTCTTTATTTTATTTTTTAAATTTATATGTGCATACAATGTTTGAATCATTTCTCCCCCTCCCCTCATCCCCTCCCTTACCACCTACCACTCCCCCCTCAGTACCCAGCAGAAACTATTTTGCCCTTATCTCTGATTTTTTTTTTCATTTTTATTTTATTATTCATATGTGCATACAAGGCTTGGTTCATTTCTCCCCCCTGCCCCCACCCCCTCCCTTACCACCCACTCCACCCCCTCCCGCTCCCCCCTCAATACCCAGCAGAAACTATTTTGCCCTTATCTCTAATTTTGTTGTAGAGAGAGTATAAGCAATAATAGGAAGGAACAAGGGGTTTTGCTGGTTGCTTATCTCTGATTTTGTTGAAGAGAGAGTACAAGCAATAACAGGAAGGAACAAGGGTTTTTGTTAGTTGAGATAAGGATAGCTACACAGGGAGTTGACTCACATTGATTTCCTCTGCATGTGTGTTACCTTCTAGGTTAATTCTTCTTGAGGTAACCTTTTCTCTAGTTCCTGGTCCCCTTCTCCTATTTGGGCTTGCCAGATGTGATGAAGCCCTTCTTCGTACATGTACAAGAAACACAGGTGACAGTGTAGGAGTTTTGACCCAGGTGCTAGCTTCCTGCCACCACACAGTGGCTTATCAAAGGAACTTGATGCAGTTTCCTGTGGCTAGAAGCCACTGCCATCTTGGTAGCTAAAACAGACAAACTCACTTTAGGACAAGAACTCACAGTCCAAGATACACAGTCTGTTTTGACTCCCATGGAATATAAAGAAAATCATTGATTAACATAGTCCTGAATGGTCACATATCAAAGAATGTTATGTGCAAACCCATGTGTCTGGCTCAAGGTTGTTAAGACTCTAAACCCAGCCACCTTATTATTCAGGCCCACTGGATCATGACTGTTTGGAGATTATGGATGAGGTGATCTCCAGCCAGCCAGAGTTGACCGACAAGCCTATTAGTCATCTGGATATTGAGTATTTCATGGATGGCAGCAGCTTTGTCTGGTATGTCACATGTTTTGCTGATACACTATAGTGACTCTGGAAACTGTCATTGAAGCATGGCCACTGCCAGTCAGGATCTCTAACTCAGGAGAAAAAGTGTTAAATATGGACAAAGAATTCTAAAATTACCAAAAGCTCTATGGGCTCCTATGTGAGTAGTGGCCATGTACTGCTGAGGGCTCCAGAAGGGGGAGACAACAGTTGTTTAGGAAAACCAAAAGTCTGATGGGGAAGACAAGTTAGCAGCACTCACAGGAGGACAAACCTTGGCCTCACTGACAACTGCTTTGTTCCCATGCACCTTATCTTAATGGGACCCAGGGCATACTTCACAAGAACAAGCTTGGTTTGAGACTGAAGGAGAAAATTTTCTACTGGGTGGATGGTGGAAACTTACTGATGGCTACATTGCCATAACTGAGTCACTGGCTCCCACATTTGTCAAGCAGTTCCATGAAAGAACTCACTTAGAGCAGACAGCTCTTGAGATCATCTTGTCCCAGCATTTTTATGTCCCCAAGATCTCCAACATAAGTAAGACAATATGTGAAAGCTACAGTCTGTGTGCCAGAAACAGTTACTTACAAGGGCCATGATATAAATATTTGCTGGGATTTGTCTACACTTTCTCATGATGGATGAAAGTCTTCCTCACTTGGACTGAGAAAGCCTGAGATATGGCCAGTTGCCTGTTAAAGGAAATCATCTATAGGTTCAAACAATGGACTGACCTTTGTGACTGAGGTGGTATAATTGATGGCTAAGGGATTAAAAATAAATTAAAAGCTACACACAGCATACTGTCCCAGAGTTCAGGGAAACTAGAACATATGAACTGGCTCTAAAATTGCAATTGGGAAAACTATGCCAGGAAACCCACCTACAGTGGAATCAATTACTGCCCATAGCCTTGCTCAGGATTAGGTTAAGCCCCACCAAACAAATGGGTCTCTCCCCTTTTGAAATTATTTTTGGGTATCCATCCCCTTTTGTCAAGGGCCTGCAAGGGGCCCTTAAGAAACTAGGCGACCTCACCTTAAGACAACAAATACAGGCCCTTGTGTTGACTCTCTCAAAAATCAATGACAGGGTGAGAGAGAGACTCCCATGCACACTTATAAACAAGGGGATACTGTTTGGGTAAAGAAATGGAATAGTCAACTGCTAAAGCCCCACTAGAGGGGCCCTTTTGTTGTTGTTTTGTCCACTCCCACTGCAGTTAAAGTAGCAGAGATTGTTCCCTGAATCCACCACTGCTGAGTGAAGCCAGCTTCCCTCGAATGGGAGTGCATCCCTGAACCAGTCTCACTGTACAACACCTGTACCCTTCCTCAACAAGACGCTGCTTTCCAGGAGTCAACAGGAGACCATGGAAGACAAGATGTCAGCCCTGCTGCAGTCACTCTGGAAGCTGACTAGTCTATGCATGGTGGAAGCTTGAGGAGTCATCCATCTCACCTTTGAGGATGAGTCCCTCCATGTTCTCTTTTTGCTAATCTTGGTCAACTCTCTACCTGGGGATGCCCAGGATTTGGACTGTGACTCATGTATGTACACTACCCAAGTAGGGTGTGCTGCTATCAAAACTCTGGTTTTCCATACTTATTATTCCTGTGTGGGCACCATTGTTGGGTCATGCACCCACAACCACACTACCTACTCAGTGTCCTTTCATGTTGGTCACTATAACTGTTTTAACCTCATCTATCACCCTAGGGAGCAATGGTTAGAGGTTTAAAGCTTCACCAGCACTGGAAAGCTCATTAACTGCAGCCAGGTTAATGACTCAACAGACCCGTGTCCATATACTTTGATATGTGTGCCACAATAGCTAAAAATGTCAGGCCTTGGGACAACTGTGGGGAGCCAGCCTGAGAAAGGACCTCTAGGTTAAATGACAAGTATATCTGCCCAAAAGATGACAGTGGAACAGCTGGTTGTGCATACTATGAATGACTCTACCATCCTTATTGGGGTTGTGAAAGGTGGACAACTTGGCTTGAAGGGGAGGTCCATACCTAACATGAAACTGCCTCTATTTTACAAAAGAGGAAAGCAACCTCAGACTCCATTCTTGGTGCTTGTAAGCCTGTAAACTTCGCTATTTTCAAACTCAATGAAGCAGTCTGGAAAGTTGGTAAAAGGTTTGACATTTTAATCTATAAAAGGAACCAGATCCCAATACTTTGCTACATTTTCAACTCATCAGGGTCACTTATGAGAGCTGCTCATACAAGGTATCTCCTTTTATGAGGAGATACAAAGTGAGTTTCCCATCTCAGTTACAATCAAAAACCTGTTCCTCTCACTAATTGAGTCCAGAACACAAACTCTGAGTGTAACTTCATGTTATTTTTGGAGGGAAATGAATGTGGGAGACCATTAGCCATGGGAAGTGAAAGAGCCAAACCCACAAGAGCCTTTTAATGAAACCACTCTCCCTAGCCTCAGGGAGAGCATTTAGCACCTTAAAACCTCTATTATTGAAAATTACTGCATCTCCCATCCAAAAGACCAATTCTCCACCCAGTAGGAGAATTGAGTTGCTTGGTACAAAAGTTTTATCATGATGCTACTCAGGAAACTCAGTGGTGGGGGATTCCCAATCACATGGAGATCCAACCTCACATGATGGCTAACTTCCCTAAACTTGCAATAGTCTGAAATAATCTCAATCTTAGTAACTGCTGTTTACAGATTGATGATGAGGAAAAGATAATTAAAGAGATTACTGAGAAGATGAAAGAAGATGAAAAAGCTTGCCATGTCCCTGTGCAGACCTGGAAGGGATGGAGTCCCAGTGACCTATTTGGGGGCTGATTTTGAAACCTAGGTGGGTTCAAGACCTTAATAGGGGCAGTGTTTCTTGTCTTAGGTGCATGCCTGATACTACCCTGCCTAAAGCCCCTGGTACTGCCGTCCTTCAGGACTATTATGGAAACCACTGTAGAAAGACAGTTGCTCATGTAATGGTGCTATGGAAATACAAACCCTTAGATCCAAATGATGCTTTTTGACCCAAAAGTGAGTCTGAGTATCAAAGGGAGGGAATGTGGCAGAAAGGTAGGGAGGGGGAAGGGTGATAATAAATGATAATGAGAGTTAATGAGTACTACAGTACAACAAAAACTGGAGTTTTGTTAGAGTCCCTTTGTTCTTGGGGTTCAGCCTTTGGACTCAAGTCTGTTGAGTTGCTGCTGGCTTGCAAAATAAACTTGCTTTGGTGCCCTCTCTGTCTGTCTGAGCCCTCTCGCATCAATATTTATAATTTTGAGCATAATTATTAGTCCAAAGATGGCTTCCAAAGAAGTAAATCATTTTTTTATACACAGGTGAATGAGTCTAAGAGTCTTGTGCTCTTTTTGTATCATTGAACTTATATATCTTTTTATATATATATTTTACATACGTAAAAATAGAAACAGATTGAGTTCAGATTTTTTGTTTGGAAAAATGTTTGACAGAGGCAAAATGTAAAGTTGTCAAGGAGGAACAGTCAGTGGCTACAAAGAGATTAAGACATGTTACTCAGTAGATGTTGCTAAAGTACAACAAACATAAAGAATATTATGAAAAGCTGCAAAGCTGAGTTTGAGGCAAAGGAGTTGTTTGTGCTTGAATGAAGAGCTTCTCTTTAGTTAGGGAAAGGGAGATAGATTTGAGTGAGAGAGATAGATAGATAGAGAGAGAGAGAGAGAGAGAGAGAGAGAGAGAGCGAGAGAGAGAATGCTTCAAACACATGAGGAAATACAGTAAGATTGAAGGGATCATCATGTTGAGGTATGGAAAAGGTCAAAGGAGAGAACTTTGTCATTTGTACCAGGCTGACTAAGGGTTTATTGCATGCCAGATGCCTCACAGAACATCTCTTGCTTTACTGAAGTTAATCCTCAAAATAACCTCATGAGAGGAGTCTTTTACTTTCCTTCAGCTTATAATGTCTATCACAGAGGCTTTGGAAAATGAAGAACCTTGCACAAGTGAACAGGAGAGCCAGAAATGAAACTTTTGCCTGTATTCTGGGAACCCTGATCCCATGACTAGACAGCCTTTCCCAATAAAGCAGTAGATATACTTTGAAATTTGTTTCTTGATTAAAGTTGTCTGTGGAATGAGTGAGGGATTGATAAGTGGCCCCACATAAAGCCCAAGTTGCTGAACCACTTGAACTAACTCTGACACTCCCTATAAACAGGTGTCAGCATAAAGAATTGAAGAGGAATGCTAGTCCCTTCATTGTTGAAGGTTTACCCAACAGTGTGTTCAGTAATGACAGCTTTTTAGGCAGCACTGTCTTACTGAAGCTCTAGCTACACACCTTCTGAGAGGACTTGAATCTCCACTGTGCCAAATCTCCATTTTACCAAAATCCTTGAGGCTATTTTTATGCTCATAGAAGAGATATTCTTCACTTTTCTAAGCATGAATATTTCATTGTTCTATGACTGTCCAAAATCTGGTTTCAACTCTATGTGCACATTTCTGTTACATTAGAATTAGCAAGGGTAATTATAATTAATTATAACTAAGTGTAATGAACATATAGCATTATATATGTATATAATTTTGACATAATTATAAAATAAGTAGAAAAATTATAATAAATTTGATGTTAACAAGAAGTATTACTTCAAAGAGCTATCAATTCCATTTCACATTTTTCTTCTTATAGGCATATTTTGTTTGTTAACATATATATATATATATATATATATATATATATATATATATATATATATATATATATATATATATATATATACATATAATGCTTGTGAGGTGGGATAAGGGATGTCAGTGTGGGTTCCAGGCTCTGATACTTTGTTGGACAAGTTAACCAAAACATTTTGAGCTTATTTCATTAGTTTAACATAAGCTCTGCTACTTATACCTCATTGAATAAATGCACTCCACAGCACAAGGCATAGTTCATAGCACTCTTGATAAAAACAGGCTTATCCCTTACTCAGATGTAACAGACTAGACATCAGTATTCTCCCCACAAAATAAGCTCTATCTCATCCTTCATTTGAGTTAGCAGCCTCCAGAAGGTATGCAGTCCTATAGCAATGCCAGCTTTCTGTCTGGCATTCACACCACAATAAGAAAATGGTGAGAATGAAGGATACACCCTCTTAAATCCTCAGGGATGTTTCTCTATGTCAATATATGCAAGTGTTTGAGGACTATTCATGCAAATACAGAAGTTGAAATGTTGTATTACATTGGGTTTCTCTGATTTTTATTTGTAAAATTATGAAAACCCATCCATTTATTTACTTTGATATGAGAAACATTTTCGGATATGCTGTTTCATGCCTGTTATCCCACCACTTGAGAGGTGGACATTAGGATGATCATGGTTTGAGGGCAGTCTCAAAAACAAAATGCAGGGTGGGCTGATGTGCACCTGAGATCCCAGCTAAGGGGAAGGATGTGAAGGATCATGGACTGAGTCTGACCTCAGAGCAAAACAAGAGACCCTATTTGAGAAATAAAGGAAAAAAGTTGGTGTGTGGCTCAAGCTGTAGAGCATCCAAGTAGCAGCACTGGCCTTGGCTCAAACCCAGTTCCCCACCCACAAAGAGGAAAAAACAAGAAAAAGTATCTTAAAAATGCTTGATAAAAAACTACATATGCAACTATTCTATGAGGAAAGACTGAAACCCAAGTAAACAGTGCATTTCTTTCTCAAAAATACTTTTAGAATTAGCAGCGTTTTGTTTTCCTTATGTAAGTTATTTGATGTAAGAGTTTATATTGTCTCAGTGACTAAAAAAGTATAGGTTGTTTATGCAAGATAACTGGAGAAACCCTCTAGTCTTAAATAGTCCTAAATATATTCACATAGCAATTTCCTCCCACTTGAATAAGGATATGAATAATCAAATATAAAAAATATAAACTTTGTTACACAGAATATAAATTTTATTATTACTGCCAGTAATAACAAAATAAGAAAGTCTTTGAGCCAAATTATATCCAAAGGTAATGGCACACATATTATAGAAAGAAATATCAGTGGGAAAATTCTAGAATGGCAGAAGAGAAAAAGGCAAGAAGGAAGATTAAAGACTCCAACTGTGAATATTTCACTCCAGGTCTAGTCAAGACCTAGGTCTGAAGCAGACATAGAAAGTAAGCTTACCATGGGACAGAGAAAGAACTGATGAAAAAGAAGTGAATCCAAATATGATGTATTTGATGCATTGTAAGAACTTTTGTAAATGCCACAATATAGACACACACACACCGAGCACAATGAAAAACAAATGGTGGTGATGGGAAAGACATGGAATCCCAGACCTTAAGAAACCTCATTGTAATGATAAACAGAGATGTGTTCATATATAAGTATATGTCTACAGTGCTCTGGGCATACATAGAAGAAAGCAACTACCTCCTTGGAGGAATGAAAAAATGTCCTCCTACAAGGAAGTCAGGTCTTTTTCTGATTTTAGAGTTTACTCTAAACCTGATTCTGGATGAATATTGAGATCTTGCCTTTAGCCTCTCTGACAGCATGGAGACTAGCTCTGTCATGAGTTTCTTGTCAGAAATACAGGTGTAAATTTAGTGAAGGAACTCAAGAGTTGGGGACAGGATACACTGTTACTGTTTCCCTTTGACTAAATGTCCTGGCTTCATGATGAATAGGTCTTGCTTGTCAGGGGACACTTGAGCCTCCTGGATGGGCTCTTGGAGGGTGGGGGAAGATGTGATCTTCCCTGCTTCCTCTGACAGGAACACAGTGTATCCAAGGTGGCTCATTTCATTTCTTTTGGGATTATCATCCCCCCTATGTGGAAAGAAAAATTTAAGTATAAATTCAGGCTAATGCTCACTAAGGTGAGAAGTCATAATTTAGTATGACTGTGTGCACACACTGGTGTGACTATGGTTGTTCTGGAGCTTCTAGATCAGAAAACACCATGTACTTGAGTGAACATCATGAGCATTCACTGGGGAGGTTTTGCAGAAAACAGGTGTACAAGCACAGGGGCTTAAAAAATAACAAGAAATAAACTAAATGTATTGCTTTGCTTGCATAGCTCTGTTAGTGCATTTGTATGATTCTTAAAATGATGACTTTTGCTATATTCCCACCTGAGACTATTCAGGACCTTTTAGTTTCTGCTTGGATTTTATATATGCAAACTGGCATTAGTTGAGATTTTCTACTTTTTAAATACTGGGTAATTGATATGTAAAGCTTTTCCTAAGATATGTGTTTTTCAAAGCCTTTTTATTTCTAGTATCACTCTTGGAGGCATGGTAATAATGTTGAATTCTATTTTTTAAAAGAAATATTTTTATCTACTTTCTCCATTTATACTAAATCAACACAGATCACAAATTGTATTTACTCACAAATTACATTAATAAACATCTAGAAAATAATCCATCTCTCCAATTGTTTTATTAATAAATTGTACTTAGATAGGAAAATTTGTACCATGACAAGTCTAACAACATGAATAAAGACTCTTGCAGTTTCTCTTGACTCTTAAAATTGTACTGGGTGTAGGCAACTGGCACCTGCAAGGAGTTAGTAAAAGGTCTCTACTTCCCACCCATAGTTGTCCCAGACACTTAAGGGGAGGTTGAAACTTGGCTTTGTCATGGAAAATGAAGGACATTGAGGTTCTAGTAGGTCAAGGAAGGTACGCTCATGGCATCTTCAGCGATTTTGGTACTGGCAGGATGTTTGCTTGCAAAATACTTGACATTGTGGTCTTGGTCCAACTGAAGTATCATGACGGTAAGCTCTACAGCATCTTGATAGCGGGTAGAGGCTAAGAAACATTCTTTTTCTAGGAGAGTTTGTGTTAATGTTTTTGCAAGTGCCATTCTAACATTTGGACCACTGTCATTCACCAAGGTCAGCAGTTGTGGCATTAGATGGATAGCAAAACTGTCCATTGGGAGGCAATCATTTTCAATGATAATGTCACAGATGTAGACAAAGGATTGCCAACCAGACCACTTGGTGCACTTGCAAAAATCCTCCACCAGCTCATTGATGAGACTTACTCCAAAGGTCTCGGGTGTCTCCATGTGCAACTTCTTCAGCATCTTGCTGACCAGCTTGTAGGAAACCCAACGAACAGAAGACACTTTGTACAGAGATTCATGGCAATGGGACGTAAATAGTCATAAACATCTCTGGGACTATATAATTCTAGAAGTAAAATCAGTTGCTGAGACAGTTCATTTCGAATTCTCCAATTTATATTGTTATCTGTCACTAAAAACTCCTGAAGTCGATAAAGATATTCTCTTCTTTTGTCAGTAGGAAGACTCTTCAGAAAATCATGTAAATGTAAAAGAACACCTAACCTGACTTGATCAATGTCTTTTAAAAATCCATTAAAAATTGGAACCAGGTCTGCAGCTGTCAATTGCTCACCAAGGATAAGTGCAAGTTCATGGATGGAGAATGCCAAAGTTCTTCGAACCTCCCAATCTTCATCTGATGCCAGAGACTCATACAACTCTTTGAGGCAGTGCCAATATTTCTGGCCAAGAGTCATAGCAACACCTGGGAAACTGTATGCACAATGCTGAACAATTTTGGTATCAATGGTTTCTATGAGATAGGGATCAGTCATTGTTAAGTACTGATCTAATAAAGCCTGGTGTACAACATCTTGCACTTCAGCCCTCCTTACCTCCTCAGAGACTTCTTGATCTCTGATCCTATTTTTATCTTCTAGCATGTCTTCTGAACTTTTGATTTCTGCTTTAAAATGGTGACCTGAACAAGATGGATTGGCAAAAGTAGATGTGAAAGGTCCCAGAGACTTAAATGCTGTTTGGCAAACTGACCATGAGCGATCACTGATCAAGTTGATAAATAGGGCTGATAGTTTGGACCATCGGATTTCAAGACTGGTTGCACATGAAACTTTCACAAAACACTCAACACAAGCCTTTCTGATTCTCCATACCTTATCGGAACATAACTGAATGAAACATGGAATCAACATTTCCTCAGTAACTTGCTGACCCACTACACTGCAAATATCACTAAAATAGTCAGCACAGATCTTTCGAACATGAAGCTTTCTCCAATCATAGCACATATCACAAAACCTAGGGAGGATGAGGCATTCTGTAATATCCTTGCCAACCATAGGAGACATCTTGCACATTGTAGCCAAAGTTCTTGCTTTTATATATTCAGCCCTGTCTGGGGCAGTCAGCTCTAGGAGCACAGGGAATACTTGTGTCTCAAAGTAAAATGGGTCAATCAGTTTCTGCTTCAGCAGAGCCAGCAAAGATTCTTGACTTATTTTCCACACCTCATGATTCTCATCTGTGAGATATCTAGTCACAATAGGTAGTAAAAGCATAGGATAAGGAAGGCCAGTTTTCTTGAAAATATAATGCAATGTGAGGCACCTGTTCCATTAGCTCTGTTCTCACAATTGGTTCTGGATCCTCAGCTAAACTACTAATTCTTTCCAAAACAGAAATACAAGCACTTTCATTGGTAGAGACCGCACTCAATGTATCCAACAAAATCCTGGCAGCCATTTCTCTCTGAAATATGTCCTTACTTGCAGCATACTTGTCAAGTCTCCCCAGTGGTATCCACAATTCATTTTCTGAGATAAACTCTGGTGCTAAAAAAAAATACATCAGACACTGAGATGTCAGCATCCGTGCCAAGGTCATCCACAGTTTCTGGCAGGTCTTCCCGGAGTGCCAACGTTTCATCTTCTGAGATGAACTCATGGGATAAAATAAACACATCAGATGCTGCACTGTCATCAATCATGTCACGTTCCTCCACATTCTCATGCATGTCTTTCTGGAGAAACAGGAGGTCTGAATCTGGAAAAGAAGAAAGGCTAGTCACCAATGAAGGATAAGACACAGGAAAACTCCACTGCTTGGGCAGGCAGAAACCCCATACATAACACCATACTGATGTCTAATTGAGGTTAAAAAAACTGTATAAATGTGCAAGGCTGGATCTCTCTTAGAAACATCTTTATTTCTACATACAGTGAGAAAAATTTGTTTTTTTAAAGAAAATAGTACACATGTCCATAAATATAATACTTCCAGGTATATGCCATGAGATATTTCACAATAAATCTTTAGGCCAAGAATGGTAGATCTTTCCCTAGGAGAATATTTTAAAAAATTACATATAACAATAAGCGAACTTCTGATCACATTTCTTCAATATCACCAGTTCGCTGAAAAAGGAAATACTAATCTGAAGGCAAGAAAGCAGAATTTGAAAAGAAAATCTGGACCTAACTCAAAGATATGCTCTTCCACTTGAAAAGTGTATGAACATGATGCAATGAGGGGTGTGAATGAAGACAGATAACTAATTTCTAAATTACAACTAGAGACTTAGGGCTTTTGTGATGTATGTTATTTGATGTAAGAGTCAATGTTGTCAATAAAGTATGTTTTTACCACAGAAAGATGAAATGAGGATAAAACAAAATTTAGAGAATCCCACTCTAAAAGTCTCTGGAAAAATGTCAGTACCCAGTACTCAAGGTTCAAATGAGGGTTACTAAAAATTAAATGTTCATATAAGTTTAACACTTATGTTTCTAGACTATCAACCATAACAACAATAATTTAATTAGAAATTCCAAATGAGACGAACACTACTACAGTTAATGGTAAATGTCTCAAAAAGGATTTCAAGAGGGGAATTCTGACATGGAGGGAAACTAATGGAACGAAACAAGACTACAAAGCCACTGAAGGTGAACATATGGGAGGAACAACTTTAGAAATAGGTGTGAAAGAGAAGCACAAACAGATATTAAAGTTGGGACAATTTGAATGAATGAAGTTTAGCTGGCCAAGGTCAAAATTGACTGAGAATAGATTCATTCCAATAACATATTGCTGTACTTAAGAACCTCAATATTAAATGCATGAGTCAGGCATTGTCATGATGTTGCAAGTGAAAAATCAAAATGGGGATGACAGGAGAAACTTGAACTTCAGAAACCTTACACAAAAATGACACACAGAAAAAGAGGTGAAAACAAAAAAAATGCCTTTAGGTGTTCTTGGAAAGCAGAAAGGGCAGCAACTGTTTGCCTAGGAAGAGGAAAAATGTTCTCGAAAAAAGGATTTATGCTTTCAACAGACATAAGAGTAGAATCTTAGCCAAATTCAGGGTGAGTGTTGGGATTCGGCCCACACCCCAGGTGCCCGCTGCATGCAGAACAGCTGCGTCATGATTTTCTTCACGGGAACGGAGGTATGATCTGAGACGGGTCATTTGAAGGAATGCTCTACGGCGTACCTTTGGGTGAGGGTCCTGGCAGAGCGACTGGCTGGTCCAGCTCATCAAGGGACACCTCTTGTTCCCGGACAGGATCGCAGAAGTTGAGTGTGGATGCGGACCCTGGTGAGTCCCGTGCATCGGGCACGTCCACGTGGATCATTGGAGTGGCTCGTGGACTGCCTTCACCTAGGAGGAGGAAAATTGAAATACACATTCGGCCCGATGGGGAGCGGTGTGATCCATCCTAACTCCCTGTGCCTCGTGTGCAGAGGCTGCTGACAGCATGGTTCTCCCGGAGCTTCAGGAAGGCCAAAGGCCACGCCCCAGATGGAGCCTCTGGAGAAGGACCTGGGGACGACCCGCTGAGAACAGGTGGGAAAAAGCAGGGATTCCACCAAGACAGAGAAAAGGCTACCTTCAATACTTGGATGCCTGGATGGAGATCAAAGATCTCTCAGAGCACTGGACAAGGACGGCTGTGCCTGACTTCCACCTGGACGCTATCTGGGGCCCTCTGATATCTACCCTCCCGTCAGTGGACATAATCGCCTGGATGATTCTTGCGCAGCGCACGTTCCAGGACAGGTCTTTTTCAGGTACAGTGCTGCGTGCACTGATGTACTCCACCCTCGTGGGTGCCTGCAAATATTGCGGCTGGCCTATCTTCCAAAGCAAAAGGAATCCCTTTTGAATGTGGTACACGTCACACGATGGAGACAGATCCTCGACCTCTGGATCCTGTGACAAATACATGCTTCCTCCTGGAATCTCTCCAGGGAAAATACACACGGCCCGTCAACCAGATTCCCTTGGCTTGCTGCCGTGAGGGGCTTCAGCTAAGTAGGTAAGTAAGGAATCGCCTTGGGGTACCAAGAAGGGTTACGTTTTCTTAAAATATATGTAGCAGCAAAGGGTCCTGAACTCACATTTCTTCACTATCACCTCTGCCCCGAGTGTCAAGGCCCCACGGATCTGAAGGCAACTGGCGTGGAGGCAAGCGGACTACGAAAATGAAAATCTGCAAATAACTCACACAGGCTCGTGCCACACATTAAAGCAGGTCCTAAACGCAAGGTGCCCTTCCTACATGGATTTCCACCATCAGCCATCCAAAAGGTGAGGAAAGAAGAAAGCAGACAGCTTCTCAACACCTTGAAGAGGTCACTCGGTCAGCATGGAAAATGGTTGCATTTTCCACCATGTAAACTGAGGTGCAATTGCGTACAGTCCTGTGGACCTGATTCTGTGACGGGTCAAAATGCGGCAGGTATTCCCAATGTTTCTCAGGGTGAAAATTAAGAAGCTCTTAAGCTCCGACCAGGTGTACGCGCTGGGACGCAAGAGGATCCTGGTTGAGGATAGCTAACGTCACGTGGGGCAATCTGTAAACCACACGTGGAGACTTATCTGATCCTTTTCCGATACACGTGAATGACAGGAGAGGCCAGGGCGTCCCTGGGACCAGGCGCGGTGTACGCTTTTGCCTCGGAAGGATGAGGTGAGGAGACCGCGAAATGCACAGATACACAGCATTAAAATGCCTCATTCAATGTGGGTTCGCGTTGCCAAAGTCCAAAGCAGGGTGATTACAAATCAAAGACATGCTTTTAACTTAACGCTTAGGGATGAAGACTGTCAACTTAACAAGAGCAGTTCACTTAGAAACGCCCCTCAAGAGCCAACAATTCAAAATTAACAGCAGAGGTCGGACAGAGAGAGAACTGCACAGGGAGCAATCCTGGCACGGGAGAGGAAACAATGGCAAGATTAAAGCTACAAGTCCGGGAGGGAGGGTGAACATGCCTTGCAGCGTGCAGGCTCAATTCCAAAAGGAGGTGTGAAATGGAGGGAGAAAGAAAGCTTCCGGTGGCGCCGGGTATGAACTGAAAGAAGGTTCGCAGGTCAAGCTTACTTTGGAATGAGAATAGATTACATCCCATGCCACACCTCTTCAGTCAAGACCCACGTGGTAAATGCGTCTCAGTCATGCATACGTGTCATCCCTTCCTGCTCCGTCCCTAGATTCCCAGGGGATGCCACAATGGAGAAGAGTGGGGAGAGGTGAAATTAGGAAACCTTACCCTACGGTGACATGCAGACAGATAGACTGGTGTACACAAAACGACATAGTGATGGACACTGGGCATACAAAGAAGACAACACCTACTTTCCTAGAGGAGTTCAAACAAAGAAAACAGATTCCCCTAGAACGGTTTTGAGCCTTCTCAAGGCATAAGAGTTTGATTCTTAGCCTGATTCTGGGAGAGGGCTGGGATTCGGCCTAGGCCACAAATGCCTGCTGCATGCAGAGTAGCTGTGTCATGATTTTCCTGGTAGGAATAGAGGCGTGATCTGAGGCGGGTGTTTGGGGGGGGCATGTTGTAGTGCTTGCCTGCGGGTGGAGGTCCTGGCGGAGTAATCGAAAGGTCCGGCTCATCGAGGGACCCCTTCGGATCCTGGCTGCAATCGAGGAGACTGGGGGCGCATACGGTCTCCACTGCGTCCCTTGAATCGGTCACGATCACGTGGGTCATCTCGTTGACACGCGCACTCTCTTCACCTAAGTGGAGAAAAATTTAAATATTAGACTCAGCCTGATGGTGAGGGATGTGATCAATCCTAAGTTCCTCTGCCTGGGTGCACAGGCTGGTGTCAGCGTGGTTCTCTTCCAAGGGCCGGAGGTCCAAAGGCCATTTCCCAGGATTGAGCCTCGCCAGAAGTTCCTGGGGAGGACTGGCTGGGACAGGGACGAGAAATCAGGCAGTCAGTAAACACAGAGAGGAAAATCATAAACATTTCAACACCTGGACGGAAACCCGAGGGTCCTAAGTGCATTGGACGAGGATGGCTTTTGCTGTGTTCCACCTCGGAGACCATCTGAGGCCAGGGGTCACGAATCCACCCTGAAGTCAGTGGACATAATCGCTGAGCGGGTAAATCTCGTGCCCAGCACCCTGTGAGACAGGTCTCCTTAAATCTCCTGGTGCTGTCTTTAATGCGCTTATCCCTCTTGGATGCCTGGGAATACGTTGCCCAGCTCAATTTTGACGGGAGAGAAACCTCCTTTTGAATGTGGCAGACTCCGTATTACGGACACACATCCCTGACCTCTTGACTCTGTCACAAATACATGCTTCCTTTTGGAAGCACCTTTCCAGGAAACAGTACACACAGGTCCCACAACCCTCACTCTTTAAGGCCGCTGCAATGAGGTTTTGCAGCTAAATATTTAGGTAAGCAATCGCTGTTGTAGCCCGATGAGAGGAAAGTTGTAAAAGAACGTCATGTCACCACCAAGGACTTCCCCTCATAGTTCTTCACTATCACCTGTTCCCTGAAGCATCAAGGCCCTACATTCCTGAAAGGGAGAACGGTGCGGGGAAGCAGAATATGACAACCAAGTCTGCACCTATCTCAAACACTGCTTGTGCCACACTAATCAACACGTGTCCTTTAGGCAGTGTGCCCATCCTACACGTATTTTCACCCGAAGCCTTCAAGAGGTGAGGAGAGAAGAAAGAAGACAGGTTCTGAAAAGCGGCAGGATGTTCCTGTGTCAGGATGGAAAAAGATTTCCTTTTCCAGCATGCAAGCCTGAAGGTTGAATTGCATACAATTTGTAGGCCCGGTTTTGTTATGGGCAAAATTGCCGCAGTTATTCTCAACGTTTCTAAGTGTGAAAACTAAGATGCTTTGGCCCTTCCCGCAACCTGTACGGACTCCAGCTCCTTGAGGGTTCTGAGGGAGATCGGTTACCATTATCAAGTCTGATATCGTCCAAACTACACCTGGAGACTTAGAAGAGGCCTTTCCCTGTGTGTGACATTGGATGTCAGAGCCCAGGAAGTAAGTCAATGGGGGCAGAGAAAGGGTAGGTTTTGGCCACAGAAATAGGAGCTGAGGATACCAGGGAAATACAAAGAAACCCCCACACTTAACCTGCCTCCATGCACGTCGCTTCGCAGTTCCCGAAGCTCAAGCCAGGGTCATGCAAAATTGAATGCATACGTTTCACATAACGCTCCTGTTTCTAGACTATCAAGCGAACGACAGCGGTTTAACGAGAAACACCCCTCAAGGCCAATGCGCCCAAAGTGAACACCCAGTGACGGACAGTGCCAGAAGTCCAGAGGGCGAATCCTGGCAGCCCCGGAGAAGAAAGCTACGAGGCCCTGAGGGTGAAGCTGAGGGGCAGAGTGCAGTATCAACTGAAGAAGGAGCTGTAAGTACATGGAGAAAGGAAGTTTTCGGTGTGGCCGAGCATGAACTAAACGAAGGATAGAAGGCCAAGGTGAAGTGGCACTGAGTAGAGACTCGGACCCCTGACATATCTCTTTCTACAGGACCTCCGTGATCAGCGTGTCAGAGTGTGCTCTTTCACCACATTTCAGGGAAAGCACAGCGTGGGGAAGACAGGGGTGGCCTGATCTTTGGAAACTTTACCCTAAGGAGACTTGCAGATAGGTAGGAGCACACAAACTATGGATTGAAAGGCTCTGAGCATACGGAGAAGACAGCATGCATTTCCCTACGGCAAAGGGAAAAAAATATTCTCCTAGAAGGGATGTGGACCTTCTTGAGATGTGAGTGTTGAGTGCTACTCTGATTCTGGGTGCGTGTGTTGGGATTCGGCCCACACCCCAGGTGCCCGCTGCATGCAGAACAGCTGCGTCATGATTTTCTTCACGGGAACGGAGGTATGATCTGAGACGGGTCATTTGAAGGAATGCTCTTCGGCGTACCTTTGGGTGAGGGTCCTGGCAGAGCGACTGGCTGGTCCAGCTCATCAAGGGACACCTCTTGTTCCCGGACAGGATCGCAGAAGTTGAGTGTGGATGCGGACCCTGGTGAGTCCCGTGCATCGGGCACGTCCACGTGGATCATTGGAGTGGCTCGTGGACTGCCTTCACCTAGGAGGAGGAAAATTGAAATACACATTCGGCCCGATGGGGAGCGGTGTGATCCATCCTAACTCCCTGTGCCTCGTGTGCAGAGGCTGCTGACAGCATGGTTCTCCCGGAGCTTCAGGAAGGCCAAAGGCCACGCCCCAGATGGAGCCTCTGGAGAAGGACCTGGGGACGACCCGCTGAGAACAGGTGGGAAAAAGCAGGGATTCCACCAAGACAGAGAAAAGGCTACCTTCAATACTTGGATGCCTGGATGGAGATCAAAGATCTCTCGGAGCACTGGAGAAGGACGGCTGTGCCTGACTTCCACCTGGACGCTATCTGGGGCCCTCTGATATCTACCCTCCCGTCAGTGGACATAATCGCCTGGATGATTCTTGCGCAGCGCACGTTCCAGGACAGGTCTTTTTCAGGTACAGTGCTGCGTGCACTGATGTACTCCACCCTCGTGGGTGCCTGCAAATATTGCGGCTGGCCTATCTTCCAAAGCAAAAGGAATCCCTTTTGAATGTGGTACACGTCACACGATGGAGACAGATCCTCGACCTCTGGATCCTGTGACAAATACATGCTTCCTCCTGGAATCTCTCCAGGGAAAATACACACGACCCGTCAACCAGATTCCCTTGGCTTGCTGCCGTGAGGGGCTTCAGCTAAGTAGGTAAGTAAGGAATCGCCTTGGGGTACCAAGAAGGGTTACGTTTTCTTAAAATATATGTAGCAGCAAAGGGTCCTGAACTCACATTTCTTCACTATCACCTCTGCCCCGAGTGTCAAGGCCCCACGGATCTGAAGGCAACTGGCGTGGAGGCAAGCGGACTACGAAAATGAAAATCTGCAAATAACTCACACAGGCTCGTGCCACACTTTAAAGCAGGTCCTAAACGCAAGGTGCCCTTCCTACATGGATTTCCACCATCAGCCATCCAAAAGGTGAGGAAAGAAGAAAGCAGACAGCTTCTCAACACCTTGAAGAGGTCACTCGGTCAGCATGGAAAATGGTAGCATTTTCCACCATGTAAACTGAGGTGCAATTGCGTACAGTCCTGTGGACCTGATTCTGTGACGGGTCAAAATGCGGCAGGTATTCCCAATGTTTCTCAGGGTGAAAATTAAGAAGCTCTTAAGCTCCGACCAGGTGTACGCGCTGGTACGCAAGAGGATCCTGGTTGAGGATAGCTAACGTCACGTGGGGCAATCTGTAAACCACACGTGGAGACTTATCTGATCCTTTTCCGATACACGTGAATGACAGGAGAGGCCAGGGTGTCCCTGGGACCAGGCGCGGTGTACGCTTTTGCCTCGGAAGGATGAGGTGAGGAGACCGCGAAATGCACAGATACACAGCATTAAAATGCCTCATTCAATGTGGGTTCGCGTTGCCAAAGTCCAAAGCAGGGTGATTACAAATCAAAGACATGCTTTTAACTTAACGCTTAGGGATGAAGACTGTCAACTTAACAAGAGCAGTTCACTTAGAAACGCCCCTCAAGAGCCAACAATTCAAAATTAACAGCAGAGGTCGGACAGAGAGAGAACTGCACAGGGAGCAATCCTGGCACGGGAGAGGAAACAATGGCAAGATTAAAGCTACAAGTCCGGGAGGGAGGGTGAACATGCCTTGCAGCGTGCAGGCTCAATTCCAGAAGGAGGTGTGAAATGGAGGGAGAAAGAAAGCTTCCGGTGGCGCCGGGTATGAACTGAAAGAAGGTTCGCAGGTCAAGCTTACTTTGGAATGAGAATAGATTACATCCCATGCCACACCTCTTCAGTCAAGACCCACGTGGTAAATGCGTCTCAGTCATGCATACGTGTCATCCCTTCCTGCTCCGTCCCTAGATTCCCAGGGGATGCCACAATGGAGAAGAGTGGGGAGAGGTGAAATTAGGAAACCTTACCCTACGGTGACATGCAGACAGATAGACTGGTGTACACAAAACGACATAGTGATGGACACTGGGCATACAAAGAAGACAACACCTACTTTCCTAGAGGAGTTCAAACAAAGAAAACAGATTCCCCTAGAACGGTTTTGAGCCTTCTCAAGGCATAAGAGTTTGATTCTTAGCCTGATTCTGGGAGAGGGCTGGGATTCGGCCTAGGCCACAAATGCCTGCTGCATGCAGAGTAGCTGTGTCATGATTTTCCTGGTAGGAATAGAGGCGTGATCTGAGGCGGGTGTTTGGGGGGGGCATGTTGTAGTGCTTGCCTGCGGGTGGAGGTCCTGGCGGAGTAATCGAAAGGTCCGGCTCATCGAGGGACCCCTTCGGATCCTGGCTGCAATCGAGGAGACTGGGGGCGCATACGGTCTCCACTGCGTCCCTTGAATCGGTCACGATCACGTGGGTCATCTCGTTGACACGCGCACTCTCTTCACCTAAGTGGAGAAAAATTTAAATATTAGACTCAGCCTGATGGTGAGGGATGTGATCAATCCTAAGTTCCTCTGCCTGGGTGCACAGGCTGGTGTCAGCGTGGTTCTCTTCCAAGGGCCGGAGGTCCAAAGGCCATTTCCCAGGATTGAGCCTCGCCAGAAGTTCCTGGGGAGGACTGGCTGGGACAGGGACGAGAAATCAGGCAGTCAGTAAACACAGAGAGGAAAATCATAAACATTTCAACACCTGGACGGAAACCCGAGGGTCCTAAGTGCATTGGACGAGGATGGCTTTTGCTGTGTTCCACCTCGGAGACCATCTGAGGCCAGGGGTCACGAATCCACCCTGAAGTCAGTGGACATAATCGCTGAGCGGGTAAATCTCGTGCCCAGCACCCTGTGAGACAGGTCTCCTTAAATCTCCTGGTGCTGTCTTTAATGCGCTTATCCCTCTTGGATGCCTGGGAATACGTTGCCCAGCTCAATTTTGACGGGAGAGAAACCTCCTTTTGAATGTGGCAGACTCCGTATTACGGACACACATCCCTGACCTCTTGACTCTGTGACAAATACATGCTTCCTTTTGGAAGCACCTTTCCAGGAAACAGTACACACAGGTCCCACAACCCTCACTCATTAAGGCCGCTGCAATGAGGTTTTGCAGCTAAATATTTAGGTAAGCAATCGCTGTTGTAGCCCGATGAGAGGAAAGTTGTAAAAGAACGTCATGTCACCACCAAGGACTTCCCCTCATAGTTCTTCACTATCACCTGTTCCCTGAAGCATCAAGGCCCTACATTCCTGAAAGGGAGAACGGTGCGGGGAAGCAGAATATGACAACCAAGTCTGCACCTATCTCAAACACTGCTTGTGCCACACTAATCAACACGTGTCCTTTAGGCAGTGTGCCCATCCTACACGTATTTTCACCCGAAGCCTTCAAGAGGTGAGGAGAGAAGAAAGAAGACAGGTTCTGAAAAGCGGCAGGATGTTCCTGTGTCAGGATGGAAAAAGATTTCCTTTTCCAGCATGCAAGCCTGAAGGTTGAATTGCATACAATTTGTAGGCCCGGTTTTGTTATGGGCAAAATTGCCGCAGTTATTCTCAACGTTTCTAAGTGTGAAAACTAAGATGCTTTGGCCCTTCCCGCAACCTGTACGGACTCCAGCTCCTTGAGGGTTCTGAGGGAGATCGGTTACCATTATCAAGTCTGATATCGTCCAAACTACACCTGGAGACTTAGAAGAGGCCTTTCCCTGTGTGTGACATTGGATGTCAGAGCCCAGGAAGTAAGTCAATGGGGGCAGAGAAAGGGTAGGTTTTGGCCACAGAAATAGGAGCTGAGGATACCAGGGAAATACAAAGAAACCCCCACACTTAACCTGCCTCCATGCACGTCGCTTCGCAGTTCCCGAAGCTCAAGCCAGGGTCATGCAAAATTGAATGCATACGTTTCACATAACGCTCCTGTTTCTAGACTATCAAGCGAACGACAGCGGTTTAACGAGAAACACCCCTCAAGGCCAATGCGCCCAAAGTGAACACCCAGTGACGGACAGTGCCAGAAGTCCAGAGGGCGAATCCTGGCAGCCCCGGAGAAGAAAGCTACGAGGCCCTGAGGGTGAAGCTGAGGGGCAGAGTGCAGTATCAACTGAAGAAGGAGCTGTAAGTACATGGAGAAAGGAAGTTTTCGGTGTGGCCGAGCATGAACTAAACGAAGGATAGAAGTCCAAGGTGAAGTGGCACTGAGTAGAGACTCGGACCCCTGACATATCTCTTTCTACAGGACCTCCGTGATCAGCGTGTCAGAGTGTGCTCTTTCACCACATTTCAGGGAAAGCACAGCGTGGGGAAGACAGGGGTGGCCTGATCTTTGGAAACTTTACCCTAAGGAGACTTGCAGATAGGTAGGAGCACACAAACTATGGATTGAAAGGCTCTGAGCATACGGAGAAGACAGCATGCATTTCCCTACGGCAAAGGGAAAAAAATATTCTCCTAGAAGGGATGTGGACCTTCTTGAGATGTGAGTGTTGAGTGCTACTCTGATTCTGGGTGCGTGTGTTGGGATTCGGCCCACACCCCAGGTGCCCGCTGCATGCAGAACAGCTGCGTCATGATTTTCTTCACGGGAACGGAGGTATGATCTGAGACGGGTCATTTGAAGGAATGCTCTTCGGCGTACCTTTGGGTGAGGGTCCTGGCAGAGCGACTGGCTGGTCCAGCTCATCAAGGGACACCTCTTGTTCCCGGACAGGATCGCAGAAGTTGAGTGTGGATGCGGACCCTGGTGAGTCCCGTGCATCGGGCACGTCCACGTGGATCATTGGAGTGGCTCGTGGACTGCCTTCACCTAGGAGGAGGAAAATTGAAATACACATTCGGCCCGATGGGGAGCGGTGTGATCCATCCTAACTCCCTGTGCCTCGTGTGCAGAGGCTGCTGACAGCATGGTTCTCCCGGAGCTTCAGGAAGGCCAAAGGCCACGCCCCAGATGGAGCCTCTGGAGAAGGACCTGGGGACGACCCGCTGAGAACAGGTGGGAAAAAGCAGGGATTCCACCAAGACAGAGAAAAGGCTACCTTCAATACTTGGATGCCTGGATGGAGATCAAAGATCTCTCGGAGCACTGGACAAGGACGGCTGTGCCTGACTTCCACCTGGACGCTATCTGGGGCCCTCTGATATCTACCCTCCCGTCAGTGGACATAATCGCCTGGATGATTCTTGCGCAGCGCACGTTCCAGGACAGGTCTTTTTCAGGTACAGTGCTGCGTGCACTGATGTACTCCACCCTCGTGGGTGCCTGCAAATATTGCGGCTGGCCTATCTTCCAAAGCAAAAGGAATCCCTTTTGAATGTGGTACACGTCACACGATGGAGACAGATCCTCGACCTCTGGATCCTGTGACAAATACATGCTTCCTCCTGGAATCTCTCCAGGGAAAATACACACGACCCGTCAACCAGATTCCCTTGGCTTGCTGCCGTGAGGGGCTTCAGCTAAGTAGGTAAGTAAGGAATCGCCTTGGGGTACCAAGAAGGGTTACGTTTTCTTAAAATATATGTAGCAGCAAAGGGTCCTGAACTCACATTTCTTCACTAACACCTCTGCCCCGAGTGTCAAGGCCCCACGGATCTGAAGGCAACTGGCGTGGAGGCAAGCGGACTACGAAAATGAAAATCTGCAAATAACTCACACAGGCTCGTGCCACACTTTAAAGCAGGTCCTAAACGCAAGGTGCCCTTCCTACATGGATTTCCACCATCAGCCATCCAAAAGGTGAGGAAAGAAGAAAGCAGACAGCTTCTCAACACCTTGAAGAGGTCACTCGGTCAGCATGGAAAATGGTAGCATTTTCCACCATGTAAACTGAGGTGCAATTGCGTACAGTCCTGTGGACCTGATTCTGTGACGGGTCAAAATGCGGCAGGTATTCCCAATGTTTCTCAGGGTGAAAATTAAGAAGCTCTTAAGCTCCGACCAGGTGTACGCGCTGGGACGCAAGAGGATCCTGGTTGAGGATAGCTAACGTCACGTGGGGCAATCTGTAAACCACACGTGGAGACTTATCTGATCCTTTTCCGATACACGTGAATGACAGGAGAGGCCAGGGTGTCCCTGGGACCAGGCGCGGTGTACGCTTTTGCCTCGGAAGGATGAGGTGAGGAGACCGCGAAATGCACAGATACACAGCATTAAAATGCCTCATTCAATGTGGGTTCGCGTTGCCAAAGTCCAAAGCAGGGTGATTACAAATCAAAGACATGCTTTTAACTTAACGCTTAGGGATGAAGACTGTCAACTTAACAAGAGCAGTTCACTTAGAAACGCCCCTCAAGAGCCAACAATTCAAAATTAACAGCAGAGGTCGGACAGAGAGAGAACTGCACAGGGAGCAATCCTGGCACGGGAGAGGAAACAATGGCAAGATTAAAGCTACAAGTCCGGGAGGGAGGGTGAACATGCCTTGCAGCGTGCAGGCTCAATTCCAGAAGGAGGTGTGAAATGGAGGGAGAAAGAAAGCTTCCGGTGGCGCCGGGTATGAACTGAAAGAAGGTTCGCAGGTCAAGCTTACTTTGGAATGAGAATAGATTACATCCCATGCCACACCTCTTCAGTCAAGACCCACGTGGTAAATGCGTCTCAGTCATGCATACGTGTCATCCCTTCCTGCTCCGTCCCTAGATTCCCAGGGGATGCCACAATGGAGAAGAGTGGGGAGAGGTGAAATTAGGAAACCTTACCCTACGGTGACATGCAGACAGATAGACTGGTGTACACAAAACGACATAGTGATGGACACTGGGCATACAAAGAAGACAACACCTACTTTCCTAGAGGAGTTCAAACAAAGAAAACAGCTTCCCCTAGAACGGTTTTGAGCCTTCTCAAGGCATAAGAGTTTGATTCTTAGCCTGATTCTGGGAGAGGGCTGGGATTCGGCCTAGGCCACAAATGCCTGCTGCATGCAGAGTAGCTGTGTCATGATTTTCCTGGTAGGAATAGAGGCGTGATCTGAGGCGGGTGTTTGGGGGGGCATGTTGTAGTGCTTGCCTGCGGGTGGAGGTCCTGGCGGAGTAATCCAAAGGTCCGGCTCATCGAGGGACCCCTTCGGATCCTGGCTGCAATCGAGGAGACTGGGGGCGCATACGGTCTCCACTGCGTCCCTTGAATCGGTCACGATCACGTGGGTCATCTCGTTGACACGCGCACTCTCTTCACCTAAGTGGAGAAAAATTTAAATATTAGACTCAGCCTGATGGTGAGGGATGTGATCAATCCTAAGTTCCTCTGCCTGGGTGCACAGGCTGGTGTCAGCGTGGTTCTCTTCCAAGGGCCGGAGGTCCAAAGGCCATTTCCCAGGATTGAGCCTCGCCAGAAGTTCCTGGGGAGGACTGGCTGGGACAGGGACGAGAAATCAGGCAGTCAGTAAACACAGAGAGGAAAATCATAAACATTTCAACACCTGGACGGAAACCCGAGGGTCCTAAGTGCATTGGACGAGGATGGCTTTTGCTGTGTTCCACCTCGGAGACCATCTGAGGCCAGGGGTCACGAATCCACCCTGAAGTCAGTGGACATAATCGCTGAGCGGGTAAATCTCGTGCCCAGCACCCTGTGAGACAGGTCTCCTTAAATCTCCTGGTGCTGTCTTTAATGCACTTATCCCTCTTGGATGCCTGGGAATACGTTGCCCAGCTCAATTTTGACGGGAGAGAAACCTCCTTTTGAATGTGGCAGACTCCGTATTACGGACACACATCCCTGACCTCTTGACTCTGTGACAAATACATGCTTCCTTTTGGAAGCACCTTTCCAGGAAACAGTACACACAGGTCCCACAACCCTCACTCTTTAAGGCCGCTGCAATGAGGTTTTGCAGCTAAATATTTAGGTAAGCAATCGCTGTTGTAGCCCGATGAGAGCAAAGTTGTAAAAGAACGTCATGTCACCACCAAGGACTTCCCCTCATAGTTCTTCACTATCACCTGTTCCCTGAAGCATCAAGGCCCTACATTCCTGAAAGGGAGAACGGTGCGGGGAAGCAGAATATGACAACCAAGTCTGCACCTATCTCAAACACTGCTTGTGCCACACTAATCAACATGTGTCCTTTAGGCAGTGTGCCCATCCTACACGTATTTTCACCCGAAGCCTTCAAGAGGTGAGGAGAGAAGAAAGAAGATAGGTTCTGAAAAACGGCAGGATGTTCCTGTGTCAGGATGGAAAAAGATTTCCTTTTCCAGCATGCAAGCCTGAAGGTTGAATTGCATACAATTTGTAGGCCCGGTTTTGTTATGGGCAAAATTGCCGCAGTTATTCTCAACGTTTCTAAGTGTGAAAACTAAGATGCTTTGGCCCTTCCCGCAACCTGTACGGACTCCAGCTCCTTGAGGGTTCTGAGGGAGATCGGTTACCATTATCAAGTCTGATATCGTCCAAACTACACCTGGAGACTTAGAAGAGGCCTTTCCCTGTGTGTGACATTGGATGTCAGAGCCCAGGAAGTAAGTCAATGGGGGCAGAGAAAGGGTAGGTTTTGGCCACAGAAATAGGAGCTGAGGATACCAGGGAAATACAAAGAAACCCCCACACTTAACCTGCCTCCATGCACGTCGCTTCGCAGTTCCCGAAGCTCAAGCCAGGGTCATGCAAAATTGAATGCATACGTTTCACATAACGCTCCTGTTTCTAGACTATCAAGCGAACGACAGCGGTTTAACGAGAAACACCCCTCAAGGCCAATGCGCCCAAAGTGAACACCCAGTGACGGACAGTGCCAGAAGTCCAGAGGGCGAATCCTGGCAGCCCCGGAGAAGAAAGCTACGAGGCCCTGAGGGTGAAGCTGAGGGGCAGAGTGCAGTATCAACTGAAGAAGGAGCTGTAAGTACATGGAGAAAGGAAGTTTTCGGTGTGGCCGAGCATGAACTAAACGAAGGATAGAAGGCCAAGGTGAAGTGGCACTGAGTAGAGACTCGGACCCCTGACATATCTCTTTCTACAGGACCTCCGTGATCAGCGTGTCAGAGTGTGCTCTTTCACCACATTTCAGGGAAAGCACAGCGTGGGGAAGACAGGGGTGGCCTGATCTTTGGAAACTTTACCCTAAGGAGACTTGCAGATAGGTAGGAGCACACAAACTATGGATTGAAAGGCTCTGAGCATACGGAGAAGACAGCATGCATTTCCCTACGGCAAAGGGAAAAAAACATTCTCCTAGAAGGGATGTGGACCTTCTTGAGATGTGAGTGTTGAGTGCTACTCTGATTCTGGGTGCGTGTGTTGGGATTCGGCCCACACCCCAGGTGCCCGCTGCATGCAGAACAGCTGCGTCATGATTTTCTTCACGGGAACGGAGGTATGATCTGAGACGGGTCATTTGAAGGAATGCTCTACGGCGTACCTTTGGGTGAGGGTCCTGGCAGAGCGACTGGCTGGTCCAGCTCATCAAGGGACACCTCTTGCTCCCGGACAGGATCGCAGAAGTTGAGTGTGGATGCGGACCCTGGTGAGTCCCGTGCATCGGGCACGTCCACGTGGATCATTGGAGTGGCTCGTGGACTGCCTTCACCTAGGAGGAGGAAAATTGAAATACACATTCGGCCCGATGGGGAGCGGTGTGATCCATCCTAACTCCCTGTGCCTCGTGTGCAGAGGCTGCTGACAGCATGGTTCTCCCGGAGCTTCAGGAAGGCCAAAGGCCACGCCCCAGATGGAGCCTCTGGAGAAGGACCTGGGGACGACCCGCTGAGAACAGGTGGGAAAAAGCAGGGATTCCACCAAGACAGAGAAAAGGCTACCTTCAATACTTGGATGCCTGGATGGAGATCAAAGATCTCTCGGAGCACTGGACAAGGACGGCTGTGCCTGACTTCCACCTGGACGCTATCTGGGGCCCTCTGATATCTACCCTCCCGTCAGTGGACATAATCGCCTGGATGATTCTTGCGCAGCGCACGTTCCAGGACAGGTCTTTTTCAGGTACAGTGCTGCGTGCACTGATGTACTCCACCCTCGTGGGTGCCTGCAAATATTGCGGCTGGCCTATCTTCCAAAGCAAAAGGAATCCCTTTTGAATGTGGTACACGTCACACGATGGAGACAGATCCTCGACCTCTGGATCCTGTGACAAATACATGCTTCCTCCTGGAATCTCTCCAGGGAAAATACACACGACCCGTCAACCAGATTCCCTTGGCTTGCTGCCGTGAGGGGCTTCAGCTAAGTAGGTAAGTAAGGAATCGCCTTGGGGTACCAAGAAGGGTTACGTTTTCTTAAAATATATGTAGCAGCAAAGGGTCCTGAACTCACATTTCTTCACTAACACCTCTGCCCCGAGTGTCAAGGCCCCACGGATCTGAAGGCAACTGGCGTGGAGGCAAGCGGACTACGAAAATGAAAATCTGCAAATAACTCACACAGGCTCGTGCCACACTTTAAAGCAGGTCCTAAACGCAAGGTGCCCTTCCTACATGGATTTCCACCATCAGCCATCCAAAAGGTGAGGAAAGAAGAAAGCAGACAGCTTCTCAACACCTTGAAGAGGTCACTCGGTCAGCATGGAAAATGGTTGCATTTTCCACCATGTAAACTGAGGTGCAATTGCGTACAGTCCTGTGGACCTGATTCTGTGACGGGTCAAAATGCGGCAGGTGTTCCCAATGTTTCTCAGGGTGAAAATTAAGAAGCTCTTAAGCTCCGACCAGGTGTACGCGCTGGGACGCAAGAGGATCCTGGTTGAGGATAGCTAACGTCACGTGGGGCAATCTGTAAACCACACGTGGAGACTTATCTGATCCTTTTCCGATACACGTGAATGACAGGAGAGGCCAGGGTGTCCCTGGGACCAGGCGCGGTGTACGCATTTGCCTCGGAAGGATGAGGTGAGGAGACCGCGAAATGCACAGATACACAGCATTAAAATGCCTCATTCCATGTGGGTTCGCGTTGCCAAAGTCCAAAGCAGGGTGATTACAAATCAAAGACATGCTTTTAACTTAACGCTTAGGGATGAAGACTGTCAACTTAACAAGAGCAGTTCACTTAGAAACGCCCCTCAAGAGCCAACAATTCAAAATTAACAGCAGAGGTCGGACAGAGAGAGAACTGCACAGGGAGCAATCCTGGCACGGGAGAGGAAACAATGGCAAGATTAAAGCTACAAGTCCGGGAGGGAGGGTGAACATGCCTTGCAGCGTGCAGGCTCAATTCCAGAAGGAGGTGTGAAATGGAGGGAGAAAGAAAGCTTCCGGTGGCGCCGGGTATGAACTGAAAGAAGGTTCGCAGGTCAAGCTTACTTTGGAATGAGAATAGATTACATCCCATGCCACACCTCTTCAGTCAAGACCCACGTGGTAAATGCGTCTCAGTCATGCATACGTGTCATCCCTTCCTGCTCCGTCCCTAGATTCCCAGGGGATGCCACAATGCAGAAGAGTGGGGAGAGGTGAAATTAGGAAACCTTACCCTACGGTGACATGCAGACAGATAGACTGGTGTACACAAAACGACATAGTGATGAACACTGGGCATACAAAGAAGACAACACCTACTTTCCTAGAGGAGTTCAAACAAAGAAAACAGCTTCCCCTAGAACGGTTTTGAGCCTTCTCAAGGCATAAGAGTTTGATTCTTAGCCTGATTCTGGGAGAGGGCTGGGATTCGGCCTAGGCCACAAATGCCTGCTGCATGCAGAGTAGCTGTGTCATGATTTTCCTGGTAGGAATAGAGGCGTGATCCGAGGCGGGTGTTTGGGGGGGGCATGTTGTAGTGCTTGCCTGCGGGTGGAGGTCCTGGCGGAGTAATCGAAAGGTCCGGCTCATCGAGGGGCCCTTTCGGATCCTGGCTGCAATCGAGGAGACTGGGGGCGCATACGGTCTCCACTGCGTCCCTTGAATCGGTCACGATCACGTGGGTCATCTCGTTGACACGCGCACTCTCTTCACCTAAGTGGAGAAAAATTTAAATATTAGACTCAGCCTGATGGTGAGGGATGTGATCAATCCTAAGTTCCTCTGCCTGGGTGCACAGGCTGGTGTCAGCGTGGTTCTCTTCCAAGGGCCGGAGGTCCAAAGGCCATTTCCCAGGATTGAGCCTCGCCAGAAGTTCCTGGGGAGGACTGGCTGGGACAGGGACGAGAAATCAGGCAGTCAGTAAACACAGAGAGGAAAATCATAAACATTTCAACACCTGGACGGAAACCCGAGGGTCCTAAGTGCATTGGACGAGGATGGCTTTTGCTGTGTTCCACCTCGGAGACCATCTGAGGCCAGGGGTCACGAATCCACCCTGAAGTCAGTGGACATAATCGCTGAGCGGGTAAATCTCGTGCCCAGCACCCTGTGAGACAGGTCTCCTTAAATCTCCTGGTGCTGTCTTTAATGCGCTTATCCCTCTTGGATGCCTGGGAATACGTTGCCCAGCTCAATTTTGACGGGAGAGAAACCTCCTTTTGAATGTGGCAGACTCCGTATTACGGACACACATCCCTGACCTCTTGACTCTGTGACAAATACATGCTTCCTTTTGGAAGCACCTTTCCAGGAAACAGTACACACAGGTCCCACAACCCTCACTCTTTAAGGCCGCTGCAATGAGGTTTTGCAGCTAAATATTTAGGTAAGCAATCGCTGTTGTAGCCCGATGAGAGGAAAGTTGTAAAAGAACGTCATGTCACCACCAAGGACTTCCCCTCATAGTTCTTCACTATCACCTGTTCCCTGAAGCATCAAGGCCCTACATTCCTGAAAGGGAGAACGGTGCGGGGAAGCAGAATATGACAACCAAGTCTGCACCTATCTCAAACACTGCTTGTGCCACACTAATCAACATGTGTCCTTTAGGCAGTGTGCCCATCCTACACGTATTTTCACCCGAAGCCTTCAAGAGGTGAGGAGAGAAGAAAGAAGATAGGTTCTGAAAAACGGCAGGATGTTCCTGTGTCAGGATGGAAAAAGATTTCCTTTTCCAGCATGCAAGCCTGAAGGTTGAATTGCATACAATTTGTAGGCCCGGTTTTGTTATGGGCAAAATTGCCGCAGTTATTCTCAACGTTTCTAAGTGTGAAAACTAAGATGCTTTGGCCCTTCCCGCAACCTGTACGGACTCCAGCTCCTTGAGGCTTCTGAGGGAGATCGGTTACCATTATCAAGTCTGATATCGTCCAAACTACACCTGGAGACTTAGAAGAGGCCTTTCCCTGTGTGTGACATTGGATGTCAGAGCCCAGGAAGTAAGTCAATGGGGGCAGAGAAAGGGTAGGTTTTGGCCACAGAAATAGGAGCTGAGGATACCAGGGAAATACAAAGAAACCCCCACACTTAACCTGCCTCCATGCACGTCGCTTCGCAGTTCCCGAAGCTCAAGCCAGGGTCATGCAAAATTGAATGCATACGTTTCACATAACGCTCCTGTTTCTAGACTATCAAGCGAACGACAGCGGTTTAACGAGAAACACCCCTCAAGGCCAATGCGCCCAAAGTGAACACCCAGTGACGGACAGTGCCAGAAGTCCAGAGGGCGAATCCTGGCAGCCCCGGAGAAGAAAGCTACGAGGCCCTGAGGGTGAAGCTGAGGGGCAGAGTGCAGTATCAACTGAAGAAGGAGCTGTAAGTACATGGAGAAAGGAAGTTTTCGGTGTGGCCGAGCATGAACTAAACGAAGGATAGAAGGCCAAGGTGAAGTGGCACTGAGTAGAGACTCGGACCCCTGACATATCTCTTTCTACAGGACCTCCGTGATCAGCGTGTCAGAGTGTGCTCTTTCACCACATTTCAGGGAAAGCACAGCGTGGGGAAGACAGGGGTGGCCTGATCTTTGGAAACTTTACCCTAAGGAGACTTGCAGATAGGTAGGAGCACACAAAGTATGGATTGAAAGGCTCTGAGCATACGGAGAAGACAGCATGCATTTCCCTACGGCAAAGGGAAAAAAATATTCTCCTAGAAGGGATGTGGACCTTCTTGAGATGTGAGTGTTGAGTGCTACTCTGATTCTGGGTGCGTGTGTTGGGATTCGGCCCACACCCCAGGTGCCCGCTGCATGCAGAACAGCTGCGTCATGATTTTCTTCACGGGAACGGAGGTATGATCTGAGACGGGTCATTTGAAGGAATGCTCTACGGCGTACCTATGGGTGAGGGTCCTGGCAGAGCGACTGGCTGGTCCAGCTCATCAAGGGACACCTCTTGTTCCCGGACAGGATCGCAGAAGTTGAGTGTGGATGCGGACCCTGGTGAGTCCCGTGCATCGGGCACGTCCACGTGGATCATTTGAGTGGCTCGTGGACTGCCTTCACCTAGGAGGAGGAAAATTGAAATACACATTCGGCCCGATGGGGAGCGGTGTGATCCATCCTAACTCCCTGTGCCTCGTGTGCAGAGGCTGCTGACAGCATGGTTCTCCCGGAGCTTCAGGAAGGCCAAAGGCCACGCCCCAGATGGAGCCTCTGGAGAAGGACCTGGGGACGACCCACTGAGAACAGGTGGGAAAAAGCAGGGATTCCACCAAGACAGAGAAAAGGCTAACTTCAATACTTGGATGCCTGGATGGAGATCAAAGATCTCTCGGAGCACTGGACAAGGACGGCTGTGCCTGACTTCCACCTGGACGCTATCTGGGGCCCTCTGATATCTACCCTCCCGTCAGTGGACATAATCGCCTGGATGATTCTTGCGCAGCGCACGTTCCAGGACAGGTCTTTTTCAGGTACAGTGCTGCGTGCACTGATGTACTCCACCCTCGTGGGTGCCTGCAAATATTGCGGCTGGCCTATCTTCCAAAGCAAAAGGAATCCCTTTTGAATGTGGTACACGTCACACGATGGAGACAGATCCTCGACCTCTGGATCCTGTGACAAATACATGCTTCCTCCTGGAATCTCTCCAGGGAAAATACACACGGCCCGTCAACCAGATTCCCTTGGCTTGCTGCCGTGAGGGGCTTCAGCTAAGTAGGTAAGTAAGGAATCGCCTTGGGGTACCAAGAAGGGTTACGTTTTCTTAAAATATATGTAGCAACCAAGGGTCCTGCACTCACATTTCTTCACTATCACCTCTGCCCCGAGTGTCAAGGCCCCACGGATCTGAAGGCAACTGGCGTGGAGGCAAGCGGACTACGAAAATGAAAATCTGCAAATAACTCACACAGGCTCGTGCCACACTTTAAAGCAGGTCCTAAACGCAAGGTGCCATTCCTACATGGATTTCCACCATCAGCCATCCAAAAGGTGAGGAAAGAAGAAAGCAGACAGCTTCTCAACACCTTGAAGAGGTCACTCGGTCAGCATGGAAAATGGTTGCATTTTCCACCATGTAAACTGAGGTGCAATTGCGTACAGTCCTGTGGACCTGATTCTGTGACGGGTCAAAATGCGGCAGGTATTCCCAATGTTTCTCAGGGTGAAAATTAAGAAGCTCTTAAGCTCCGACCAGGTGTACGCGCTGGGACGCAAGAGGATCCTGGTTGAGGATAGCTAACGTCACGTGGGGCAATCTGTAAACCACACGTGGAGACTTATCTGATGCTTTTCCGATACACGTGAATGACAGGAGAGGCCAGGGTGTCCCTGGGACCAGGCGCGGTGTACGCTTTTGCCTCGGAAGGATGAGGTGAGGAGACCGCGAAATGCACAGATACACAGCATTAAAATGCCTCATTCAATGTGGGTTCGCGTTGCCAAAGTCCAAAGCAGGGTGATTACAAATCAAAGACATGCTTTTAACTTAACGCTTAGGGATGAAGACTGTCAACTTAACAAGAGCAGTTCACTTAGAAACGCCCCTCAAGAGCCAACAATTCAAAATTAACAGCAGAGGTCGGACAGAGAGAGAACTGCACAGGGAGCAATCCTGGCACGGGAGAGGAAACAATGGCAAGATTAAAGCTACAAGTCCGGGAGGGAGGGTGAACATGCCTTGCAGCGTGCAGGCTCAATTCCAGAAGGAGGTGTGAAATGGAGGGAGAAAGAAAGCTTCCGGTGGCGCCGGGTATGAACTGAAAGAAGGTTCGCAGGTCAAGCTTACTTTGGAATGAGAATAGATTACATCCCATGCCACACCTCTTCAGTCAAGACCCACGTGGTAAATGCGTCTCAGTCATGCATACGTGTCATCCCTTCCTGCTCCGTCCCTAGATTCCCAGGGGATGCCACAATGCAGAAGAGTGGGGAGAGGTGAAATTAGGAAACCTTACCCTACGGTGACATGCAGACAGATAGACTGGTGTACACAAAACGACATAGTGATGAACACTGGGCATACAAAGAAGACAACACCTATTTCCTAGAGGAGTTCAAACAAAGAAAACAGCTTCCCCTAGAACGGTTTTGAGCCTTCTCAAGGCATAAGAGTTTGATTCTTAGCCTGATTCTGGGAGAGGGCTGGGATTCGGCCTAGGCCACAAATGCCTGCTGCATGCAGAGTAGCTGTGTCATGATTTTCCTGGTAGGAATAGAGGCGTGATCCGAGGCGGGTGTTTGGGGGGGGCATGTTGTAGTGCTTGCCTGCGGGTGGAGGTCCTGGCGGAGTAATCGAAAGGTCCGGCTCATCGAGGGACCCTTTCGGATCCTGGCTGCAATCGAGGAGACTGGGGGCGCATACGGTCTCCACTGCGTCCCTTGAATCGGTCACGATCACGTGGGTCATCTCGTTGACACATGCACTCTCTTCACCTAAGTGGAGAAAAATTTAAATATTAGACTCAGCCTGATGGTGAGGGATGTGATCAATCCTAAGTTCCTCTGCCTGGGTGCACAGGCTGGTGTCAGCGTGGTTCTCTTCCAAGGGCCGGAGGTCCAAAGGCCATTTCCCAGGATTGAGCCTCGCCAGAAGTTCCTGGGGAGGACTGGCTGGGACAGGGACGAGAAATCAGGCAGTCAGTAAACACAGAGAGGAAAATCATAAACATTTCAACACCTGGACGGAAACCCGAGGGTCCTAAGTGCATTGGACGAGGATGGCTTTTGCTGTGTTCCACCTCGGAGACCATCTGAGGCCAGGGGTCACGAATCCACCCTGAAGTCAGTGGACATAATCGCTGAGCGGGTAAATCTCGTGCCCAGCACCCTGTGAGACAGGTCTCCTTAAATCTCCTGGTGCTGTCTTTAATGCGCTTATCCCTCTTGGATGCCTGGGAATACGTTGCCCAGCTCAATTTTGACGGGAGAGAAACCTCCTTTTGAATGTGGCAGACTCCGTATTACGGACACACATCCCTGACCTCTTGACTCTGTGACAAATACATGCTTCCTTTTGGAAGCACCTTTCCAGGAAACAGTACACACAGGTCCCACAACCCTCACTCTTTAAGGCCGCTGCAATGAGGTTTTGCAGCTAAATATTTAGGTAAGCAATCGCTGTTGTAGCCCGATGAGAGGAAAGTTGTAAAAGAACGTCATGTCACCACCAAGGACTTCCCCTCATAGTTCTTCACTATCACCTGTTCCCTGAAGCATCAAGGCCCTACATTCCTGAAAGGGAGAACGGTGCGGGGAAGCAGAATATGACAACCAAGTCTGCACCTATCTCAAACACTGCTTGTGCCACACTAATCAACACGTGTCCTTTAGGCAGTGTGCCCATCCTACACGTATTTTCACCCGAAGCCTTCAAGAGGTGAGGAGAGAAGAAAGAAGACAGGTTCTGAAAAGCGGCAGGATGTTCCTGTGTCAGGATGGAAAAAGATTTCCTTTTCCAGCATGCAAGCCTGAAGGTTGAATTGCATACAATTTGTAGGCCCGGTTTTGTTATGGGCAAAATTGCCGCAGTTATTCTCAACGTTTCTAAGTGTGAAAACTAAGATGCTTTGGCCCTTCCCGCAACCTGTACGGACTCCAGCTCCTTGAGGGTTCTGAGGGAGATCGGTTACCATTATCAAGTCTGATATCGTCCAAACTACACCTGGAGACTTAGAAGAGGCCTTTCCCTGTGTGTGACATTGGATGTCAGAGCCCAGGAAGTAAGTCAATGGGGGCAGAGAAAGGGTAGGTTTTGGCCACAGAAATAGGAGCTGAGGATACCAGGGAAATACAAAGAAACCCCCACACTTAACCTGCCTCCATGCACGTCGCTTCGCAGTTCCCGAAGCTCAAGCCAGGGTCATGCAAAATTGAATGCATACGTTTCACATAACGCTCCTGTTTCTAGACTATCAAGCGAACGACAGCGGTTTAACGAGAAACACCCCTCAAGGCCAATGCGCCCAAAGTGAACACCCAGTGACGGACAGTGCCAGAAGTCCAGAGGGCGAATCCTGGCAGCCCCGGAGAAGAAAGCTACGAGGCCCTGAGGGTGAAGCTGAGGGGCAGAGTGCAGTATCAACTGAAGAAGGAGCTGTAAGTACATGGAGAAAGGAAGTTTTCGGTGTGGCCGAGCATGAACTAAACGAAGGATAGAAGTCCAAGGTGAAGTGGCACTGAGTAGAGACTCGGACCCCTGACATATCTCTTTCTACAGGACCTCCGTGATCAGCGTGTCAGAGTGTGCTCTTTCACCACATTTCAGGGAAAGCACAGCGTGGGGAAGACAGGGGTGGCCTGATCTTTGGAAACTTTACCCTAAGGAGACTTGCAGATAGGTAGGAGCACACAAACTATGGATTGAAAGGCTCTGAGCATACGGAGAAGACAGCATGCATTTCCCTACGGCAAAGGGAAAAAAATATTCTCCTAGAAGGGATGTGGACCTTCTTGAGATGTGAGTGTTGAGTGCTACTCTGATTCTGGGTGCGTGTGTTGGGATTCGGCCCACACCCCAGGTGCCCGCTGCATGCAGAACAGCTGCGTCATGATTTTCTTCACGGGAACGGAGGTATGATCTGAGACGGGTCATTTGAAGGAATGCTCTTCGGCGTACCTTTGGGTGAGGGTCCTGGCAGAGCGACTGGCTGGTCCAGCTCATCAAGGGACACCTCTTGTTCCCGGACAGGATCGCAGAAGTTGAGTGTGGATGCGGACCCTGGTGAGTCCCGTGCATCGGGCACGTCCACGTGGATCATTGGAGTGGCTCGTGGACTGCCTTCACCTAGGAGGAGGAAAATTGAAATACACATTCGGCCCGATGGGGAGCGGTGTGATCCATCCTAACTCCCTGTGCCTCGTGTGCAGAGGCTGCTGACAGCATGGTTCTCCCGGAGCTTCAGGAAGGCCAAAGGCCACGCCCCAGATGGAGCCTCTGGAGAAGGACCTGGGGACGACCCACTGAGAACAGGTGGGAAAAAGCAGGGATTCCACCAAGACAGAGAAAAGGCTAACTTCAATACTTGGATGCCTGGATGGAGATCAAAGATCTCTCGGAGCACTGGACAAGGACGGCTGTGCCTGACTTCCACCTGGACGCTATCTGGGGCCCTCTGATATCTACCCTCCCGTCAGTGGACATAATCGCCTGGATGATTCTTGCGCAGCGCACGTTCCAGGACAGGTCTTTTTCAGGTACAGTGCTGCGTGCACTGATGTACTCCACCCTCGTGGGTGCCTGCAAATATTGCGGCTGGCCTATCTTCCAAAGCAAAAGGAATCCCTTTTGAATGTGGTACACGTCACACGATGGAGACAGATCCTCGACCTCTGGATCCTGTGACAAATACATGCTTCCTCCTGGAATCTCTCCAGGGAAAATACACACGACCCGTCAACCAGATTCCCTTGGCTTGCTGCCGTGAGGGGCTTCAGCTAAGTAGGTAAGTAAGGAATCGCCTTGGGGTACCAAGAAGGGTTACGTTTTCTTAAAATATATGTAGCAGCAAAGGGTCCTGAACTCACATTTCTTCACTAACACCTCTGCCCCGAGTGTCAAGGCCCCACGGATCTGAAGGCAACTGGCGTGGAGGCAAGCGGACTACGAAAATGAAAATCTGCAAATAACTCACACAGGCTCGTGCCACACTTTAAAGCAGGTCCTAAACGCAAGGTGCCCTTCCTACATGGATTTCCACCATCAGCCATCCAAAAGGTGAGGAAAGAAGAAAGCAGACAGCTTCTCAACACCTTGAAGAGGTCACTCGGTCAGCATGGAAAATGGTAGCATTTTCCACCATGTAAACTGAGGTGCAATTGCGTACAGTCCTGTGGACCTGATTCTGTGACGGGTCAAAATGCGGCAGGTATTCCCAATGTTTCTCAGGGTGAAAATTAAGAAGCTCTTAAGCTCCGACCAGGTGTACGCGCTGGGACGCAAGAGGATCCTGGTTGAGGATAGCTAACGTCACGTGGGGCAATCTGTAAACCACACGTGGAGACTTATCTGATCCTTTTCCGATACACGTGAATGACAGGAGAGGCCAGGGTGTCCCTGGGACCAGGCGCGGTGTACGCTTTTGCCTCGGAAGGATGAGGTGAGGAGACCGCGAAATGCACAGATACACAGCATTAAAATGCCTCATTCAATGTGGGTTCGCGTTGCCAAAGTCCAAAGCAGGGTGATTACAAATCAAAGACATGCTTTTAACTTAACGCTTAGGGATGAAGACTGTCAACTTAACAAGAGCAGTTCACTTAGAAACGCCCCTCAAGAGCCAACAATTCAAAATTAACAGCAGAGGTCGGACAGAGAGAGAACTGCACAGGGAGCAATCCTGGCACGGGAGAGGAAACAATGGCAAGATTAAAGCTACAAGTCCGGGAGGGAGGGTGAACATGCCTTGCAGCGTGCAGGCTCAATTCCAGAAGGAGGTGTGAAATGGAGGGAGAAAGAAAGCTTCCGGTGGCGCCGGGTATGAACTGAAAGAAGGTTCGCAGGTCAAGCTTACTTTGGAATGAGAATAGATTACATCCCATGCCACACCTCTTCAGTCAAGACCCACGTGGTAAATGCGTCTCAGTCATGCATACGTGTCATCCCTTCCTGCTCCGTCCCTAGATTCCCAGGGGATGCCACAATGGAGAAGAGTGGGGAGAGGTGAAATTAGGAAACCTTACCCTACGGTGACATGCAGACAGATAGACTGGTGTACACAAAACGACATAGTGATGGACACTGGGCATACAAAGAAGACAACACCTACTTTCCTAGAGGAGTTCAAACAAAGAAAACAGCTTCCCCTAGAACGGTTTTGAGCCTTCTCAAGGCATAAGAGTTTGATTCTTAGCCTGATTCTGGGAGAGGGCTGGGATTCGGCCTAGGCCACAAATGCCTGCTGCATGCAGAGTAGCTGTGTCATGATTTTCCTGGTAGGAATAGAGGCGTGATCTGAGGCGGGTGTTTGGGGGGGCATGTTGTAGTGCTTGCCTGCGGGTGGAGGTCCTGGCGGAGTAATCCAAAGGTCCGGCTCATCGAGGGACCCCTTCGGATCCTGGCTGCAATCGAGGAGACTGGGGGCGCATACGGTCTCCACTGCGTCCCTTGAATCGGTCACGATCACGTGGGTCATCTCGTTGACACGCGCACTCTCTTCACCTAAGTGGAGAAAAATTTAAATATTAGACTCAGCCTGATGGTGAGGGATGTGATCAATCCTAAGTTCCTCTGCCTGGGTGCACAGGCTGGTGTCAGCGTGGTTCTCTTCCAAGGGCCGGAGGTCCAAAGGCCATTTCCCAGGATTGAGCCTCGCCAGAAGTTCCTGGGGAGGACTGGCTGGGACAGGGACGAGAAATCAGGCAGTCAGTAAACACAGAGAGGAAAATCATAAACATTTCAACACCTGGACGGAAACCCGAGGGTCCTAAGTGCATTGGACGAGGATGGCTTTTGCTGTGTTCCACCTCGGAGACCATCTGAGGCCAGGGGTCACGAATCCACCCTGAAGTCAGTGGACATAATCGCTGAGCGGGTAAATCTCGTGCCCAGCACCCTGTGAGACAGGTCTCCTTAAATCTCCTGGTGCTGTCTTTAATGCACTTATCCCTCTTGGATGCCTGGGAATACGTTGCCCAGCTCAATTTTGACGGGAGAGAAACCTCCTTTTGAATGTGGCAGACTCCGTATTACGGACACACATCCCTGACCTCTTGACTCTGTGACAAATACATGCTTCCTTTTGGAAGCACCTTTCCAGGAAACAGTACACACAGGTCCCACAACCCTCACTCTTTAAGGCCGCTGCAATGAGGTTTTGCAGCTAAATATTTAGGTAAGCAATCGCTGTTGTAGCCCGATGAGAGGAAAGTTGTAAAAGAACGTCATGTCACCACCAAGGACTTCCCCTCATAGTTCTTCACTATCACCTGTTCCCTGAAGCATCAAGGCCCTACATTCCTGAAAGGGAGAACGGTGCGGGGAAGCAGAATATGACAACCAAGTCTGCACCTATCTCAAACACTGCTTGTGCCACACTAATCAACATGTGTCCTTTAGGCAGTGTGCCCATCCTACACGTATTTTCACCCGAAGCCTTCAAGAGGTGAGGAGAGAAGAAAGAAGATAGGTTCTGAAAAACGGCAGGATGTTCCTGTGTCAGGATGGAAAAAGATTTCCTTTTCCAGCATGCAAGCCTGAAGGTTGAATTGCATACAATTTGTAGGCCCGGTTTTGTTATGGGCAAAATTGCCGCAGTTATTCTCAACGTTTCTAAGTGTGAAAACTAAGATGCTTTGGCCCTTCCCGCAACCTGTACGGACTCCAGCTCCTTGAGGGTTCTGAGGGAGATCGGTTACCATTATCAAGTCTGATATCGTCCAAACTACACCTGGAGACTTAGAAGAGGCCTTTCCCTGTGTGTGACATTGGATGTCAGAGCCCAGGAAGTAAGTCAATGGGGGCAGAGAAAGGGTAGGTTTTGGCCACAGAAATAGGAGCTGAGGATACCAGGGAAATACAAAGAAACCCCCACACTTAACCTGCCTCCATGCACGTCGCTTCGCAGTTCCCGAAGCTCAAGCCAGGGTCATGCAAAATTGAATGCATACGTTTCACATAACGCTCCTGTTTCTAGACTATCAAGCGAACGACAGCGGTTTAACGAGAAACACCCCTCAAGGCCAATGCGCCCAAAGTGAACACCCAGTGACGGACAGTGCCAGAAGTCCAGAGGGCGAATCCTGGCAGCCCCGGAGAAGAAAGCTACGAGGCCCTGAGGGTGAAGCTGAGGGGCAGAGTGCAGTATCAACTGAAGAAGGAGCTGTAAGTACATGGAGAAAGGAAGTTTTCGGTGTGGCCGAGCATGAACTAAACGAAGGATAGAAGGCCAAGGTGAAGTGGCACTGAGTAGAGACTCGGACCCCTGACATATCTCTTTCTACAGGACCTCCGTGATCAGCGTGTCAGAGTGTGCTCTTTCACCACATTTCAGGGAAAGCACAGCGTGGGGAAGACAGGGGTGGCCTGATCTTTGGAAACTTTACCCTAAGGAGACTTGCAGATAGGTAGGAGCACACAAACTATGGATTGAAAGGCTCTGAGCATACGGAGAAGACAGCATGCATTTCCCTACGGCAAAGGGAAAAAAACATTCTCCTAGAAGGGATGTGGACCTTCTTGAGATGTGAGTGTTGAGTGCTACTCTGATTCTGGGTGCGTGTGTTGGGATTCGGCCCACACCCCAGGTGCCCGCTGCATGCAGAACAGCTGCGTCATGATTTTCTTCACGGGAACGGAGGTATGATCTGAGACGGGTCATTTGAAGGAATGCTCTACGGCGTACCTTTGGGTGAGGGTCCTGGCAGAGCGACTGGCTGGTCCAGCTCATCAAGGGACACCTCTTGCTCCCGGACAGGATCGCAGAAGTTGAGTGTGGATGCGGACCCTGGTGAGTCCCGTGCATCGGGCACGTCCACGTGGATCATTGGAGTGGCTCGTGGACTGCCTTCACCTAGGAGGAGGAAAATTGAAATACACATTCGGCCCGATGGGGAGCGGTGTGATCCATCCTAACTCCCTGTGCCTCGTGTGCAGAGGCTGCTGACAGCATGGTTCTCCCGGAGCTTCAGGAAGGCCAAAGGCCACGCCCCAGATGGAGCCTCTGGAGAAGGACCTGGGGACGACCCGCTGAGAACAGGTGGGAAAAAGCAGGGATTCCACCAAGACAGAGAAAAGGCTACCTTCAATACTTGGATGCCTGGATGGAGATCAAAGATCTCTCGGAGCACTGGACAAGGACGGCTGTGCCTGACTTCCACCTGGACGCTATCTGGGGCCCTCTGATATCTACCCTCCCGTCAGTGGACATAATCGCCTGGATGATTCTTGCGCAGCGCACGTTCCAGGACAGGTCTTTTTCAGGTACAGTGCTGCGTGCACTGATGTACTCCACCCTCGTGGGTGCCTGCAAATATTGCGGCTGGCCTATCTTCCAAAGCAAAAGGAATCCCTTTTGAATGTGGTACACGTCACACGATGGAGACAGATCCTCGACCTCTGGATCCTGTGACAAATACATGCTTCCTCCTGGAATCTCTCCAGGGAAAATACACACGACCCGTCAACCAGATTCCCTTGGCTTGCTGCCGTGAGGGGCTTCAGCTAAGTAGGTAAGTAAGGAATCGCCTTGGGGTACCAAGAAGGGTTACGTTTTCTTAAAATATATGTAGCAGCAAAGGGTCCTGAACTCACATTTCTTCACTAACACCTCTGCCCCGAGTGTCAAGGCCCCACGGATCTGAAGGCAACTGGCGTGGAGGCAAGCGGACTACGAAAATGAAAATCTGCAAATAACTCACACAGGCTCGTGCCACACTTTAAAGCAGGTCCTAAACGCAAGGTGCCCTTCCTACATGGATTTCCACCATCAGCCATCCAAAAGGTGAGGAAAGAAGAAAGCAGACAGCTTCTCAACACCTTGAAGAGGTCACTCGGTCAGCATGGAAAATGGTTGCATTTTCCACCATGTAAACTGAGGTGCAATTGCGTACAGTCCTGTGGACCTGATTCTGTGACGGGTCAAAATGCGGCAGGTGTTCCCAATGTTTCTCAGGGTGAAAATTAAGAAGCTCTTAAGCTCCGACCAGGTGTACGCGCTGGGACGCAAGAGGATCCTGGTTGAGGATAGCTAACGTCACGTGGGGCAATCTGTAAACCACACGTGGAGACTTATCTGATCCTTTTCCGATACACGTGAATGACAGGAGAGGCCAGGGTGTCCCTGGGACCAGGCGCGGTGTACGCATTTGCCTCGGAAGGATGAGGTGAGGAGACCGCGAAATGCACAGATACACAGCATTAAAATGCCTCATTCCATGTGGGTTCGCGTTGCCAAAGTCCAAAGCAGGGTGATTACAAATCAAAGACATGCTTTTAACTTAACGCTTAGGGATGAAGACTGTCAACTTAACAAGAGCAGTTCACTTAGAAACGCCCCTCAAGAGCCAACAATTCAAAATTAACAGCAGAGGTCGGACAGAGAGAGAACTGCACAGGGAGCAATCCTGGCACGGGAGAGGAAACAATGGCAAGATTAAAGCTACAAGTCCGGGAGGGAGGGTGAACATGCCTTGCAGCGTGCAGGCTCAATTCCAGAAGGAGGTGTGAAATGGAGGGAGAAAGAAAGCTTCCGGTGGCGCCGGGTATGAACTGAAAGAAGGTTCGCAGGTCAAGCTTACTTTGGAATGAGAATAGATTACATCCCATGCCACACCTCTTCAGTCAAGACCCACGTGGTAAATGCGTCTCAGTCATGCATACGTGTCATCCCTTCCTGCTCCATCCCTAGATTCCCAGGGGATGCCACAATGCAGAAGAGTGGGGAGAGGTGAAATTAGGAAACCTTACCCTACGGTGACATGCAGACAGATAGACTGGTGTACACAAAACGACATAGTGATGAACACTGGGCATACAAAGAAGACAACACCTACTTTCCTAGAGGAGTTCAAACAAAGAAAACAGCTTCCCCTAGAACGGTTTTGAGCCTTCTCAAGGCATAAGAGTTTGATTCTTAGCCTGATTCTGGGAGAGGGCTGGGATTCGGCCTAGGCCACAAATGCCTGCTGCATGCAGAGTAGCTGTGTCATGATTTTCCTGGTAGGAATAGAGGCGTGATCCGAGGCGGGTGTTTGGGGGGGGCATGTTGTAGTGCTTGCCTGCGGGTGGAGGTCCTGGCGGAGTAATCGAAAGGTCCGGCTCGAGGGGCCCTTTCGGATCCTGGCTGCAATCGAGGAGACTGGGGGCGCATACGGTCTCCACTGCGTCCCTTGAATCGGTCACGATCACGTGGGTCATCTCGTTGACACGCGCACTCTCTTCACCTAAGTGGAGAAAAATTTAAATATTAGACTCAGCCTGATGGTGAGGGATGTGATCAATCCTAAGTTCCTCTGCCTGGGTGCACAGGCTGGTGTCAGCGTGGTTCTCTTCCAAGGGCCGGAGGTCCAAAGGCCATTTCCCAGGATTGAGCCTCGCCAGAAGTTCCTGGGGAGGACTGGCTGGGACAGGGACGAGAAATCAGGCAGTCAGTAAACACAGAGAGGAAAATCATAAACATTTCAACACCTGGACGGAAACCCGAGGGTCCTAAGTGCATTGGACGAGGATGGCTTTTGCTGTGTTCCACCTCGGAGACCATCTGAGGCCAGGGGTCACGAATCCACCCTGAAGTCAGTGGACATAATCGCTGAGCGGGTAAATCTCGTGCCCAGCACCCTGTGAGACAGGTCTCCTTAAATCTCCTGGTGCTGTCTTTAATGCGCTTATCCCTCTTGGATGCCTGGGAATACGTTGCCCAGCTCAATTTTGACGGGAGAGAAACCTCCTTTTGAATGTGGCAGACTCCGTATTACGGACACACATCCCTGACCTCTTGACTCTGTGACAAATACATGCTTCCTTTTGGAAGCACCTTTCCAGGAAACAGTACACACAGGTCCCACAACCCTCACTCTTTAAGGCCGCTGCAATGAGGTTTTGCAGCTAAATATTTAGGTAAGCAATCGCTGTTGTAGCCCGATGAGAGGAAAGTTGTAAAAGAACGTCATGTCACCACCAAGGACTTCCCCTCATAGTTCTTCACTATCACCTGTTCCCTGAAGCATCAAGGCCCTACATTCCTGAAAGGGAGAACGGTGCGGGGAAGCAGAATATGACAACCAAGTCTGCACCTATCTCAAACACTGCTTGTGCCACACTAATCAACACGTGTCCTTTAGGCAGTGTGCCCATCCTACACGTATTTTCACCCGAAGCCTTCAAGAGGTGAGGAGAGAAGAAAGAAGATAGGTTCTGAAAAGCGGCAGGATGTTCCTGTGTCGGGATGGAAAAAGATTTCCTTTTCCAGCATGCAAGCCTGAAGGTTGAATTGCATACAATTTGTAGGCCCGGTTTTGTTATGGGCAAAATTGCCGCAGTTATTCTCAACGCTTCTAAGTGTGAAAACTAAGATGCTTTGACCCTTCCCGCAACCTGTACGGACTCCAGCTCCTTGAGGGTTCTGAGGGAGATCGGTTACCATTATCAAGTCTGATATCGTCCAAACTACACCTGGAGACTTAGAAGAGGCCTTTCCCTGTGTGTGACATTGGATGTCAGAGCCCAGGAAGTAAGTCAATGTGGGCAGAGAAAGGGTAGGTTTTGGCCACAGAAATAGGAGCTGAGGATACCAGGGAAATACAAAGAAACCCCCACACTTAACCTGCCTCCATGCACGTCGCTTCGCAGTTCCCGAAGCTCAAGCCAGGGTCATGCAAAATTGAATGCATACGTTTCACATAACGCTCCTGTTTCTAGACTATCAAGCTAACGACAGCGGTTTAACGAGAAACACCCCTCAAGGCCAATGCGCCCAAAGTGAACACCCAGTGACGGACAGTGCCAGAAGTCCAGAGGGCGAATCCTGGCAGCCCCGGAGAAGAAAGCTACGAGGCCCTGAGGGTGAAGCTGAGGGGCAGAGTGCAGTATCAACTGAAGAAGGAGCTGTAAGTACATGGAGAAAGGAAGTTTTCGGTGTGGCCGAGCATGAACTAAACGAAGGATAGAAGGCCAAGGTGAAGTGGCACTGAGTAGAGACTCGGACCCCTGACATATCTCTTTCTACAGGACCTCCGTGATCAGCGTGTCAGAGTGTGCTCTTTCACCACATTTCAGGGAAAGCACAGCGTGGGGAAGACAGGGGTGGCCTGATCTTTGGAAACTTTACCCTAAGGAGACTTGCAGATAGGTAGGAGCACACAAAGTATGGATTGAAAGGCTCTGAGCATACGGAGAAGACAGCATGCATTTCCCTACGGCAAAGGGAAAAAATATTCTCCTAGAAGGGATGTGGACCTTCTTGAGATGTGAGTGTTGAGTGCTACTCTGATTCTGGGTGCGTGTGTTGGGATTCGGCCCACACCCCAGGTGCCCGCTGTATGCAGAACAGCTGCGTCATGATTTTCTTCACGGGAACGGAGGTATGATCTGAGACGGGTCATTTGAAGGAATGCTCTACGGCGTACCTTTGGGTGAGGGTCCTGGCAGAGCGACTGGCTGGTCCAGCTCATCAAGGGACACCTCTTGTTCCCGGACAGGATTGCAGAAGTTGAGTGTGGATGCGGACCCTGGTGAGTCCCGTGCATCGGGCACGTCCACGTGGATCATTGGAGTGGCTCGTGGACTGCCTTCACCTAGGAGGAGGAAAATTGAAATACACATTCGGCCCGATGGGGAGCGGTGTGATCCATCCTAACTCCCTGTGCCTCGTGTGCAGAGGCTGCTGACAGCATGGTTCTCACGGAGCTTCAGGAAGGCCAAAGGCCACGCCCCAGATGGAGCCTCTGGAGAAGGACCTGGGGACGACCCGCTGAGAACAGGTGGGAAAAAGCAGGGATTCCACCAAGACAGAGAAAAGGCTAACTTCAATACTTGGATGCCTGGATGGAGTTCAAAGATCTCTCGGAGCACTGGAGAAGGACGGCTGTGCCTGACTTCCACCTGGACGCTATCTGGGGCCCTCTGATATCTACCCTCCCGTCAGTGGACATAATCGCCTGGATGATTCTTGCGCAGCGCACGTTCCAGGACAGGTCTTTTTCAGGTACAGTGCTGCGTGCACTGATGTACTCCACCCTCGTGGGTGCCTGCAAATATTGCGGCTGGCCTATCTTCCAAAGCAAAAGGAATCCCTTTTGAATGTGGTACACGTCACACGATGGAGACAGATCCTCGACCTCTGGATCCTGTGACAAATACATGCTTCCTCCTGGAATCTCTCCAGGGAAAATACACACGGCCCGTCAACCAGATTCCCTTGGCTTGCTGCCGTGAGGGGCTTCAGCTAAGTAGGTAAGTAAGGAATCGCCTTGGGGTACCAAGAAGGGTTACGCTTTCTTAAAATATATGTAGCAGCAAAGGGTCCTGAACTCACATTTCTTCACTATCACCTCTGCCCCGAGTGTCAAGGCCCCACGGATCTGAAGGCAACTGGCGTGGAGGCAAGCGGACTACGAAAATGAAAATCTGCAAATAACTCACACAGGCTCGTGCCACACTTTAAAGCAGGTCCTAAACGCAAGGTGCCCTTCCTACATGGATTTCCACCATCAGCCATCCAAAAGGTGAGGAAAGAAGAAAGCAGACAGCTTCTCAACACCTTGAAGAGGTCACTCGGTCAGCATGGAAAATGGTTGCATTTTCCACCATGTAAACTGAGGTGCAATTGCGTACAGTCCTGTGGACCTGATTCTGTGACGGGTCAAAATGCGGCAGGTGTTCCCAATGTTTCTCAGGGTGAAAATTAAGAAGCTCTTAAGCTCCGACCAGGTGTACGCGCTGGGACGCAAGAGGATCCTGGTTGAGGATAGCTAACGTCACGTGGGGCAATCTCTAAACCACACGTGGAGACTTATCTGATCCTTTTCCGATACACGTGAATGACAGGAGAGGCCAGGGCGTCCCTGGGACCAGGCGCGGTGTACGCTTTTGCCTCGGAAGGATGAGGTGAGGAGACCCGCGAAATGCACAGATACACAGCATTAAAATGCCTCATTCCATGTGGGTTCGCGTTGCCAAAGTCCAAAGCAGGGTGATTACCAATCAAAGACATGCTTTTAACTTAACGCTTAGGGATGAAGACTGTCAACTTAACAAGAGCAGTTCACTTAGAAACGCCCCTCAAGAGTCAACAATTCAAAATTAACAGCAGAGGTCGGACAGAGAGAGAACTGCACAGGGAGCAATCCTGGCACGGGAGAGGAAACAATGGCAAGATTAAAGCTACAAGTCCGGGAGGGAGGGTGAACATGCCTTGCAGCGTGCAGGCTCAATTCCAGAAGGAGGTGTGAAATGGAGGGAGAAAGAAAGCTTCCGGTGGCGCCGGGTATGAACTGAATGAAGGTTCGCAGGTCAAGCTTACTTTGGAATGAGAATAGATTACATCCCATGCCACACCTCTTCAGTCAAGACCCACGTGGTAAATGCGTCTAAGTCATGCATACGTATCATCCCTTCCTGCTCCGTCCCTAGATTCCCAGGGGGTGCCACAATGGAGAAGAGTGGGGCGAGGTGAAATTAGGAAACCTTACCCTACGGTGACATGCAGACAGATAGACTGGTGTACACAAAACGACATAGTGATGAACACTGGGCATACAAAGAAGACAACACCTACTTTCCTAGAGGAGTTCAAACAAAGAAAACAGCTTCCCCTAGAACGGTTTTGAGCCTTCTCAAGGCATAAGAGTTTGATTCTTAGCCTGATTCTGGGAGAGGGCTGGGATTCGGCCTAGGCCACAAATGCCTGCTGCATGCAGAGTAGCTGTGTCATGATTTTCCTGGTAGGAATAGAGGCGTGATCCGAGGCGGGTGTTTGGGGGGGGCATGTTGTAGTGCTTGCCTGCGGGTGGAGGTCCTGGTGGAGTAATCGAAAGGTCCGGCTCATCGAGGGACCCTTTCGGATCCTGGCTGCAATCGAGGAGACTGGGGGCGCATACGGTCTCCACTGCGTCCCTTGAATCGGTCACGATCACGTGGGTCATCTCGTTGACACGCGCACTCTCTTCACCTAAGTGGAGAAAAATTTAAATATTAGACTCAGCCTGATGGTGAGGGATGTGATCAATCCTAAGTTCCTCTGCCTGGGTGCACAGGCTGGTGTCAGCGTGGTTCTCTTCCAAGGGCCGGAGGTCCAAAGGCCATTTCCCAGGATTGAGCCTCGCCAGAAGTTCCTGGGGAGGACTGGCTGGGACAGGGACGAGAAATCAGGCAGTCAGTAAACACAGAGAGGAAAATCATAAACATTTCAACACCTGGACGGAAACCCGAGGGTCCTAAGTGCATTGGACGAGGATGGCTTTTGCTGTGTTCCACCTCGGAGACCATCTGAGGCCAGGGGTCACGAATCCACCCTGAAGTCAGTGGACATAATCGCTGAGCGGGTAAATCTCGTGCCCAGCACCCTGTGAGACAGGTCTCCTTAAATCTCCTGGTGCTGTCTTTAATGCGCTTATCCCTCTTGGATGCCTGGGAATACGTTGCCCAAGCTCAATTTTGACGGGAGAGAAACCTCCTTTTGAATGTGGCAGACTCCGTATTACGGACACACATCCCTGACCTCTTGACTCTGTGACAAATACATGCCTCCTTTTGGAAGCACCTTTCCAGGAAACAGTACACACAGGTCCCACAACCCTCACTCTTTAAGGCCGCTGCAATGAGGTTTTGCAGCTAAATATTTAGGTAAGCAATCGCTGTTGTAGCCCGATGAGAGGAAAGTTGTAAAAGAACGTCATGTCACCACCAAGGACTTCCCCTCATAGTTCTTCACTATCACCTGTTCCCTGAAGCATCAAGGCCCTACATTCCTGAAAGGGAGAACGGTCCGGGGAAGCAGAATATGACAACCAAGTCTGCACCTATCTCAAACACTGCTTGTGCCACACTAATCAACACGTGTCCTTTAGGCAGTGTGCCCATCCTACACGTATTTTCACCCGAAGCCTTCAAGAGGTGAGGAGAGAAGAAAGAAGATAGGTTCTGAAAAGCGGCAGGATGTTCCTGTGTCAGGATGGAAAAAGATTTCCTTTTCCAGCATGCAAGCCTGAAGGTTGAATTGCATACAATTTGTAGGCCCGGTTTTGTTATGGGCAAAATTGCTGCAGTTATTCTCAACGCTTCTAAGTGTGAAAACTAAGATGCTTTGACCCTTCCCGCAACCTGTACGGACTCCAGCTCCTTGAGGGTTCTGAGGGAGATCGGTTACCATTATCAAGTCTGATATCGTCCAAACTACACCTGGAGACTTAGAAGAGGCCTTTCCCTGTGTGTGACATTGGATGTCAGAGCCCAGGAAGTAAGTCAATGGGGGCAGAGAAAGGGTAGGTTTTGGCCACAGAAATAGGAGCTGAGGATACCAGGGAAATACAAAGAAACCCCCACACTTAACCTGCCTCCATGCACGTCGCTTCGCAGTTCCCGAAGCTCAAGCCAGGGTCATGCAAAATTGAATGCATACGTTTCACATAACGCTCCTGTTTCTAGACTATCAAGCTAACAACAGCGGTTTAACGAGAAACACCCCTCAAGGCCAATGCGCCCAAAGTGAACACCCAGTGACGGACAGTGCCAGAAGTCCAGAGGGCGAATCCTGGCAGCCCCGGAGAAGAAAGCTACGAGGCCCTGAGGGTGAAGCTGAGGGGCAGAGTGCAGTATCAACTGAAGAAGGAGCTGTAAGTACATGGAGAAAGGAAGTTTTCGGTGTGGCTGAGCATGAACTAAACGAAGGATAGAAGGCCAAGGTGAAGTGGCACTGAGTAGAGACTCGGACCCCTGACATATCTCTTTCTACAGGACCTCCGTGATCAGCGTGTCAGAGTGTGCTCTTTCACCACATTTCAGGGAAAGCACAGCGTGGGGAAGACAGGGGTGGCCTGATCTTTGGAAACTTTACCCTAAGGAGACTTGCAGATAGGTAGGAGCACACAAAGTATGGATTGAAAGGCTCTGAGCATACGGAGAAGACAGCATGCATTTCCCTACGGCAAAGGGAAAAAAATATTCTCCTAGAAGGGATGTGGACCTTCTTGAGATGTGAGTGTTGAGTGCTACTCTGATTCTGGGTGCGTGTGTTGGGATTCGGCCCACACCCCAGGTGCCCGCTGTATGCAGAACAGCTGCGTCATGATTTTCTTCACGGGAACGGAGGTATGATCTGAGATGGGTCATTTGAAGGAATGCTCTACGGCGTACCTTTGGGTGAGGGTCCTGGCAGAGCGACTGGCTGGTCCAGCTCATCAAGGGACACCTCTTGTTCCCGGACAGGATCGCAGAAGTTGAGTGTGGATGCGGACCCTGGTGAGTCCCGTGCATCGGGCACGTCCACGTGGATCATTGGAGTGGCTCGTGGACTGCCTTCACCTAGGAGGAGGAAAATTGAAATACACATTCGGCCCGATGGGGAGCGGTGTGATCCATCCTAACTCCCTGTGCCTCGTGTGCAGAGGCTGCTGACAGCATGGTTCTCCCGGAGCTTCAGGAAGGCCAAAGGCCACGCCCCAGATGGAGCCTCTGGAGAAGGACCTGGGGACGACCCGCTGAGAACAGGTGGGAAAAAGCAGGGATTCCACCAAGACAGAGAAAAGGCTAACTTCAATACTTGGATGCCTGGATGGAGTTCAAAGATCTCTCGGAGCACTGGACAAGGACGGCTGTGCCTGACTTCCACCTGGACGCTATCTGGGGCCCTCTGATATCTACCCTCCCGTCAGTGGACATAATCGCCTGGATGATTCTTGCGCAGCGCACGTTCCAGGACAGGTCTTTTTCAGGTACAGTGCTGCGTGCACTGATGTACTCCACCCTCGTGGGTGCCTGCAAATATTGCGGCTGGCCTATCTTCCAAAGCAAAAGGAATCCCTTTTGAATGTGGTACACGTCACACGATGGAGACAGATCCTCGACCTCTGGATCCTGTGACAAATACATGCTTCCTCCTGGAATCTCTCCAGGGAAAATACACACGGCCCGTCAACCAGATTCCCTTGGCTTGCTGCCGTGAGGGGCTTCAGCTAAGTAGGTAAGTAAGGAATCGCCTTGGGGTACCAAGAAGGGTTCCGTTTTCTTAAAAAATATGTAGCAGCAAAGGGTCCTGCACTCACATTTCTTCACTATCACCTCTGCCCCGAGTGTCAAGGCCCCACGGATCTGAAGGCAACTGGCGTGGAGGCAAGCGGACTACGAAAATGAAAATCTGCAAATAACTCACACAGGCTCGTGCCACACTTTAAAGCAGGTCCTAAACGCAAGGTGCCCTTCCTACATGGATTTCCACCATCAGCCATCCAAAAGGTGAGGAAAGAAGAAAGCAGACAGCTTCTCAACACCTTGAAGAGGTCACTCGGTCAGCATGGAAAATGGTTGCATTTTCCACCATGTAAACTGAGGTGCAATTGCGTACAGTCCTGTGGACCTGATTCTGTGACGGGTCAAAATGCGGCAGGTGTTCCCAATGTTTCTCAGGGTGAAAATTAAGAAGCTCTTAAGCTCCGACCAGGTGTACGCGCTGGGACGCAAGAGGATCCTGGTTGAGGATAGCTAACGTCACGTGGGGCAATCTCTAAACCACACGTGGAGACTTATCTGATCCTTTTCCGATACACGTGAATGACAGGAGAGGCCAGGGCGTCCCTGGGACCAGGCGCGGTGTACGCTTTTGCCTCGGAAGGATGAGGTGAGGAGACCCGCGAAATGCACAGATACACAGCATTAAAATGCCTCATTCCATGTGGGTTCGCGTTGCCAAAGTCCAAAGCAGGGTGATTACAAATCAAAGACATGCTTTTAACTTAACGCTTAGGGATGAAGACTGTCAACTTAACAAGAGCAGTTCACTTAGAAACGCCCCTCAAGAGTCAACAATTCAAAATTAACAGCAGAGGTCGGACAGAGAGAGAACTGCACAGGGAGCAATCCTGGCACGGGAGAGGAAACAATGGCAAGATTAAAGCTACAAGTCCGGGAGGGAGGGTGAACATGCCTTGCAGCGTGCAGGCTCAATTCCAGAAGGAGGTGTGAAATGGAGGGAGAAAGAAAGCTTCCGGTGGCGCCGGGTATGAACTGAATGAAGGTTCGCAGGTCAAGCTTACTTTGGAATGAGAATAGATTACATCCCATGCCACACCTCTTCAGTCAAGACCCACGTGGTAAATGCGTCTAAGTCATGCATACTTATCATCCCTTCCTGCTCCGTCCCTAGATTCCCAGGGGGTGCCACAATGGAGAAGAGTGGGGCGAGGTGAAATTAGGAAACCTTACCCTACGGTGACATGCAGACAGATAGACTGGTGTACACAAAACGACATAGTGATGAACACTGGGCATACAAAGAAGACAACACCTACTTTCCTAGAGGAGTTCAAACAAAGAAAACAGATTCCCCAAGAACGGTTTTGAGCCTTCTCAAGGCATAAGAGTTTGATTCTTAGCCTGATTCTGGGAGAGGGCTGGGATTCGGCCTAGGCCACAAATGCCTGCTGCATGCAGAGTAGCTGTGTCATGATTTTCCTGGTAGGAATAGAGGCGTGATCTGAGGCGGGTGTTTGGGGGGGGCATGTTGTAGTGCTTGCCTGCGGGTGGAGGTCCTGGCGGAGTAATCGAAAGGTCCGGCTCATCGAGGGACCCCTTCGGATCCTGGCTGCAATCGAGGAGACTGGGGGCGCATACGGTCTCCACTGCGTCCCTTGAATCGGTCACGATCACGTGGGTCATCTCGTTGACACGCGCACTCTCTTCACCTAAGTGGAGAAAAATTTAAATATTAGACTCAGCCTGATGGTGAGGGATGTGATCAATCCTAAGTTCCTCTGCCTGGGTGCACAGGCTGGTGTCAGCGTGGTTCTCTTCCAAGGGCCGGAGGTCCAAAGGCCATTTCCCAGGATTGAGCCTCGTCAGAAGTTCCTGGGGAGGACTGGCTGGGACAGGGACGAGAAATCAGGCAGTCAGTAAACACAGAGAGGAAAATCATAAACATTTCAACACCTGGACGGAAACCCGAGGGCCATAAGTGCATTGGACGAGGATGGCTTTTGCTGTGTTCCACCTCGGAGACCATCTGAGGCCAGGGGTCACGAATCCACCCTGAAGTCAGTGGACATAATCGCTGAGCAGGTAAATCTCGTGCCCAGCACCCTGTGAGACAGGTCTCCTTAAATCTCCTGGTGCTGTCTTTAATGTGCTTATCCCTCTTGGATGCCTGGGAATACGTTGCCCAGCTCAATTTTGACGGGAGAGAAACCTCCTTTTGAATGTGGCAGACTCCATATTACGGACACACATCACTGACCTCTTGACTCTGTGACAAATACATGCTTCCTTTTGGAAGCACCTTTCCAGGAAACAGTACACACAGGTCCCACAACCCTCACTCTTTAAGGCCGCTGCAATGAGGTTTTGCAGCTAAATATTTAGGTAAGCAATCGCTGTTGTAGCCCGATGAGAGGAAAGTTGTAAAAGAACGTCATGTCACCACCAAGGACTTCCCCTCATAGTTCTTCACTATCACCTGTTCCCTGAAGCATCAAGGCCCTACATTCCTGAAAGGGAGAACGGTGCGGGGAAGCAGAATATGACAACCAAGTCTGCACCTATCTCAAACACTGCTTGTGCCACACTAATCAACACGTGTCCTTTAGGCAGTGTGCCCATCCTACACGTATTTTCACCCGAAGCCTTCAAGAGGTGAGGAGAGAAGAAAGAAGATAGGTTCTGAAAAGCGGCAGGATGTTCCTGTGTCAGGATGGAAAAAGATTTCCTTTTCCAGCATGCAAGCCTGAAGGTTGAATTGCATACAATTTGTAGGCCCGGTTTTGTTATGGGCAAAATTGCTGCAGTTATTCTCAACGTTTCTAAGTGTGAAAACTAAGATGCTTTGGCCCTTCCCGCAACCTGTACGGACTCCAGCTCCTTGAGGGTTCTGAGGGAGATCGGTTACCATTATCAAGTCTGATATCGTCCAAACTACACCTGGAGACTTAGAAGAGGCCTTTCCCTGTGTGTGACATTGGATGTCAGAGCCCAGGAAGTAAGTCAATGGGGGCAGAGAAAGGGTAGGTTTTGGCCACAGAAATAGGAGCTGAGGATACCAGGGAAATACAAAGAAACCCCCACACTTAACCTGCCTCCATGCACGTCGCTTCGCAGTTCCCGAAGCTCAAGCCAGGGTCATGCAAAATTGAATGCATACGTTTCACATAACGCTCCTGTTTCTAGACTATCAAGCGAACAACAGCGGTTTAACGAGAAACACCCCTCAAGGCCAATGCGCCCAAAGTGAACACCCAGTGACGGACAGTGCCAGAAGTCCAGAGGGCGAATCCTGGCAGCCCCGGAGAAGAAAGCTACGAGGCCCTGAGGGTGAAGCTGAGGGGCAGAGTGCAGTATCAACTGAAGAAGGAGCTGTAAGTACATGGAGAAAGGAAGTTTTCGGTGTGGCCGAGCATGAACTAAACGAAGGATAGAAGGCCAAGGTGAAGTGGCACTGAGTAGAGACTCGGACCCCTGACATATCTCTTTCTACAGGACCTCCGTGATCAGCGTGTCAGAGTGTGCTCTTTCACCACATTTCAGGGAAAGCACAGCGTGGGGAAGACAGGGGTGGCCTGATCTTTGGAAACTTTACCCTAAGGAGACTTGCAGATAGGTAGGAGCACACAAAGTATGGATTGAAAGGCTCTGAGCATACGGAGAAGACAGCATGCATTTCCCTACGGCAAAGGGAAAAAAATATTCTCCTAGAAGGGATGTGGACCTTCTTGAGATGTGAGTGTTGAGTGCTACTCTGATTCTGGGTGCGTGTGTTGGGATTCGGCCCACACCCCAGGTGCCCGCTGCATGCAGAACAGCTGCGTCATGATTTTCTTCACGGGAACGGAGGTATGATCTGAGACGGGTCATTTGAAGGAATGCTCTACGGCGTACCTTTGGGTGAGGGTCCTGGCAGAGCGACTGGCTGGTCCAGCTCATCAAGGGACACCTCTTGCTCCCGGACAGGATCGCAGAAGTTGAGTGTGGATGCGGACCCTGGTGAGTCCCGTGCATCGGGCACGTCCACGTGGATCATTGGAGTGGCTCGTGGACTGCCTTCACCTAGGAGGAGGAAAATTGAAATACACATTCGGCCCGATGGGGAGCGGTGTGATCCATCCTAACTCCCTGTGCCTCGTGTGCAGAGGCTGCTGACAGCATGGCTCTCCCGGAGCTTCAGGAAGGCCAAAGGCCACGCCCCAGATGGAGCCTCTGGAGAAGGACCTGGGGACGACCCGCTGAGAACAGGTGGGAAAAAGCAGGGATTCCACCAAGACAGAGAAAAGGCTACCTTCAATACTTGGATGCCTGGATGGAGATCAAAGATCTCTCAGAGCACTGGACAAGGACGGCTGTGCCTGACTTCCACCTGGACGCTATCTGGGGCCCTCTGATATCTACCCTCCCGTCAGTGGACATAATCGCCTGGATGATTCTTGCGCAGCGCACGTTCCAGGACAGGTCTTTTTCAGGTACAGTGCTGCGTGCACTGATGTACTCCACCCTCGTGGGTGCCTGCAAATATTGCGGCTGGCCTATCTTCCAAAGCAAAAGGAATCCCTTTTGAATGTGGTACACGTCACACGATGGAGACAGATCCTCGACCTCTGGATCCTGTGACAAATACATGCTTCCTCCTGGAATCTCTCCAGGGAAAATACACACGGCCCGTCAACCAGATTCCCTTGGCTTGCTGCCGTGAGGGGCTTCAGCTAAGTAGGTAAGTAAGGAATCGCCTTGGGGTACCAAGAAGGGTTACGCTTTCTTAAAATATATGTAGCAGCAAAGGGTCCTGAACTCACATTTCTTCACTATCACCTCTGCCCCGAGTGTCAAGGCCCCACGGATCTGAAGGCAACTGGCGTGGAGGCAAGCGGACTACGAAAATGAAAATCTGCAAATAACTCACACAGGCTCGTGCCACACTTTAAAGCAGGTCCTAAACGCAAGGTGCCCTTCCTACATGGATTTCCACCATCAGCCATCCAAAAGGTGAGGAAAGAAGAAAGCAGACAGCTTCTCAACACCTTGAAGAGGTCACTCGGTCAGCATGGAAAATGGTTGCATTTTCCACCATGTAAACTGAGGTGCAATTGCGTACAGTCCTGTGGACCTGATTCTGTGACGGGTCAAAATGCGGCAGGTGTTCCCAATGTTTCTCAGGGTGAAAATTAAGAAGCTCTTAAGCTCCGACCAGGTGTACGCGCTGGGACGCAAGAGGATCCTGGTTGAGGATAGCTAACGTCACGTGGGGCAATCTCTAAACCACACGTGGAGACTTATCTGATCCTTTTCCGATACACGTGAATGACAGGAGAGGCCAGGGCGTCCCTGGGACCAGGCGCGGTGTACGCTTTTGCCTCGGAAGGATGAGGTGAGGAGACCGCGAAATGCACAGATACACAGCATTAAAATGCCTCATTCAATGTGGGTTCGCGTTGCCAAAGTCCAAAGCAGGGTGATTACAAATCAAAGACATGCTTTTAACTTAACGCTTAGGGATGAAGACTGTCAACTTAACAAGAGCAGTTCACTTAGAAACGCCCCTCAAGAGCCAACAATTCAAAATTAACAGCAGAGGTCGGACAGAGAGAGAACTGCACAGGGAGCAATCCTGGCACGGGAGAGGAAACAATGGCAAGATTAAAGCTACAAGTCCGGGAGGGAGGGTGAACATGCCTTGCAGCGTGCAGGCTCAATTCCAGAAGGAGGTGTGAAATGGAGGGAGAAAGAAAGCTTCCGGTGGCGCCGGGTATGAACTGAAAGAAGGTTCGCAGGTCAAGCTTACTTTGGAATGAGAATAGATTACATCCCATGCCACACCTCTTCAGTCAAGACCCACGTGGTAAATGCGTCTCAGTCATGCATACGTGTCATCCCTTCCTGCTCCGTCCCTAGATTCCCAGGGGATGCCACAATGGAGAAGAGTGGGGAGAGGTGAAATTAGGAAACCTTACCCTACGGTGACATGCAGACAGATAGACTGGTGTACACAAAACGACATAGTGATGGACACTGGGCATACAAAGAAGACAACACCTACTTTCCTAGAGGAGTTCAAACAAAGAAAACAGATTCCACTAGAACGGTTTTGAGCCTTCTCAAGGCATAAGAGTTTGATTCTTAGCCTGATTCTGGGAGAGGGCTGGGATTCGGCCTAGGCCACAAATGCCTGCTGCATGCAGAGTAGCTGTGTCATGATTTTCCTGGTAGGAATAGAGGCGTGATCTGAGGCGGGTGTTTGGGGGGGGCATGTTGTAGTGCTTGCCTGCGGGTGGAGGTCCTGGCGGAGTAATCGAAAGGTCCGGCTCATCGAGGGACCCCTTCGGATCCTGGCTGCAATCCAGGAGACTGGGGGCGCATACGGTCTCCACTGCGTCCCTTGAATCGGTCACGATCACGTGGGTCATCTCGTTGACACGCGCACTCTCTTCACCTAAGTGGAGAAAAATTTAAATATTAGACTCAGCCTGATGGTGAGGGATGTGATCAATCCTAAGTTCCTCTGCCTGGGTGCACAGGCTGGTGTCAGCGTGGTTCTCTTCCAAGGGCCGGAGGTCCAAAGGCCATTTCCCAGGATTGAGCCTCGCCAGAAGTTCCTGGGGAGGACTGGCTGGGACAGGGACGAGAAATCAGGCAGTCAGTAAACACAGAGAGGAAAATCATAAACATTTCAACACCTGGACGGAAACCCGAGGGTCCTAAGTGCATTGGACGAGGATGGCTTTTGCTGTGTTCCACCTCGGAGACCATCTGAGGCCAGGGGTCACGAATCCACCCTGAAGTCAGTGGACATAATCGCTGAGCGGGTAAATCTCGTGCCCAGCACCCTGTGAGACAGGTCTCCTTAAATCTCCTGGTGCTGTCTTTAATGCGCTTATCCCTCTTGGATGCCTGGGAATACGTTGCCCAGCTCAATTTTGACGGGAGAGAAACCTCCTTTTGAATGTGGCAGACTCCATATTACGGACACACATCCCTGACCTCTTGACTCTGTGACAAATACATGCTTCCTTTTGGAAGCACCTTTCCAGGAAACAGTACACACAGGTCCCACAACCCTCACTCTTTAAGGCCGCTGCAATGAGGTTTTGCAGCTAAATATTTAGGTAAGCAATCGCTGTTGTAGCCCGATGAGAGGAAAGTTGTAAAAGAACGTCATGTCACCACCAAGGACTTCCCCTCATAGTTCTTCACTATCACCTGTTCCCTGAAGCATCAAGGCCCTACATTCCTGAAAGGGAGAACGGTGCGGGGAAGCAGAATATGACAACCAAGTCTGCACCTATCTCAAACACTGCTTGTGCCACACTAATCAACACGTGTCCTTTAGGCAGTGTGCCCATCCTACACGTATTTTCACCCGAAGCCTTCAAGAGGTGAGGAGAGAAGAAAGAAGATAGGTTCTGAAAAGCGGCAGGATGTTCCTGTGTCAGGATGGAAAAAGATTTCCTTTTCCAGCATGCAAGCCTGAAGGTTGAATTGCATACAATTTGTAGGCCCGGTTTTGTTATGGGCAAAATTGCCGCAGTTATTCTCAACGTTTCTAAGTGTGAAAACTAAGATGCTTTGGCCCTTCCCGCAACCTGTACGGACTCCAGCTCCTTGAGGGTTCTGAGGGAGATCGGTTACCATTATCAAGTCTGATATCGTCCAAACTACACCTGGAGACTTAGAAGAGGCCTTTCCCTGTGTGTGACATTGGATGTCAGAGCCCAGGAAGTAAGTCAATGGGGGCAGAGAAAGGGTAGGTTTTGGCCACAGAAATAGGAGCTGAGGATACCAGGGAAATACAAAGAAACCCCCACACTTAACCTGCCTCCATGCACGTCGCTTCGCAGTTCCCGAAGCTCAAGCCAGGGTCATGCAAAATTGAATGCATACGTTTCACATAACGCTCCTGTTTCTAGACTATCAAGCGAACAACAGCGGTTTAATGAGAAACACCCCTCAAGGCCAATGCGCCCAAAGTGAACACCCAGTGACAGACAGTGCCAGAAGTCCAGAGGGCGAATCCTGGCAGCCCCGGAGAAGAAAGCTACGAGGCCCTGAGGGTGAAGCTGAGGGGCAGAGTGCAGTATCAACTGAAGAAGGAGCTGTAAGTACATGGAGAAAGGAAGTTTTCGGTGTGGCCGAGCATGAACTAAACGAAGGATAGAAGGCCAAGGTGAAGTGGCACTGAGTAGAGACTCGGACCCCTGACATATCTCTTTCTACAGGACCTCCGTGATCAGCGTGTCAGAGTGTGCTCTTTCACCACATTTCAGGGAAAGCACAGCGTGGGGAAGACAGGGGTGGCCTGATCTTTGGAAACTTTACCCTAAGGAGACTTGCAGATAGGTAGGAGCACACAAAGTATGGATTGAAAGGCTCTGAGCATACGGAGAAGACAGCATGCATTTCCCTACGGCAAAGGGAAAAAAATATTCTCCTAGAAGGGATGTGGACCTTCTTGAGATGTGAGTGTTGAGTGCTACTCTGATTCTGGGTGCGTGTGTTGGGATTCGGCCCACACCCCAGGTGCCCGCTGCATGCAGAACAGCTGCGTCATGATTTTCTTCATGGGAACGGAGGTATGATCTGAGACGGGTCATTTGAAGGAATGCTCTACGGCGTACCTATGGGTGAGGGTCCTGGCAGAGCGACTGGCTGGTCCAGCTCATCAAGGGACACCTCTTGTTCCCGGACAGGATCGCAGAAGTTGAGTGTGGATGCGGACCCTGGTGAGTCCCGTGCATCGGGCACGTCCACGTGGATCATTGGAGTGGCTCGTGGACTGCCTTCACCTAGGAGGTGGAAAATTGAAATACACATTCGGCCCGATGGGGAGCGGTGTGATCCATCCTAACTCCCTGTGCCTCGTGTGCAGAGGCTGCTGACAGCATGGTTCTCCCGGAGCTTCAGGAAGGCCAAAGGCCACGCCCCAGATGGAGCCTCTGGAGAAGGACCTGGGGATGACCCTCTGAGAACAGGTGGGAAAAAGCAGGGATTCCACCAAGACAGAGAAAAGGCTAACTTCAATACTTGGATGCCTGGATGGAGATCAAAGATCTCTCGGAGCACTGGACAAGGACGGCTGTGCCTGACTTCCACCTGGACGCTATCTGGGGCCCTCTGATATCTACCCTCCCGTCAGTGGACATAATCGCCTGGATGATTCTTGCGCAGCGCACGTTCCAGGACAGGTCTTTTTCAGGTACAGTGCTGCGTGCACTGATGTACTCCACCCTCGTGGGTGCCTGCAAATATTGCGGCTGGCCTATCTTCCAAAGCAAAAGGAATCCCTTTTGAATGTGGTACACGTCACACGATGGAGACAGATCCTCGACCTCTGGATCCTGTGACAAATACATGCTTCCTCCTGGAATCACTCCAGGGAAAATAAACACGGCCCGTCAACCAGATTCCCTTGGCTTGCTGCCGTGAGGGGCTTCAGCTAAGTAGGTAAGTAAGGAATCGCCTTGGGGTACCAAGAAGGGTTCCGTTTTCTTAAAAAATATGTAGCAGCAAAGGGTCCTGCACTCACATTTCTTCACTATCACCTCTGCCCCGAGTGTCAAGGCCCCACGGATCTGAAGGCAACTGGCGTGGAGGCAAGCGGACTACGAAAATGAAAATCTGCAAATAACTCACACAGGCTCGTGCCACACTTTAAAGCAGGTCCTAAACGCAAGGTGCCCTTCCTACATGGATTTCCACCATCAGCCATCCAAAAGGTGAGGAAAGAAGAAAGCAGACAGCTTCTCAACACCTTGAAGAGGTCACTCGGTCAGCATGGAAAATGGTTGCATTTTCCACCATGTAAACTGAGGTGCAATTGCGTACAGTCCTGTGGACCTGATTCTGTGACGGGTCAAAATGCGGCAGGTGTTCCCAATGTTTCTCAGGGTGAAAATTAAGAAGCTCTTAAGCTCCGACCAGGTGTACGCGCTGGGACGCAAGAGGATCCTGGTTGAGGATAGCTAACGTCACGTGGGGCAATCTGTAAACCACACGTGGAGACTTATCTGATCCTTTTCCGATACACGTGAATGACAGGAGAGGCCAGGGCGTCCCTGGGACCAGGCGCGGTGTACGCTTTTGCCTCGGAAGGATGAGGTGAGGAGACCCGCGAAATGCACAGATACACAGCATTAAAATGCCTCATTCCATGTGGGTTCGCGTTGCCAAAGTCCAAAGCAGGGTGATTACCAATCAAAGACATGCTTTTAACTTAACGCTTAGGGATGAAGACTGTCAACTTAACAAGAGCAGTTCACTTAGAAACGCCCCTCAAGAGTCAACAATTCAAAATTAACAGCAGAGGTCGGACAGAGAGAGAACTGCACAGGGAGCAATCCTGGCACGGGAGAGGAAACAATGGCAAGATTAAAGCTACAAGTCCGGGAGGGAGGGTGAACATGCCTTGCAGCGTGCAGGCTCAATTCCAGAAGGAGGTGTGAAATGGAGGGAGAAAGAAAGCTTCCGGTGGCGCCGGGTATGAACTGAATGAAGGTTCGCAGGTCAAGCTTACTTTGGAATGAGAATAGATTACATCCCATGCCACACCTCTTCAGTCAAGACCCACGTGGTAAATGCGTCTAAGTCATGCATACGTATCATCCCTTCCTGCTCCGTCCCTAGATTCCCAGGGGGTGCCACAATGGAGAAGAGTGGGGCGAGGTGAAATTAGGAAACCTTACCCTACGGTGACATGCAGACAGATAGACTGGTGTACACAAAACGACATAGTGATGAACACTGGGCATACAAAGAAGACAACACCTACTTTCCTAGAGGAGTTCAAACAAAGAAAACAGCTTCCCCTAGAACGGTTTTGAGCCTTCTCAAGGCATAAGAGTTTGATTCTTAGCCTGATTCTGGGAGAGGGCTGGGATTCGGCCTAGGCCACAAATGCCTGCTGCATGCAGAGTAGCTGTGTCATGATTTTCCTGGTAGGAATAGAGGCGTGATCCGAGGCGGGTGTTTGGGGGGGGCATGTTGTAGGGCTTGCCTGCGGGTGGAGGTCCTGGTGGAGTAATCGAAAGGTCCGGCTCATCGAGGGACCCTTTCGGATCCTGGCTGCAATCGAGGAGACTGGGGGCGCATACGGTCTCCACTGCGTCCCTTGAATCGGTCACGATCACGTGGGTCATCTCGTTGACACGCGCACTCTCTTCACCTAAGTGGAGAAAAATTTAAATATTAGACTCAGCCTGATGGTGAGGGATGTGATCAATCCTAAGTTCCTCTGCCTGGGTGCACAGGCTGGTGTCAGCGTGGTTCTCTTCCAAGGGCCGGAGGTCCAAAGGCCATTTCCCAGGATTGAGCCTCGTCAGAAGTTCCTGGGGAGGACTGGCTGGGACAGGGACGAGAAATCAGGCAGTCAGTAAACACAGAGAGGAAAATCATAAACATTTCAACACCTGGACGGAAACCCGAGGGTCCTAAGTGCATTGGACGAGGATGGCTTTTGCTGTGTTCCACCTCGGAGACCATCTGAGGCCAGGGGTCACGAATCCACCCTGAAGTCAGTGGACATAATCGCTGAGCGGGTAAATCTCGTGCCCAGCACCCTGTGAGACAGGTCTCCTTAAATCTCCTGGTGCTGTCTTTAATGCGCTTATCCCTCTTGGATGCCTGGGAATACGTTGCCCAAGCTCAATTTTGACGGGAGAGAAACCTCCTTTTGAATGTGGCAGACTCCGTATTACGGACACACATCCCTGACCTCTTGACTCTGTGACAAATACATGCCTCCTTTTGGAAGCACCTTTCCAGGAAACAGTACACACAGGTCCCACAACCCTCACTCTTTAAGGCCGCTGCAATGAGGTTTTGCAGCTAAATATTTAGGTAAGCAATCGCTGTTGTAGCCTGATGAGAGGAAAGTTGTAAAAGAACGTCATGTCACCACCAAGGACTTCCCCTCATAGTTCTTCACTATCACCTGTTCCCTGAAGCATCAAGGCCCTACATTCCTGAAAGGGAGAACGGTGCGGGGAAGCAGAATATGACAACCAAGTCTGCACCTATCTCAAACACTGCTTGTGCCACACTAATCAACACGTGTCCTTTAGGCAGTGTGCCCATCCTACACGTATTTTCACCCGAAGCCTTAAAGAGGTGAGGAGAGAAGAAAGAAGATAGGTTCTGAAAAGCGGCAGGATGTTCCTGTGTCAGGATGGAAAAAGATTTCCTTTTCCAGCATGCAAGCCTGAAGGTTGAATTGCATACAATTTGTAGGCCCGGTTTTGTTATGGGCAAAATTGCTGCAGTTATTCTCAACGCTTCTAAGTGTGAAAACTAAGATGCTTTGACCCTTCCCGCAACCTGTACGGACTCCAGCTCCTTGAGGGTTCTGAGGGAGATCGGTTACCATTATCAAGTCTGATATCGTCCAAACTACACCTGGAGACTTAGAAGAGGCCTTTCCCTGTGTGTGACATTGGATGTCAGAGCCCAGGAAGTAAGTCAATGTGGGCAGAGAAAGGGTAGGTTTTGGCCACAGAAATAGGAGCTGAGGATACCAGGGAAATACAAAGAAACCCCCACACTTAACCTGCCTCCATGCACGTCGCTTCGCAGTTCCCGAAGCTCAAGCCAGGGTCATGCAAAATTGAATGCATACGTTTCACATAACGCTCCTGTTTCTAGACTATCAAGCTAACAACAGCGGTTTAACGAGAAACACCCCTCAAGGCCAATGCGCCCAAAGTGAACACCCAGTGACGGACAGTGCCAGAAGTCCAGAGGGCGAATCCTGGCAGCCCCGGAGAAGAAAGCTACGAGGCCCTGAGGGTGAAGCTGAGGGGCAGAGTGCAGTATCAACTGAAGAAGGAGCTGTAAGTACATGGAGAAAGGAAGTTTTCGGTGTGGCTGAGCATGAACTAAACGAAGGATAGAAGGCCAAGGTGAAGTGGCACTGAGTAGAGACTCGGACCCCTGACATATCTCTTTCTACAGGACCTCCGTGATCAGCGTGTCAGAGTGTGCTCTTTCACCACATTTCAGGGAAAGCACAGCGTGGGGAAGACAGGGGTGGCCTGATCTTTGGAAACTTTACCCTAAGGAGACTTGCAGATAGGTAGGAGCACACAAACTATGGATTGAAAGGCTCTGAGCATACGGAGAAGACAGCATGCATTTCCCTACGGCAAAGGGAAAAAAATATTCTCCTAGAAGGGATGTGGACCTTCTTGAGATGTGAGTGTTGAGTGCTACTCTGATTCTGGGTGCGTGTGTTGGGATTCGGCCCACACCCCAGGTGCCCGCTGTATGCAGAACAGCTGCGTCATGATTTTCTTCACGGGAACGGAGGTATGATCTGAGACGGGTCATTTGAAGGAATGCTCTACGGCGTACCTTTGGGTGAGGGTCCTGGCAGAGCGAATGGCTGGTCCAGCTCATCAAGGGACACCTCTTGTTCCCGGACAGGATCGCAGAAGTTGAGTGTGGATGCGGACCCTGGTGAGTCCCGTGCATCGGGCACGTCCACGTGGATCATTGGAGTGGCTCGTGGACTGCCTTCACCTAGGAGGAGGAAAATTGAAATACACATTCGGCCCGATGGGGAGCGGTGTGATCCATCCTAACTCCCTGTGCCTCGTGTGCAGAGGCTGCTGACAGCATGGTTCTCCCGGAGCTTCAGGAAGGCCAAAGGCCACGCCCCAGATGGAGCCTCTGGAGAAGGACCTGGGGACGACCCGCTGAGAACAGGTGGGAAAAAGCAGGGATTCCACCAAGACAGAGAAAAGGCTAACTTCAATACTTGGATGCCTGGATGGAGTTCAAAGATCTCTCGGAGCACTGGACAAGGACGGCTGTGCCTGACTTCCACCTGGACGCTATCTGGGGCCCTCTGATATCTACCCTCCCGTCAGTGGACATAATCGCCTGGATGATTCTTGCGCAGCGCACGTTCCAGGACAGGTCTTTTTCAGGTACAGTGCTGCGTGCACTGATGTACTCCACCCTCGTGGGTGCCTGCAAATATTGCGGCTGGCCTATCTTCCAAAGCAAAAGGAATCCCTTTTGAATGTGGTACACGTCACACGATGGAGACAGATCCTCGACCTCTGGATCCTGTGACAAATACATGCTTCCTCCTGGAATCTCTCCAGGGAAAATACACACGGCCCGTCAACCAGATTCCCTTGGCTTGCTGCCGTGAGGGGCTTCAGCTAAGTAGGTAAGTAAGGAATCGCCTTGGGGTACCAAGAAGGGTTCCGTTTTCTTAAAAAATATGTAGCAGCAAAGGGTCCTGCACTCACATTTCTTCACTATCACCTCTGCCCCGAGTGTCAAGGCCCCACGGATCTGAAGGCAACTGGCGTGGAGGCAAGCGGACTACGAAAATGAAAATCGGCAAATAACTCACACAGGCTCGTGCCACACTTTAAAGCAGGTCCTAAACGCAAGGTGCCCTTCCTACATGGATTTCCACCATCAGCCATCCAAAAGGTGAGGAAAGAAGAAAGCAGACAGCTTCTCAACACCTTGAAGAGGTCACTCGGTCAGCATGGAAAATGGTTGCATTTTCCACCATGTAAACTGAGGTGCAATTGCGTACAGTCCTGTGGACCTGATTCTGTGACGGGTCAAAATGCGGCAGGTGTTCCCAATGTTTCTCAGGGTGAAAATTAAGAAGCTCTTAAGCTCCGACCAGGTGTACGCGCTGGGACGCAAGAGGATCCTGGTTGAGGATAGCTAACGTCACGTGGGGCAATCTCTAAACCACACGTGGAGACTTATCTGATCCTTTTCCGATACACGTGAATGACAGGAGAGGCCAGGGCGTCCCTGGGACCAGGCGCGGTGTACGCTTTTGCCTCGGAAGGATGAGGTGAGGAGACCCGCGAAATGCACAGATACACAGCATTAAAATGCCTCATTCCATGTGGGTTCGCGTTGCCAAAGTCCAAAGCAGGGTGATTACCAATCAAAGACATGCTTTTAACTTAACGCTTAGGGATGAAGACTGTCAACTTAACAAGAGCAGTTCACTTAGAAACGCCCCTCAAGAGTCAACAATTCAAAATTAACAGCAGAGGTCGGACAGAGAGAGAACTGCACAGGGAGCAATCCTGGCACGGGAGAGGAAACAATGGCAAGATTAAAGCTACAAGTCCGGGAGGGAGGGTGAACATGCCTTGCAGCGTGCAGGCTCAATTCCAGAAGGAGGTGTGAAATGGAGGGAGAAAGAAAGCTTCCGGTGGCGCCGGGTATGAACTGAATGAAGGTTCGCAGGTCAAGCTTACTTTGGAATGAGAATAGATTACATCCCATGCCACACCTCTTCAGTCAAGACCCACGTGGTAAATGCGTCTAAGTCATGCATACGTATCATCCCTTCCTGCTCCGTCCCTAGATTCCCAGGGGGTGCCACAATGGAGAAGAGTGGGGCGAGGTGAAATTAGGAAACCTTACCCTACGGTGACATGCAGACAGATAGACTGGTGTACACAAAACGACATAGTGATGAACACTGGGCATACAAAGAAGACAACACCTACTTTCCTAGAGGAGTTCAAACAAAGAAAACAGATTCCCCTAGAACGGTTTTGAGCCTTCTCAAGGCATAAGAGTTTGATTCTTAGCCTGATTCTGGGAGAGGGCTGGGATTCGGCCTAGGCCACAAATGCCTGCTGCATGCAGAGTAGCTGTGTCATGATTTTCCTGGTAGGAATAGAGGCGTGATCTGAGGCGGGTGTTTGGGGGGGGCATGTTGTAGTGCTTGCCTGCGGGTGGAGGTCCTGGCGGAGTAATCGAAAGGTCCGGCTCATCGAGGGACCCCTTCGGATCCTGGCTGCAATCGAGGAGACTGGGGGCGCATACGGTCTCCACTGCGTCCCTTGAATCGGTCACGATCACGTGGGTCATCTCGTTGACACGCGCACTCTCTTCACCTAAGTGGAGAAAAATTTAAATATTAGACTCAGCCTGATGGTGAGGGATGTGATCAATCCTAAGTTCCTCTGCCTGGGTGCACAGGCTGGTGTCAGCGTGGTTCTCTTCCAAGGGCCGGAGGTCCAAAGGCCATTTCCCAGGATTGAGCCTCGTCAGAAGTTCCTGGGGAGGACTGGCTGGGACAGGGACGAGAAATCAGGCAGTCAGTAAACACAGAGAGGAAAATCATAAACATTTCAACACCTGGACGGAAACCCGAGGGCCATAAGTGCATTGGACGAGGATGGCTTTTGCTGTGTTCCACCTCGGAGACCATCTGAGGCCAGGGGTCACGAATCCACCCTGAAGTCAGTGGACATAATCGCTGAGCAGGTAAATCTCGTGCCCAGCACCCTGTGAGACAGGTCTCCTTAAATCTCCTGGTGCTGTCTTTAATGTGCTTATCCCTCTTGGATGCCTGGGAATACGTTGCCCAGCTCAATTTTGACGGGAGAGAAACCTCCTTTTGAATGTGGCAGACTCCATATTACGGACACACATCACTGACCTCTTGACTCTGTGACAAATACATGCTTCCTTTTGGAAGCACCTTTCCAGGAAACAGTACACACAGGTCCCACAACCCTCACTCTTTAAGGCCGCTGCAATGAGGTTTTGCAGCTAAATATTTAGGTAAGCAATCGCTGTTGTAGCCCGATGAGAGGAAAGTTGTAAAAGAACGTCATGTCACCACCAAGGACTTCCCCTCATAGTTCTTCACTATCACCTGTTCCCTGAAGCATCAAGGCCCTACATTCCTGAAAGGGAGAACGGTGCGGGGAAGCAGAATATGACAACCAAGTCTGCACCTATCTCAAACACTGCTTGTGCCACACTAATCAACACGTGTCCTTTAGGCAGTGTGCCCATCCTACACGTATTTTCACCCGAAGCCTTAAAGAGGTGAGGAGAGAAGAAAGAAGATAGGTTCTGAAAAGCGGCAGGATGTTCCTGTGTCAGGATGGAAAAAGATTTCCTTTTCCAGCATGCAAGCCTGAAGGTTGAATTGCATACAATTTGTAGGCCCGGTTTTGTTATGGGCAAAATTGCTGCAGTTATTCTCAACGCTTCTAAGTGTGAAAACTAAGATGCTTTGACCCTTCCCGCAACCTGTACGGACTCCAGCTCCTTGAGGGTTCTGAGGGAGATCGGTTACCATTATCAAGTCTGATATCGTCCAAACTACACCTGGAGACTTAGAAGAGGCCTTTCCCTGTGTGTGACATTGGATGTCAGAGCCCAGGAAGTAAGTCAATGTGGGCAGAGAAAGGGTAGGTTTTGGCCACAGAAATAGGAGCTGAGGATACCAGGGAAATACAAAGAAACCCCCACACTTAACCTGCCTCCATGCACGTCGCTTCGCAGTTCCCGAAGCTCAAGCCAGGGTCATGCAAAATTGAATGCATACGTTTCACATAACGCTCCTGTTTCTAGACTATCAAGCTAACAACAGCGGTTTAACGAGAAACACCCCTCAAGGCCAATGCGCCCAAAGTGAACACCCAGTGACGGACAGTGCCAGAAGTCCAGAGGGCGAATCCTGGCAGCCCCGGAGAAGAAAGCTACGAGGCCCTGAGGGTGAAGCTGAGGGGCAGAGTGCAGTATCAACTGAAGAAGGAGCTGTAAGTACATGGAGAAAGGAAGTTTTCGGTGTGGCTGAGCATGAACTAAACGAAGGATAGAAGGCCAAGGTGAAGTGGCACTGAGTAGAGACTCGGACCCCTGACATATCTCTTTCTACAGGACCTCCGTGATCAGCGTGTCAGAGTGTGCTCTTTCACCACATTTCAGGGAAAGCACAGCGTGGGGAAGACAGGGGTGGCCTGATCTTTGGAAACTTTACCCTAAGGAGACTTGCAGATAGGTAGGAGCACACAAACTATGGATTGAAAGGCTCTGAGCATACGGAGAAGACAGCATGCATTTCCCTACGGCAAAGGGAAAAAAATATTCTCCTAGAAGGGATGTGGACCTTCTTGAGATGTGAGTGTTGAGTGCTACTCTGATTCTGGGTGCGTGTGTTGGGATTCGGCCCACACCCCAGGTGCCCGCTGTATGCAGAACAGCTGCGTCATGATTTTCTTCACGGGAACGGAGGTATGATCTGAGACGGGTCATTTGAAGGAATGCTCTACGGCGTACCTTTGGGTGAGGGTCCTGGCAGAGCGAATGGCTGGTCCAGCTCATCAAGGGACACCTCTTGTTCCCGGACAGGATCGCAGAAGTTGAGTGTGGATGCGGACCCTGGTGAGTCCCGTGCATCGGGCACGTCCACGTGGATCATTGGAGTGGCTCGTGGACTGCCTTCACCTAGGAGGAGGAAAATTGAAATACACATTCGGCCCGATGGGGAGCGGTGTGATCCATCCTAACTCCCTGTGCCTCGTGTGCAGAGGCTGCTGACAGCATGGTTCTCCCGGAGCTTCAGGAAGGCCAAAGGCCACGCCCCAGATGGAGCCTCTGGAGAAGGACCTGGGGACGACCCGCTGAGAACAGGTGGGAAAAAGCAGGGATTCCACCAAGACAGAGAAAAGGCTAACTTCAATACTTGGATGCCTGGATGGAGTTCAAAGATCTCTCGGAGCACTGGACAAGGACGGCTGTGCCTGACTTCCACCTGGACGCTATCTGGGGCCCTCTGATATCTACCCTCCCGTCAGTGGACATAATCGCCTGGATGATTCTTGCGCAGCGCACGTTCCAGGACAGGTCTTTTTCAGGTACAGTGCTGCGTGCACTGATGTACTCCACCCTCGTGGGTGCCTGCAAATATTGCGGCTGGCCTATCTTCCAAAGCAAAAGGAATCCCTTTTGAATGTGGTACACGTCACACGATGGAGACAGATCCTCGACCTCTGGATCCTGTGACAAATACATGCTTCCTCCTGGAATCTCTCCAGGGAAAATACACACGGCCCGTCAACCAGATTCCCTTGGCTTGCTGCCGTGAGGGGCTTCAGCTAAGTAGGTAAGTAAGGAATCGCCTTGGGGTACCAAGAAGGGTTCCGTTTTCTTAAAAAATATGTAGCAGCAAAGGGTCCTGCACTCACATTTCTTCACTATCACCTCTGCCCCGAGTGTCAAGGCCCCACGGATCTGAAGGCAACTGGCGTGGAGGCAAGCGGACTACGAAAATGAAAATCTGCAAATAACTCACACAGGCTCGTGCCACACTTTAAAGCAGGTCCTAAACGCAAGGTGCCCTTCCTACATGGATTTCCACCATCAGCCATCCAAAAGGTGAGGAAAGAAGAAAGCAGACAGCTTCTCAACACCTTGAAGAGGTCACTCGGTCAGCATGGAAAATGGTTGCATTTTCCACCATGTAAACTGAGGTGCAATTGCGTACAGTCCTGTGGACCTGATTCTGTGACGGGTCAAAATGCGGCAGGTGTTCCCAATGTTTCTCAGGGTGAAAATTAAGAAGCTCTTAAGCTCCGACCAGGTGTACGCGCTGGGACGCAAGAGGATCCTGGTTGAGGATAGCTAACGTCACGTGGGGCAATCTCTAAACCACACGTGGAGACTTATCTGATCCTTTTCCGATACACGTGAATGACAGGAGAGGCCAGGGCGTCCCTGGGACCAGGCGCGGTGTACGCTTTTGCCTCGGAAGGATGAGGTGAGGAGACCCGCGAAATGCACAGATACACAGCATTAAAATGCCTCATTCCATGTGGGTTCGCGTTGCCAAAGTCCAAAGCAGGGTGATTACCAATCAAAGACATGCTTTTAACTTAACGCTTAGGGATGAAGACTGTCAACTTAACAAGAGCAGTTCACTTAGAAACGCCCCTCAAGAGTCAACAATTCAAAATTAACAGCAGAGGTCGGACAGAGAGAGAACTGCACAGGGAGCAATCCTGGCACGGGAGAGGAAACAATGGCAAGATTAAAGCTACAAGTCCGGGAGGGAGGGTGAACATGCCTTGCAGCGTGCAGGCTCAATTCCAGAAGGAGGTGTGAAATGGAGGGAGAAAGAAAGCTTCCGGTGGCGCCGGGTATGAACTGAATGAAGGTTCGCAGGTCAAGCTTACTTTGGAATGAGAATAGATTACATCCCATGCCACACCTCTTCAGTCAAGACCCACGTGGTAAATGCGTCTCAGTCATGCATACGTATCATCCCTTCCTGCTCCGTCCCTAGATTCCCAGGGGGTGCCACAATGGAGAAGAGTGGGGCGAGGTGAAATTAGGAAACCTTACCCTACGGTGACATGCAGACAGATAGACTGGTGTACACAAAACGACATAGTGATGAACACTGGGCATACAAAGAAGACAACACCTACTTTCCTAGAGGAGTTCAAACAAAGAAAACAGATTCCCCTAGAACGGTTTTGAGCCTTCTCAAGGCATAAGAGTTTGATTCTTAGCCTGATTCTGGGAGAGGGCTGGGATTCGGCCTAGGCCACAAATGCCTGCTGCATGCAGAGTAGCTGTGTCATGATTTTCCTGGTAGGAATAGAGGCGTGATCTGAGGCGGGTGTTTGGGGGGGGCATGTTGTAGTGCTTGCCTGCGGGTGGAGGTCCTGGCGGAGTAATCGAAAGGTCCGGCTCATCGAGGGACCCCTTCGGATCCTGGCTGCAATCGAGGAGACTGGGGGCGCATACGGTCTCCACTGCGTCCCTTGAATCGGTCACGATCACGTGGGTCATCTCGTTGACACGCGCACTCTCTTCACCTAAGTGGAGAAAAATTTAAATATTAGACTCAGCCTGATGGTGAGGGATGTGATCAATCCTAAGTTCCTCTGCCTGGGTGCACAGGCTGGTGTCAGCGTGGTTCTCTTCCAAGGGCCGGAGGTCCAAAGGCCATTTCCCAGGATTGAGCCTCGTCAGAAGTTCCTGGGGAGGACTGGCTGGGACAGGGACGAGAAATCAGGCAGTCAGTAAACACAGAGAGGAAAATCATAAACATTTCAACACCTGGACGGAAACCCGAGGGCCATAAGTGCATTGGACGAGGATGGCTTTTGCTGTGTTCCACCTCGGAGACCATCTGAGGCCAGGGGTCACGAATCCACCCTGAAGTCAGTGGACATAATCGCTGAGCAGGTAAATCTCGTGCCCAGCACCCTGTGAGACAGGTCTCCTTAAATCTCCTGGTGCTGTCTTTAATGTGCTTATCCCTCTTGGATGCCTGGGAATACGTTGCCCAGCTCAATTTTGACGGGAGAGAAACCTCCTTTTGAATGTGGCAGACTCCATATTACGGACACACATCACTGACCTCTTGACTCTGTGACAAATACATGCTTCCTTTTGGAAGCACCTTTCCAGGAAACAGTACACACAGGTCCCACAACCCTCACTCTTTAAGGCCGCTGCAATGAGGTTTTGCAGCTAAATATTTAGGTAAGCAATCGCTGTTGTAGCCCGATGAGAGGAAAGTTGTAAAAGAACGTCATGTCACCACCAAGGACTTCCCCTCATAGTTCTTCACTATCACCTGTTCCCTGAAGCATCAAGGCCCTACATTCCTGAAAGGGAGAACGGTGCGGGGAAGCAGAATATGACAACCAAGTCTGCACCTATCTCAAACACTGCTTGTGCCACACTAATCAACACGTGTCCTTTAGGCAGTGTGCCCATCCTACACGTATTTTCACCCGAAGCCTTCAAGAGGTGAGGAGAGAAGAAAGAAGATAGGTTCTGAAAAGCGGCAGGATGTTCCTGTGTCAGGATGGAAAAAGACTTCCTTTTCCAGCATGCAAGCCTGAAGGTTGAATTGCATACAATTTGTAGGCCCGGTTTTGTTATGGGCAAAATTGCTGCAGTTATTCTCAACGCTTCTAAGTGTGAAAACTAAGATGCTTTGACCCTTCCCGCAACCTGTACGGACTCCAGCTCCTTGAGGGTTCTGAGGGAGATCGGTTACCATTATCAAGTCTGATATCGTCCAAACTACACCTGGAGACTTAGAAGAGGCCTTTCCCTGTGTGTGACATTGGATGTCAGAGCCCAGGAAGTAAGTCAATGTGGGCAGAGAAAGGGTAGGTTTTGGCCACAGAAATAGGAGCTGAGGATACCAGGGAAATACAAAGAAACCCCCACACTTAACCTGCCTCCATGCACGTCGCTTCGCAGTTCCCGAAGCTCAAGCCAGGGTCATGCAAAATTGAATGCATACGTTTCACATAACGCTCCTGTTTCTAGACTATCAAGCTAACAACAGCGGTTTAACGAGAAACACCCCTCAAGGCCAATGCGCCCAAAGTGAACACCCAGTGACGGACAGTGCCAGAAGTCCAGAGGGCGAATCCTGGCAGCCCCGGAGAAGAAAGCTACGAGGCCCTGAGGGTGAAGCTGAGGGGCAGAGTGCAGTATCAACTGAAGAAGGAGCTGTAAGTACATGGAGAAAGGAAGTTTTCGGTGTGGCTGAGCATGAACTAAACGAAGGATAGAAGGCCAAGGTGAAGTGGCACTGAGTAGAGACTCGGACCCCTGACATATCTCTTTCTACAGGACCTCCGTGATCAGCGTGTCAGAGTGTGCTCTTTCACCACATTTCAGGGAAAGCACAGCGTGGGGAAGACAGGGGTGGCCTGATCTTTGGAAACTTTACCCTAAGGAGACTTGCAGATAGGTAGGAGCACACAAACTATGGATTGAAAGGCTCTGAGCATACGGAGAAGACAGCATGCATTTCCCTACGGCAAAGGGAAAAAAATATTCTCCTAGAAGGGATGTGGACCTTCTTGAGATGTGAGTGTTGAGTGCTACTCTGATTCTGGGTGCGTGTGTTGGGATTCGGCCCACACCCCAGGTGCCCGCTGTATGCAGAACAGCTGCGTCATGATTTTCTTCACGGGAACGGAGGTATGATCTGAGACGGGTCATTTGAAGGAATGCTCTACGGCGTACCTTTGGGTGAGGGTCCTGGCAGAGCGAATGGCTGGTCCAGCTCATCAAGGGACACCTCTTGTTCCCGGACAGGATCGCAGAAGTTGAGTGTGGATGCGGACCCTGGTGAGTCCCGTGCATCGGGCACGTCCACGTGGATCATTGGAGTGGCTCGTGGACTGCCTTCACCTAGGAGGAGGAAAATTGAAATACACATTCGGCCCGATGGGGAGCGGTGTGATCCATCCTAACTCCCTGTGCCTCGTGTGCAGAGGCTGCTGACAGCATGGTTCTCCCGGAGCTTCAGGAAGGCCAAAGGCCACGCCCCAGATGGAGCCTCTGGAGAAGGACCTGGGGACGACCCGCTGAGAACAGGTGGGAAAAAGCAGGGATTCCACCAAGACAGAGAAAAGGCTAACTTCAATACTTGGATGCCTGGATGGAGTTCAAAGATCTCTCGGAGCACTGGACAAGGACGGCTGTGCCTGACTTCCACCTGGACGCTATCTGGGGCCCTCTGATATCTACCCTCCCGTCAGTGGACATAATCGCCTGGATGATTCTTGCGCAGCGCACGTTCCAGGACAGGTCTTTTTCAGGTACAGTGCTGCGTGCACTGATGTACTCCACCCTCGTGGGTGCCTGCAAATATTGCGGCTGGCCTATCTTCCAAAGCAAAAGGAATCCCTTTTGAATGTGGTACACGTCACACGATGGAGACAGATCCTCGACCTCTGGATCCTGTGACAAATACATGCTTCCTCCTGGAATCTCTCCAGGGAAAATACACACGGCCCGTCAACCAGATTCCCTTGGCTTGCTGCCGTGAGGGGCTTCAGCTAAGTAGGTAAGTAAGGAATCGCCTTGGGGTACCAAGAAGGGTTCCGTTTTCTTAAAAAATATGTAGCAGCAAAGGGTCCTGCACTCACATTTCTTCACTATCACCTCTGCCCCGAGTGTCAAGGCCCCACGGATCTGAAGGCAACTGGCGTGGAGGCAAGCGGACTACGAAAATGAAAATCTGCAAATAACTCACACAGGCTCGTGCCACACTTTAAAGCAGGTCCTAAACGCAAGGTGCCCTTCCTACATGGATTTCCACCATCAGCCATCCAAAAGGTGAGGAAAGAAGAAAGCAGACAGCTTCTCAACACCTTGAAGAGGTCACTCGGTCAGCATGGAAAATGGTTGCATTTTCCACCATGTAAACTGAGGTGCAATTGCGTACAGTCCTGTGGACCTGATTCTGTGACGGGTCAAAATGCGGCAGGTGTTCCCAATGTTTCTCAGGGTGAAAATTAAGAAGCTCTTAAGCTCCGACCAGGTGTACGCGCTGGGACGCAAGAGGATCCTGGTTGAGGATAGCTAACGTCACGTGGGGCAATCTCTAAACCACACGTGGAGACTTATCTGATCCTTTTCCGATACACGTGAATGACAGGAGAGGCCAGGGCGACCCTGGGACCAGGCGCGGTGTACGCTTTTGCCTCGGAAGGATGAGGTGAGGAGACCCGCGAAATGCACAGATACACAGCATTAAAATGCCTCATTCCATGTGGGTTCGCGTTGCCAAAGTCCAAAGCAGGGTGATTACCAATCAAAGACATGCTTTTAACTTAACGCTTAGGGATGAAGACTGTCAACTTAACAAGAGCAGTTCACTTAGAAACGCCCCTCAAGAGTCAACAATTCAAAATTAACAGCAGAGGTCGGACAGAGAGAGAACTGCACAGGGAGCAATCCTGGCACTGGAGAGGAAACAATGGCAAGATTAAAGCTACAAGTCCGGGAGGGAGGGTGAACATGCCTTGCAGCGTGCAGGCTCAATTCCAGAAGGAGGTGTGAAATGGAGGGAGAAAGAAAGCTTCCGGTGGCGCCGGGTATGAACTGAATGAAGGTTCGCAGGTCAAGCTTACTTTGGAATGAGAATAGATTACATCCCATGCCACACCTCTTCAGTCAAGACCCACGTGGTAAATGCGTCTCAGTCATGCATACGTATCATCCCTTCCTGCTCCGTCCCTAGATTCCCAGGGGGTGCCACAATGGAGAAGAGTGGGGCGAGGTGAAATTAGGAAACCTTACCCTACGGTGACATGCAGACAGATAGACTGGTGTACACAAAACGACATAGTGATGAACACTGGGCATACAAAGAAGACAACACCTACTTTCCTAGAGGAGTTCAAACAAAGAAAACAGATTCCCCTAGAACGGTTTTGAGCCTTCTCAAGGCATAAGAGTTTGATTCTTAGCCTGATTCTGGGAGAGGGCTGGGATTCGGCCTAGGCCACAAATGCCTGCTGCATGCAGAGTAGCTGTGTCATGATTTTCCTGGTAGGAATAGAGGCGTGATCTGAGGCGGGTGTTTGGGGGGGGCATGTTGTAGTGCTTGCCTGCGGGTGGAGGTCCTGGCGGAGTAATCGAAAGGTCCGGCTCATCGAGGGACCCCTTCGGATCCTGGCTGCAATCGAGGAGACTGGGGGCGCATACGGTCTCCACTGCGTCCCTTGAATCGGTCACGATCACGTGGGTCATCTCGTTGACACGCGCACTCTCTTCACCTAAGTGGAGAAAAATTTAAATATTAGACTCAGCCTGATGGTGAGGGATGTGATCAATCCTAAGTTCCTCTGCCTGGGTGCACAGGCTGGTGTCAGCGTGGTTCTCTTCCAAGGGCCGGAGGTCCAAAGGCCATTTCCCAGGATTGAGCCTCGTCAGAAGTTCCTGGGGAGGACTGGCTGGGACAGGGACGAGAAATCAGGCAGTCAGTAAACACAGAGAGGAAAATCATAAACATTTCAACACCTGGACGGAAACCCGAGGGCCATAAGTGCATTGGACGAGGATGGCTTTTGCTGTGTTCCACCTCGGAGACCATCTGAGGCCAGGGGTCACGAATCCACCCTGAAGTCAGTGGACATAATCGCTGAGCAGGTAAATCTCGTGCCCAGCACCCTGTGAGACAGGTCTCCTTAAATCTCCTGGTGCTGTCTTTAATGTGCTTATCCCTCTTGGATGCCTGGGAATACGTTGCCCAGCTCAATTTTGACGGGAGAGAAACCTCCTTTTGAATGTGGCAGACTCCATATTACGGACACACATCACTGACCTCTTGACTCTGTGACAAATACATGCTTCCTTTTGGAAGCACCTTTCCAGGAAACAGTACACACAGGTCCCACAACCCTCACTCTTTAAGGCCGCTGCAATGAGGTTTTGCAGCTAAATATTTAGGTAAGCAATCGCTGTTGTAGCCCGATGAGAGGAAAGTTGTAAAAGAACGTCATGTCACCACCAAGGACTTCCCCTCATAGTTCTTCACTATCACCTGTTCCCTGAAGCATCAAGGCCCTACATTCCTGAAAGGGAGAACGGTGCGGGGAAGCAGAATATGACAACCAAGTCTGCACCTATCTCAAACACTGCTTGTGCCACACTAATCAACACGTGTCCTTTAGGCAGTGTGCCCATCCTACACGTATTTTCACCCGAAGCCTTCAAGAGGTGAGGAGAGAAGAAAGAAGATAGGTTCTGAAAAGCGGCAGGATGTTCCTGTGTCAGGATGGAAAAAGATTTCCTTTTCCAGCATGCAAGCCTGAAGGTTGAATTGCATACAATTTGTAGGCCCGGTTTTGTTATGGGCAAAATTGCCGCAGTTATTCTCAACGTTTCTAAGTGTGAAAACTAAGATGCTTTGGCCCTTCCCGCAACCTGTACGGACTCCAGCTCCTTGAGGGTTCTGAGGGAGATCGGTTACCATTATCAAGTCTGATATCGTCCAAACTACACCTGGAGACTTAGAAGAGGCCTTTCCCTGTGTGTGACATTGGATGTCAGAGCCCAGGAAGTAAGTCAATGGGGGCAGAGAAAGGGTAGGTTTTGGCCACAGAAATAGGAGCTGAGGATACCAGGGAAATACAAAGAAACCCCCACACTTAACCTGCCTCCATGCACGTCGCTTCGCAGTTCCCGAAGCTCAAGCCAGGGTCATGCAAAATTGAATGCATACGTTTCACCTAACGCTCCTGTTTCTAGACTATCAAGCGAACAACAGCGGTTTAACGAGAAACACCCCTCAAGGCCAATGCGCCCAAAGTGAACACCCAGTGACGGACAGTGCCAGAAGTCCAGAGGGCGAATCCTGGCAGCCCCGGAGAAGAAAGCTACGAGGCCCTGAGGGTGAAGCTGAGGGGCAGAGTGCAGTATCAACTGAAGAAGGAGCTGTAAGTACATGGAGAAAGGAAGTTTTCGGTGTGGCCGAGCATGAACTAAACGAAGGATAGAAGGCCAAGGTGAAGTGGCACTGAGTAGAGACTCGGACCCCTGACATATCTCTTTCTACAGGACCTCCGTGATCAGCGTGTCAGAGTGTGCTCTTTCACCACATTTCAGGGAAAGCACAGCGTGGGGAAGACAGGGGTGGCCTGATCTTTGGAAACTTTACCCTAAGGAGACTTGCAGATAGGTAGGAGCACACAAACTATGGATTGAAAGGCTCTGAGCATACGGAGAAAACAGCATGCATTTCCCTACGGCAAAGGGAAAAAAATATTCTCCTAGAAGGGATGTGGACCTTCTTGAGATGTGAGTGTTGAGTGCTACTCTGATTCTGGGTGCGTGTGTTGGGATTCGGCCCACACCCCAGGTGCCCGCTGCATGCAGAACAGCTGCGTCATGATTTTCTTCACGGGAACGGAGGTATGATCTGAGACGGGTCATTTGAAGGAATGCTCTACGGCGTACCTTTGGGTGAGGGTCCTGGCAGAGCGACTGGCTGGTCCAGCTCATCAAGGGACACCTCTTGCTCCCGGACAGGATCGCAGAAGTTGAGTGTGGATGCGGACCCTGGTGAGTCCCGTGCATCGGGCACGTCCACGTGGATCATTGGAGTGGCTCGTGGACTGCCTTCACCTAGGAGGAGGAATATTGAAATACACATTCGGCCCGATGGGGAGCGGTGTGATCCATCCTAACTCCCTGTGCCTCGTGTGCAGAGGCTGCTGACAGCATGGTTCTCCCGGAGCTTCAGGAAGGCCAAAGGCCACGCCCCAGATGGAGCCTCTGGAGAAGGACCTGGGGACGACCCGCTGAGAACAGGTGGGAAAAAGCAGGGATTCCACCAAGACAGAGAAAAGGCTACCTTCAATACTTGGATGCCTGGATGGAGATCAAAGATCTCTCAGAGCACTGGACAAGGACGGCTGTGCCTGACTTCCACCTGGACGCTATCTGGGGCCCTCTGATATCTACCCTCCCGTCAGTGGACATAATCGCCTGGATGATTCTTGCGCAGCGCACGTTCCAGGACAGGTCTTTTTCAGGTACAGTGCTGCGTGCACTGATGTACTCCACCCTCGTGGGTGCCTGCAAATATTGCGGCTGGCCTATCTTCCAAAGCAAAAGGAATCCCTTTTGAATGTGGTACACGTCACACGATGGAGACAGATCCTCGACCTCTGGATCCTGTGACAAATACATGCTTCCTCCTGGAATCTCTCCAGGGAAAATACACACGGCCCGTCAACCAGATTCCCTTGGCTTGCTGCCGTGAGGGGCTTCAGCTAAGTAGGTAAGTAAGGAATCGCCTTGGGGTACCAAGAAGGGTTACGCTTTCTTAAAATATATGTAGCAGCAAAGGGTCCTGAACTCACATTTCTTCACTATCACCTCTGCCCCGAGTGTCAAGGCCCCACGGATCTGAAGGCAACTGGCGTGGAGGCAAGCGGACTACGAAAATGAAAATCTGCAAATAACTCACACAGGCTCGTGCCACACTTTAAAGCAGGTCCTAAACGCAAGGTGCCCTTCCTACATGGATTTCCACCATCAGCCATCCAAAAGGTGAGGAAAGAAGAAAGCAGACAGCTTCTCAACACCTTGAAGAGGTCACTCGGTCAGCATGGAAAATGGTTGCATTTTCCACCATGTAAACTGAGGTGCAATTGCGTACAGTCCTGTGGACCTGATTCTGTGACGGGTCAAAATGCGGCAGGTGTTCCCAATGTTTCTCAGGGTGAAAATTAAGAAGCTCTTAAGCTCCGACCAGGTGTACGCGCTGGGACGCAAGAGGATCCTGGTTGAGGATAGCTAACGTCACGTGGGGCAATCTGTAAACCACACGTGGAGACTTATCTGATCCTTTTCCGATACACGTGAATGACAGGAGAGGCCAGGGCGTCCCTGGGACCAGGCGCGGTGTACGCTTTTGCCTCGGAAGGATGAGGTGAGGAGACCGCGAAATGCACAGATACACAGCATTAAAATGCCTCATTCAATGTGGGTTCGCGTTGCCAAAGTCCAAAGCAGGGTGATTACAAATCAAAGATATGCTTTTAACTTAACGCTTAGGGATGAAGACTGTCAACTTAACAAGAGCAGTTCACTTAGAAACGCCCCTCAAGAGCCAACAATTCAAAATTAACAGCAGAGGTCGGACAGAGAGAGAACTGCACAGGGAGCAATCCTGGCACGGGAGAGGAAACAATGGCAAGATTAAAGCTACAAGTCCGGGAGGGAGGGTGAACATGCCTTGCAGCGTGCAGGCTCAATTCCAGAAGGAGGTGTGAAATGGAGGGAGAAAGAAAGCTTCCGGTGGCGCCGGGTATGAACTGAAAGAAGGTTCGCAGGTCAAGCTTACTTTGGAATGAGAATAGATTACATCCCATGCCACACCTCTTCAGTCAAGACCCACGTGGTAAATGCGTCTAAGTCATGCATACGTGTCATCCCTTCCTGCTCCGTCCCTAGATTCCCAGGGGATGCCACAATGGAGAAGAGTGGGGAGAGGTGAAATTAGGAAACCTTACCCTACGGTGACATGCAGACAGATAGACTGGTGTACACAAAACGACATAGTGATGGACACTGGGCATACAAAGAAGACAACACCTACTTTCCTAGAGGAGTTCAAACAAAGAAAACAGATTCCACTAGAACGGTTTTGAGCCTTCTCAAGGCATAAGAGTTTGATTCTTAGCCTGATTCTGGGAGAGGGCTGGGATTCGGCCTAGGCCACAAATGCCTGCTGCATGCAGAGTAGCTGTGTCATGATTTTCCTGGTAGGAATAGAGGCGTGATCCGAGGCGGGTGTTTGGGGGGGGCATGTTGTAGTGCTTGCCTGCGGGTGGAGGTCCTGGCGGAGTAATCGAAAGGTCCGGCTCATCGAGGGACCCCTTCGGATCCTGGCTGCAATCGAGGAGACTGGGGGCGCATACGGTCTCCACTGCGTCCCTTGAATCGGTCACGATCACGTGGGTCATCTCGTTGACACGCGCACTCTCTTCACCTAAGTGGAGAAAAATTTAAATATTAGACTCAGCCTGATGGTGAGGGATGTGATCAATCCTAAGTTCCTCTGCCTGGGTGCACAGGCTGGTGTCAGCGTGGTTCTCTTCCAAGGGCCGGAGGTCCAAAGGCCATTTCCCAGGATTGAGCCTCGCCAGAAGTTCCTGGGGAGGACTGGCTGGGACAGGGACGAGAAATCAGGCAGTCAGTAAACACAGAGAGGAAAATCATAAACATTTCAACACCTGGACGGAAACCCGAGGGTCCTAAGTGCATTGGACGAGGATGGCTTTTGCTGTGTTCCACCTCGGAGACCATCTGAGGCCAGGGGTCACGAATCCACCCTGAAGTCAGTGGACATAATCGCTGAGCGGGTAAATCTCGTGCCCAGCACCCTGTGAGACAGGTCTCCTTAAATCTCCTGGTGCTGTCTTTAATGCGCTTATCCCTCTTGGATGCCTGGGAATATGTTGCCCAGCTCAATTTTGACGGGAGAGAAACCTCCTTTTGAATGTGGCAGACTCCGTATTACGGACACACATCCCTGACCTCTTGACTCTGTGACAAATACATGCTTCCTTTTGGAAGCATCTTTCCAGGAAACAGTACACACAGGTCCCACAACCCTCACTCTTTAAGGCCGCTGCAATGAGGTTTTGCAGCTAAATATTTAGGTAAGCAATCGCTGTTGTAGCCCGATGAGAGGAAAGTTGTAAAAGAACGTCATGTCACCACCAAGGACTTCCCCTCATAGTTCTTCACTATCACCTGTTCCCTGAAGCATCAAGGCCCTACATTCCTGAAAGGGAGAACGGTGCGGGGAAGCAGAATATGACAACCAAGTCTGCACCTATCTCAAACACTGCTTGTGCCACACTAATCAACACGTGTCCTTTAGGCAGTGTGCCCATCCTACACGTATTTTCACCCGAAGCCTTCAAGAGGTGAGGAGAGAAGAAAGAAGATAGGTTCTGAAAAGCGGCAGGATGTTCCTGTGTCAGGATGGAAAAAGATTTCCTTTTCCAGCATGCAAGCCTGAAGGTTGAATTGCATACAATTTGTAGGCCCGGTTTTGTTATGGGCAAAATTGCCGCAGTTATTCTCAACGTTTCTAAGTGTGAAAACTAAGATGCTTTGGCCCTTCCCGCAACCTGTACGGACTCCAGCTCCTTGAGGGTTCTGAGGGAGATCGGTTACCATTATCAAGTCTGATATCGTCCAAACTACACCTGGAGACTTAGAAGAGGCCTTTCCCTGTGTGTGACATTGGATGTCAGAGCCCAGGAAGTAAGTCAATGGGGGCAGAGAAAGGGTAGGTTTTGGCCACAGAAATAGGAGCTGAGGATACCAGGGAAATACAAAGAAACCCCCACACTTAACCTGCCTCCATGCACGTCGCTTCGCAGTTCCCGAAGCTCAAGCCAGGGTCATGCAAAATTGAATGCATACGTTTCACATAACGCTCCTGTTTCTAGACTATCAAGCGAACAACAGCGGTTTAATGAGAAACACCCCTCAAGGCCAATGCGCCCAAAGTGAACACCCAGTGACGGACAGTGCCAGAAGTCCAGAGGGCGAATCCTGGCAGCCCCGGAGAAGAAAGCTACGAGGCCCTGAGGGTGAAGCTGAGGGGCAGAGTGCAGTATCAACTGAAGAAGGAGCTGTAAGTACATGGAGAAAGGAAGTTTTCAGTGTGGCCGAGCATGAACTAAACGAAGGATAGAAGGCCAAGGTGAAGTGGCACTGAGTAGAGACTCGGACCCCTGACATATCTCTTTCTACAGGACCTCCGTGATCAGCGTGTCAGAGTGTGCTCTTTCACCACATTTCAGGGAAAGCACAGCGTGGGGAAGACAGGGGTGGCCTGATCTTTGGAAACTTTACCCTAAGGAGACTTGCAGATAGGTAGGAGCACACAAAGTATGGATTGAAAGGCTCTGAGCATACGGAGAAGACAGCATGCATTTCCCTACGGCAAAGGGAAAAAAATATTCTCCTAGAAGGGATGTGGACCTTCTTGAGATGTGAGTGTTGAGTGCTACTCTGATTCTGGGTGCGTGTGTTGGGATTCGGCCCACACCCCAGGTGCCCGCTGCATGCAGAACAGCTGCGTCATGATTTTCTTCATGGGAACGGAGGTATGATCTGAGACGGGTCATTTGAAGGAATGCTCTACGGCGTACCTATGGGTGAGGGTCCTGGCAGAGCGACTGGCTGGTCCAGCTCATCAAGGGACACCTCTTGTTCCCGGACAGGATCGCAGAAGTTGAGTGTGGATGCGGACCCTGGTGAGTCCCGTGCATCGGGCACGTCCACGTGGATCATTGGAGTGGCTCGTGGACTGCCTTCACCTAGGAGGTGGAAAATTGAAATACACATTCGGCCCGATGGGGAGCGGTGTGATCCATCCTAACTCCCTGTGCCTCGTGTGCAGAGGCTGCTGACAGCATGGTTCTCCCGGAGCTTCAGGAAGGCCAAAGGCCACGCCCCAGATGGAGCCTCTGGAGAAGGACCTGGGGATGACATTCTGAGAACAGGTGGGAAAAAGCAGGGATTCCACCAAGACAGAGAAAAGGCTAACTTCAATACTTGGATGCCTGGATGGAGATCAAAGATCTCTCGGAGCACTGGACAAGGACGGCTGTGCCTGACTTCCACCTGGACGCTATCTGGGGCCCTCTGATATCTACCCTCCCGTCAGTGGACATAATCGCCTGGATGATTCTTGCGCAGCGCACGTTCCAGGACAGGTCTTTTTCAGGTACAGTGCTGCGTGCACTGATGTACTCCACCCTCGTGGGTGCCTGCAAATATTGCGGCTGGCCTATCTTCCAAAGCAAAAGGAATCCCTTTTGAATGTGGTACACGTCACACGATGGAGACAGATCCTCGACCTCTGGATCCTGTGACAAATACATGCTTCCTCCTGGAATCACTCCAGGGAAAATAAACACGGCCCGTCAACCAGATTCCCTTGGCTTGCTGCCGTGAGGGGCTTCAGCTAAGTAGGTAAGTAAGGAATCGCCTTGGGGTACCAAGAAGGGTTACGTTTTCTTAAAATATATGTAGCAGCAAAGGGTCCTGAACTCACATTTCTTCACTATCACCTCTGCCCCGAGTGTCAAGGCCCCACGGATCTGAAGGCAACTGGCGTGGAGGCAAGCGGACTACGAAAATGAAAATCTGCAAATAACTCACAAAGGCTCGTGCCACACTTTAAAGCAGGTCCTAAACGCAAGGTGCCCTTCCTACATGGATTTCCACCATCAGCCATCCAAAAGGTGAGGAAAGAAGAAAGCAGACAGCTTCTCAACACCTTGAAGAGGTCACTCGGTCAGCATGGAAAATGGTTGCATTTTCCACCATGTAAACTGAGGTGCAATTGTGTACAGTCCTGTGGACCTGATTCTGTGACGGGTCAAAATGCGGCAGGTATTCCCAATGTTTCTCAGGGTGAAAATTAAGAAGCTCTTAAGCTCCGACCAGGTGTACGCGCTGGGACGCAAGAGGATCCTGGTTGAGGATAGCTAACGTCACGTGGGGCAATCTGTAAACCACACGTGGAGACTTATCTGATCCTTTTCCGATACACGTGAATGACAGGAGAGGCCAGGGTGTCCCTGGGACCAGGCGCGGTGTACGCTTTTGCCTCGGAAGGATGAGGTGAGGAGACCGCGAAATGCACAGATACACAGCATTAAAATGCCTCATTCAATGTGGGTTCGCGTTGCCAAAGTCCAAAGCAGGGTGATTACAAATCAAAGACATGCTTTTAACTTAACGCTTAGGGATGAAGACTGTCAACTTAACAAGAGCAGTTCACTTAGAAACGCCCCTCAAGAGCCAACAATTCAAAATTAACAGCAGAGGTCGGACAGAGAGAGAACTGCACAGGGAGCAATCCTGGCACGGGAGAGGAAACAATGGCAAGATTAAAGCTACAAGTCCGGGAGGGAGGGTGAACATGCCTTGCAGCGTGCAGGCTCAATTCCAAAAGGAGGTGTGAAATGGAGGGAGAAAGAAAGCTTCCGGTGGCGCCGGGTATGAACTGAAAGAAGGTTCGCAGGTCAAGCTTACTTTGGAATGAGAATAGATTACATCCCATGCCACACCTCTTCAGTCAAGACCCACGTGGTAAATGCGTCTCAGTCATGCATACGTGTCATCCCTTCCTGCTCCGTCCCTAGATTCCCAGGGGATGCCACAATGGAGAAGAGTGGGGAGAGGTGAAATTAGGAAACCTTACCCTATGGTGACATGCAGACAGATAGACTGGTGTACACAAAACGACATAGTGATGGACACTAGGCATACAAAGAAGACAACACCTACTTTCCTAGAGGAGTTCAAACAAAGAAAACAGATTCCCCTAGAACGGTTTTGAGCCTTCTCAAGGCATAAGAGTTTGATTCTTAGCCTGATTCTGGGAGAGGGCTGGGATTCGGCCTAGGCCACAAATGCCTGCTGCATGCAGAGTAGCTGTGTCATGATTTTCCTGGTAGGAATAGAGGCGTGATCCGAGGCGGGTGTTTGGGGGGGGCATGTTGTAGTGCTTGCCTGCGGGTGGAGGTCCTGGCGGAGTAATCGAAAGGTCCGGCTCATCGAGGGACCCCTTCGGATCCTGGCTGCAATCGAGGAGACTGGGGGCGCATACGGTCTCCACTGCGTCCCTTGAATCGGTCACGATCACGTGGGTCATCTCGTTGACACGCGCACTCTCTTCACCTAAGTGGAGAAAAATTTAAATATTAGACTCAGCCTGATGGTGAGGGATGTGATCAATCCTAAGTTCCTCTGCCTGGGTGCACAGGCTGGTGTCAGCGTGGTTCTCTTCCAAGGGCCGGAGGTCCAAAGGCCATTTCCCAGGATTGAGCCTCGCCAGAAGTTCCTGGGGAGGACTGGCTGGGACAGGGACGAGAAATCAGGCAGTCAGTAAACACAGAGAGGAAAATCATAAACATTTCAACACCTGGACGGAAACCCGAGGGTCCTAAGTGCATTGGACGAGGATGGCTTTTGCTGTGTTCCACCTCGGAGACCATCTGAGGCCAGGGGTCACGAATCCACCCTGAAGTCAGTGGACATAATCGCTGAGCGGGTAAATCTCGTGCCCAGCACCCTGTGAGACAGGTCTCCTTAAATCTCCTGGTGCTGTCTTTAATGCGCTTATCCCTCTTGGATGCCTGGGAATACGTTGCCCAGCTCAATTTTGACGGGAGAGAAACCTCCTTTTGAATGTGGCAGACTCCGTATTACGGACACACATCCCTGACCTCTTGACTCTGTGACAAATACATGCTTCCTTTTGGAAGCATCTTTCCAGGAAACAGTACACACAGGTCCCACAACCCTCACTCTTTAAGGCCGCTGCAATGAGGTTTTGCAGCTAAATATTTAGGTAAGCAATCGCTGTTGTAGCCCGATGAGAGGAAAGTTGTAAAAGAACGTCATGTCACCACCAAGGACTTCCCCTCATAGTTCTTCACTATCACCTGTTCCCTGAAGCATCAAGGCCCTACATTCCTGAAAGGGAGAACGGTGCGGGGAAGCAGAATATGACAACCAAGTCTGCACCTATCTCAAACACTGCTTGTGCCACACTAATCAACACGTGTCCTTTAGGCAGTGTGCCCATCCTACACGTATTTTCACCCGAAGCCTTCAAGAGGTGAGGAGAGAAGAAAGAAGATAGGTTCTGAAAAGCGGCAGGATGTTCCTGTGTCAGGATGGAAAAAGATTTCCTTTTCCAGCATGCAAGCCTGAAGGTTGAATTGCATACAATTTGTAGGCCCGGTTTTGTTATGGGCAAAATTGCCGCAGTTATTCTCAACGTTTCTAAGTGTGAAAACTAAGATGCTTTGGCCCTTCCCGCAACCTGTACGGACTCCAGCTCCTTGAGGCTTCTGAGGGAGATCGGTTACCATTATCAAGTCTGATATCGTCCAAACTACACCTGGAGACTTAGAAGAGGCCTTTCCCTGTGTGTGACATTGGATGTCAGAGCCCAGGAAGTAAGTCAATGGGGGCAGAGAAAGGGTAGGTTTTGGCCACAGAAATAGGAGCTGAGGATACCAGGGAAATACAAAGAAACCCCCACACTTAACCTGCCTCCATGCACGTCGCTTCGCAGTTCCCGAAGCTCAAGCCAGGGTCATGCAAAATTGAATGCATACGTTTCACATAACGCTCCTGTTTCTAGACTATCAAGCGAACGACAGCGGTTTAACGAGAAACACCCCTCAAGGCCAATGCGCCCAAAGTGAACACCCAGTGACGGACAGTGCCAGAAGTCCAGAGGGCGAATCCTGGCAGCCCCGGAGAAGAAAGCTACGAGGCCCTGAGGGTGAAGCTGAGGGGCAGAGTGCAGTATCAACTGAAGAAGGAGCTGTAAGTACATGGAGAAAGGAAGTTTTCGGTGTGGCCGAGCATGAACTAAACGAAGGATAGAAGGCCAAGGTGAAGTGGCACTGAGTAGAGACTCGGACCCCTGACATATCTCTTTCTACAGGACCTCCGTGATCAGCGTGTCAGAGTGTGCTCTTTCACCACATTTCAGGGAAAGCACAGCGTGGGGAAGACAGGGGTGGCCTGATCTTTGGAAACTTTACCCTAAGGAGACTTGCAGATAGGTAGGAGCACACAAACTATGGATTGAAAGGCTCTGAGCATACGGAGAAGACAGCATGCATTTCCCTACGGCAAAGGGAAAAAGATATTCTCCTAGAAGGGATGTGGACCTTCTTGAGATGTGAGTGTTGAGTGCTACTCTGATTCTGGGTGCGTGTGTTGGGATTCGGCCCACACCCCAGGTGCCCGCTGCATGCAGAACAGCTGCGTCATGATTTTCTTCACGGGAACGGAGGTATGATCTGAGACGGGTCATTTGAAGGAATGCTCTTCGGCGTACCTTTGGGTGAGGGTCCTGGCAGAGCGACTGGCTGGTCCAGCTCATCAAGGGACACCTCTTGTTCCCCGACAGGATCGCAGAAGTTGAGTGTGGATGCGGACCCTGGTGAGTCCCGTGCATCGGGCACGTCCACGTGGATCATTGGAGTGGCTCGTGGACTGCCTTCACCTAGGAGGTGGAAAATTGAAATACACATTCGGCCCGATGGGGAGCGGTGTGATCCATCCTAACTCCCTGTGCCTCGTGTGCAGAGGCTGCTGACAGCATGGTTCTCCCGGAGCTTCAGGAAGGCCAAAGGCCACGCCCCAGATGGAGCCTCTGGAGAAGGACCTGGGGATGACCCTCTGAGAACAGGTGGGAAAAAGCAGGGATTCCACCAAGACAGAGAAAAGGCTAACTTCAATACTTGGATGCCTGGATGGAGATCAAAGATCTCTCGGAGCACTGGACAAGGACGGCTGTGCCTGACTTCCACCTGGACGCTATCTGGGGCCCTCTGATATCTACCCTCCCGTCAGTGGACATAATCGCCTGGATGATTCTTGCGCAGCGCACGTTCCAGGACAGGTCTTTTTCAGGTACAGTGCTGCGTGCACTGATGTACTCCACCCTCGTGGGTGCCTGCAAATATTGCGGCTGGCCTATCTTCCAAAGCAAAAGGAATCCCTTTTGAATGTGGTACACGTCACACGATGGAGACAGATCCTCGACCTCTGGATCCTGTGACAAATACATGCTTCCTCCTGGAATCACTCCAGGGAAAATAAACACGGCCCGTCAACCAGATTCCCTTGGCTTGCTGCCGTGAGGGGCTTCAGCTAAGTAGGTAAGTAAGGAATCGCCTTGGGGTACCAAGAAGGGTTACGTTTTCTTAAAATATATGTAGCAGCAAAGGGTCCTGAACTCACATTTCTTCACTATCACCTCTGCCCCGAGTGTCAAGGCCCCACGGATCTGAAGGCAACTGGCGTGGAGGCAAGCGGACTACGAAAATGAAAATCTGCAAATAACTCACAAAGGCTCGTGCCACACTTTTAAGCAGGTCCTAAACGCAAGGTGCCCTTCCTACATGGATTTCCACCATCAGCCATCCAAAAGGTGAGGAAAGAAGAAAGCAGACAGCTTCTCAACACCTTGAAGAGGTCACTCGGTCAGCATGGAAAATGGTTGCATTTTCCACCATGTAAACTGAGGTGCAATTGTGTACAGTCCTGTGGACCTGATTCTGTGACGGGTCAAAATGCGGCAGGTATTCCCAATGTTTCTCAGGGTGAAAATTAAGAAGCTCTTAAGCTCCGACCAGGTGTACGCGCTGGGACGCAAGAGGATCCTGGTTGAGGATAGCTAACGTCACGTGGGGCAATCTGTAAACCACACGTGGAGACTTATCTGATCCTTTTCCGATACACGTGAATGACAGGAGAGGCCAGGGTGTCCCTGGGACCAGGCGCGGTGTACGCTTTTGCCTCGGAAGGATGAGGTGAGGAGACCGCGAAATGCACAGATACACAGCATTAAAATGCCTCATTCAATGTGGGTTCGCGTTGCCAAAGTCCAAAGCAGGGTGATTACAAATCAAAGACATGCTTTTAACTTAACGCTTAGGGATGAAGACTGTCAACTTAACAAGAGCAGTTCACTTAGAAACGCCCCTCAAGAGCCAACAATTCAAAATTAACAGCAGAGGTCGGACAGAGAGAGAACTGCACAGGGAGCAATCCTGGCACGGGAGAGGAAACAATGGCAAGATTAAAGCTACAAGTCCGGGAGGGAGGGTGAACATGCCTTGCAGCGTGCAGGCTCAATTCCAAAAGGAGGTGTGAAATGGAGGGAGAAAGAAAGCTTCCGGTGGCGCCGGGTATGAACTGAAAGAAGGTTCGCAGGTCAAGCTTACTTTGGAATGAGAATAGATTACATCCCATGCCACACCTCTTCAGTCAAGACCCACGTGGTAAATGCGTCTCAGTCATGCATACGTGTCATCCCTTCCTGCTCCGTCCCTAGATTCCCAGGGGATGCCACAATGGAGAAGAGTGGGGAGAGGTGAAATTAGGAAACCTTACCCTACGGTGACATGCAGACAGATAGACTGGTGTACACAAAACGACATAGTGATGGACACTGGGCATACAAAGAAGACAACACCTACTTTCCTAGAGGAGTTCAAACAAAGAAAACAGATTCCCCTAGAACGGTTTTGAGCCTTCTCAAGGCATAAGAGTTTGATTCTTAGCCTGATTCTGGGAGAGGGCTGGGATTCGGCCTAGGCCACAAATGCCTGCTGCATGCAGAGTAGCTGTGTCATGATTTTCCTGGTAGGAATAGAGGCGTGATCCGAGGCGGGTGTTTGGGGGGGGCATGTTGTAGTGCTTGCCTGCGGGTGGAGGTCCTGGCGGAGTAATCGAAAGGTCCGGCTCATCGAGGGACCCCTTCGGATCCTGGCTGCAATCGAGGAGACTGGGGGCGCATACGGTCTCCACTGCGTCCCTTGAATCGGTCACGATCACGTGGGTCATCTCGTTGACACGCGCACTCTCTTCACCTAAGTGGAGAAAAATTTAAATATTAGACTCAGCCTGATGGTGAGGGATGTGATCAATCCTAAGTTCCTCTGCCTGGGTGCACAGGCTGGTGTCAGCGTGGTTCTCTTCCAAGGGCCGGAGGTCCAAAGGCCATTTCCCAGGATTGAGCCTCGCCAGAAGTTCCTGGGGAGGACTGGCTGGGACAGGGACGAGAAATCAGGCAGTCAGTAAACACAGAGAGGAAAATCATAAACATTTCAACACCTGGACGGAAACCCGAGGGTCCTAAGTGCATTGGACGAGGATGGCTTTTGCTGTGTTCCACCTCGGAGACCATCTGAGGCCAGGGGTCACGAATCCACCCTGAAGTCAGTGGACATAATCGCTGAGCGGGTAAATCTCGTGCCCAGCACCCTGTGAGACAGGTCTCCTTAAATCTCCTGGTGCTGTCTTTAATGCGCTTATCCCTCTTGGATGCCTGGGAATACGTTGCCCAGCTCAATTTTGACGGGAGAGAAACCTCCTTTTGAATGTGGCAGACTCCGTATTACGGACACACATCCCTGACCTCTTGACTCTGTGACAAATACATGCTTCCTTTTGGAAGCATCTTTCCAGGAAACAGTACACACAGGTCCCACAACCCTCACTCTTTAAGGCCGCTGCAATGAGGTTTTGCAGCTAAATATTTAGGTAAGCAATCGCTGTTGTAGCCCGATGAGAGGAAAGTTGTAAAAGAACGTCATGTCACCACCAAGGACTTCCCCTCATAGTTCTTCACTATCACCTGTTCCCTGAAGCATCAAGGCCCTACATTCCTGAAAGGGAGAACGGTGCGGGGAAGCAGAATATGACAACCAAGTCTGCACCTATCTCAAACACTGCTTGTGCCACACTAATCAACACGTGTCCTTTAGGCAGTGTGCCCATCCTACACGTATTTTCACCCGAAGCCTTCAAGAGGTGAGGAGAGAAGAAAGAAGATAGGTTCTGAAAAGCGGCAGGATGTTCCTGTGTCAGGATGGAAAAAGATTTCCTTTTCCAGCATGCAAGCCTGAAGGTTGAATTGCATACAATTTGTAGGCCCGGTTTTGTTATGGGCAAAATTGCCGCAGTTATTCTCAACGTTTCTAAGTGTGAAAACTAAGATGCTTTGGCCCTTCCCGCAACCTGTACGGACTCCAGCTCCTTGAGGCTTCTGAGGGAGATCGGTTACCATTATCAAGTCTGATATCGTCCAAACTACACCTGGAGACTTAGAAGAGGCCTTTCCCTGTGTGTGACATTGGATGTCAGAGCCCAGGAAGTAAGTCAATGGGGGCAGAGAAAGGGTAGGTTTTGGCCACAGAAATAGGAGCTGAGGATACCAGGGAAATACAAAGAAACCCCCACACTTAACCTGCCTCCATGCACGTCGCTTCGCAGTTCCCGAAGCTCAAGCCAGGGTCATGCAAAATTGAATGCATACGTTTCACATAACGCTCCTGTTTCTAGACTATCAAGCGAACGACAGCGGTTTAACGAGAAACACCCCTCAAGGCCAATGCGCCCAAAGTGAACACCCAGTGACGGACAGTGCCAGAAGTCCAGAGGGCGAATCCTGGCAGCCCCGGAGAAGAAAGCTACGAGGCCCTGAGGGTGAAGCTGAGGGGCAGAGTGCAGTATCAACTGAAGAAGGAGCTGTAAGTACATGGAGAAAGGAAGTTTTCGGTGTGGCCGAGCATGAACTAAACGAAGGATAGAAGGCCAAGGTGAAGTGGCACTGAGTAGAGACTCGGACCCCTGACATATCTCTTTCTACAGGACCTCCGTGATCAGCGTGTCAGAGTGTGCTCTTTCACCACATTTCAGGGAAAGCACAGCGTGGGGAAGACAGGGGTGGCCTGATCTTTGGAAACTTTACCCTAAGGAGACTTGCAGATAGGTAGGAGCACACAAACTATGGATTGAAAGGCTCTGAGCATACGGAGAAGACAGCATGCATTTCCCTACGGCAAAGGGAAAAAGATATTCTCCTAGAAGGGATGTGGACCTTCTTGAGATGTGAGTGTTGAGTGCTACTCTGATTCTGGGTGCGTGTGTTGGGATTCGGCCCACACCCCAGGTGCCCGCTGCATGCAGAACAGCTGCGTCATGATTTTCTTCACGGGAACGGAGGTATGATCTGAGACGGGTCATTTGAAGGAATGCTCTTCGGCGTACCTTTGGGTGAGGGTCCTGGCAGAGCGACTGGCTGGTCCAGCTCATCAAGGGACACCTCTTGTTCCCCGACAGGATCGCAGAAGTTGAGTGTGGATGCGGACCCTGGTGAGTCCCGTGCATCGGGCACGTCCACGTGGATCATTGGAGTGGCTCGTGGACTGCCTTCACCTAGGAGGTGGAAAATTGAAATACACATTCGGCCCGATGGGGAGCGGTGTGATCCATCCTAACTCCCTGTGCCTCGTGTGCAGAGGCTGCTGACAGCATGGTTCTCCCGGAGCTTCAGGAAGGCCAAAGGCCACGCCCCAGATGGAGCCTCTGGAGAAGGACCTGGGGATGACCCTCTGAGAACAGGTGGGAAAAAGCAGGGATTCCACCAAGACAGAGAAAAGGCTAACTTCAATACTTGGATGCCTGGATGGAGATCAAAGATCTCTCGGAGCACTGGACAAGGACGGCTGTGCCTGACTTCCACCTGGACGCTATCTGGGGCCCTCTGATATCTACCCTCCCGTCAGTGGACATAATCGCCTGGATGATTCTTGCGCAGCGCACGTTCCAGGACAGGTCTTTTTCAGGTACAGTGCTGCGTGCACTGATGTACTCCACCCTCGTGGGTGCCTGCAAATATTGCGGCTGGCCTATCTTCCAAAGCAAAAGGAATCCCTTTTGAATGTGGTACACGTCACACGATGGAGACAGATCCTCGACCTCTGGATCCTGTGACAAATACATGCTTCCTCCTGGAATCACTCCAGGGAAAATAAACACGGCCCGTCAACCAGATTCCCTTGGCTTGCTGCCGTGAGGGGCTTCAGCTAAGTAGGTAAGTAAGGAATCGCCTTGGGGTACCAAGAAGGGTTACGTTTTCTTAAAATATATGTAGCAGCAAAGGGTCCTGAACTCACATTTCTTCACTATCACCTCTGCCCCGAGTGTCAAGGCCCCACGGATCTGAAGGCAACTGGCGTGGAGGCAAGCGGACTACGAAAATGAAAATCTGCAAATAACTCACAAAGGCTCGTGCCACACTTTTAAGCAGGTCCTAAACGCAAGGTGCCCTTCCTACATGGATTTCCACCATCAGCCATCCAAAAGGTGAGGAAAGAAGAAAGCAGACAGCTTCTCAACACCTTGAAGAGGTCACTCGGTCAGCATGGAAAATGGTTGCATTTTCCACCATGTAAACTGAGGTGCAATTGTGTACAGTCCTGTGGACCTGATTCTGTGACGGGTCAAAATGCGGCAGGTATTCCCAATGTTTCTCAGGGTGAAAATTAAGAAGCTCTTAAGCTCCGACCAGGTGTACGCGCTGGGACGCAAGAGGATCCTGGTTGAGGATAGCTAACGTCACGTGGGGCAATCTGTAAACCACACGTGGAGACTTATCTGATCCTTTTCCGATACACGTGAATGACAGGAGAGGCCAGGGTGTCCCTGGGACCAGGCGCGGTGTACGCTTTTGCCTCGGAAGGATGAGGTGAGGAGACCGCGAAATGCACAGATACACAGCATTAAAATGCCTCATTCAATGTGGGTTCGCGTTGCCAAAGTCCAAAGCAGGGTGATTACAAATCAAAGACATGCTTTTAACTTAACGCTTAGGGATGAAGACTGTCAACTTAACAAGAGCAGTTCACTTAGAAACGCCCCTCAAGAGCCAACAATTCAAAATTAACAGCAGAGGTCGGACAGAGAGAGAACTGCACAGGGAGCAATCCTGGCACGGGAGAGGAAACAATGGCAAGATTAAAGCTACAAGTCCGGGAGGGAGGGTGAACATGCCTTGCAGCGTGCAGGCTCAATTCCAAAAGGAGGTGTGAAATGGAGGGAGAAAGAAAGCTTCCGGTGGCGCCGGGTATGAACTGAAAGAAGGTTCGCAGGTCAAGCTTACTTTGGAATGAGAATAGATTACATCCCATGCCACACCTCTTCAGTCAAGACCCACGTGGTAAATGCGTCTCAGTCATGCATACGTGTCATCCCTTCCTGCTCCGTCCCTAGATTCCCAGGGGATGCCACAATGGAGAAGAGTGGGGAGAGGTGAAATTAGGAAACCTTACCCTACGGTGACATGCAGACAGATAGACTGGTGTACACAAAACGACATAGTGATGGACACTGGGCATACAAAGAAGACAACACCTACTTTCCTAGAGGAGTTCAAACAAAGAAAACAGATTCCCCTAGAACGGTTTTGAGCCTTCTCAAGGCATAAGAGTTTGATTCTTAGCCTGATTCTGGGAGAGGGCTGGGATTCGGCCTAGGCCACAAATGCCTGCTGCATGCAGAGTAGCTGTGTCATGATTTTCCTGGTAGGAATAGAGGCGTGATCCGAGGCGGGTGTTTGGGGGGGGCATGTTGTAGTGCTTGCCTGCGGGTGGAGGTCCTGGCGGAGTAATCGAAAGGTCCGGCTCATCGAGGGACCCCTTCGGATCCTGGCTGCAATCGAGGAGACTGGGGGCGCATACGGTCTCCACTGCGTCCCTTGAATCGGTCACGATCACGTGGGTCATCTCGTTGACACGCGCACTCTCTTCACCTAAGTGGAGAAAAATTTAAATATTAGACTCAGCCTGATGGTGAGGGATGTGATCAATCCTAAGTTCCTCTGCCTGGGTGCACAGGCTGGTGTCAGCGTGGTTCTCTTCCAAGGGCCGGAGGTCCAAAGGCCATTTCCCAGGATTGAGCCTCGCCAGAAGTTCCTGGGGAGGACTGGCTGGGACAGGGACGAGAAATCAGGCAGTCAGTAAACACAGAGAGGAAAATCATAAACATTTCAACACCTGGACGGAAACCCGAGGGTCCTAAGTGCATTGGACGAGGATGGCTTTTGCTGTGTTCCACCTCGGAGACCATCTGAGGCCAGGGGTCACGAATCCACCCTGAAGTCAGTGGACATAATCGCTGAGCGGGTAAATCTCGTGCCCAGCACCCTGTGAGACAGGTCTCCTTAAATCTCCTGGTGCTGTCTTTAATGCGCTTATCCCTCTTGGATGCCTGGGAATACGTTGCCCAGCTCAATTTTGACGGGAGAGAAACCTCCTTTTGAATGTGGCAGACTCCGTATTACGGACACACATCCCTGACCTCTTGACTCTGTGACAAATACATGCTTCCTTTTGGAAGCATCTTTCCAGGAAACAGTACACACAGGTCCCACAACCCTCACTCTTTAAGGCCGCTGCAATGAGGTTTTGCAGCTAAATATTTAGGTAAGCAATCGCTGTTGTAGCCCGATGAGAGGAAAGTTGTAAAAGAACGTCATGTCACCACCAAGGACTTCCCCTCATAGTTCTTCACTATCACCTGTTCCCTGAAGCATCAAGGCCCTACATTCCTGAAAGGGAGAACGGTGCGGGGAAGCAGAATATGACAACCAAGTCTGCACCTATCTCAAACACTGCTTGTGCCACACTAATCAACACGTGTCCTTTAGGCAGTGTGCCCATCCTACACGTATTTTCACCCGAAGCCTTCAAGAGGTGAGGAGAGAAGAAAGAAGATAGGTTCTGAAAAGCGGCAGGATGTTCCTGTGTCAGGATGGAAAAAGATTTCCTTTTCCAGCATGCAAGCCTGAAGGTTGAATTGCATACAATTTGTAGGCCCGGTTTTGTTATGGGCAAAATTGCCGCAGTTATTCTCAACGTTTCTAAGTGTGAAAACTAAGATGCTTTGGCCCTTCCCGCAACCTGTACGGACTCCAGCTCCTTGAGGCTTCTGAGGGAGATCGGTTACCATTATCAAGTCTGATATCGTCCAAACTACACCTGGAGACTTAGAAGAGGCCTTTCCCTGTGTGTGACATTGGATGTCAGAGCCCAGGAAGTAAGTCAATGGGGGCAGAGAAAGGGTAGGTTTTGGCCACAGAAATAGGAGCTGAGGATACCAGGGAAATACAAAGAAACCCCCACACTTAACCTGCCTCCATGCACGTCGCTTCGCAGTTCCCGAAGCTCAAGCCAGGGTCATGCAAAATTGAATGCATACGTTTCACATAACGCTCCTGTTTCTAGACTATCAAGCGAACGACAGCGGTTTAACGAGAAACACCCCTCAAGGCCAATGCGCCCAAAGTGAACACCCAGTGACGGACAGTGCCAGAAGTCCAGAGGGCGAATCCTGGCAGCCCCGGAGAAGAAAGCTACGAGGCCCTGAGGGTGAAGCTGAGGGGCAGAGTGCAGTATCAACTGAAGAAGGAGCTGTAAGTACATGGAGAAAGGAAGTTTTCGGTGTGGCCGAGCATGAACTAAACGAAGGATAGAAGGCCAAGGTGAAGTGGCACTGAGTAGAGACTCGGACCCCTGACATATCTCTTTCTACAGGACCTCCGTGATCAGCGTGTCAGAGTGTGCTCTTTCACCACATTTCAGGGAAAGCACAGCGTGGGGAAGACAGGGGTGGCCTGATCTTTGGAAACTTTACCCTAAGGAGACTTGCAGATAGGTAGGAGCACACAAACTATGGATTGAAAGGCTCTGAGCATACGGAGAAGACAGCATGCATTTCCCTACGGCAAAGGGAAAAAGATATTCTCCTAGAAGGGATGTGGACCTTCTTGAGATGTGAGTGTTGAGTGCTACTCTGATTCTGGGTGCGTGTGTTGGGATTCGGCCCACACCCCAGGTGCCCGCTGCATGCAGAACAGCTGCGTCATGATTTTCTTCACGGGAACGGAGGTATGATCTGAGACGGGTCATTTGAAGGAATGCTCTTCGGCGTACCTTTGGGTGAGGGTCCTGGCAGAGCGACTGGCTGGTCCAGCTCATCAAGGGACACCTCTTGTTCCCCGACAGGATCGCAGAAGTTGAGTGTGGATGCGGACCCTGGTGAGTCCCGTGCATCGGGCACGTCCACGTGGATCATTGGAGTGGCTCGTGGACTGCCTTCACCTAGGAGGTGGAAAATTGAAATACACATTCGGCCCGATGGGGAGCGGTGTGATCCATCCTAACTCCCTGTGCCTCGTGTGCAGAGGCTGCTGACAGCATGGTTCTCCCGGAGCTTCAGGAAGGCCAAAGGCCACGCCCCAGATGGAGCCTCTGGAGAAGGACCTGGGGATGACCCTCTGAGAACAGGTGGGAAAAAGCAGGGATTCCACCAAGACAGAGAAAAGGCTAACTTCAATACTTGGATGCCTGGATGGAGATCAAAGATCTCTCGGAGCACTGGACAAGGACGGCTGTGCCTGACTTCCACCTGGACGCTATCTGGGGCCCTCTGATATCTACCCTCCCGTCAGTGGACATAATCGCCTGGATGATTCTTGCGCAGCGCACGTTCCAGGACAGGTCTTTTTCAGGTACAGTGCTGCGTGCACTGATGTACTCCACCCTCGTGGGTGCCTGCAAATATTGCGGCTGGCCTATCTTCCAAAGCAAAAGGAATCCCTTTTGAATGTGGTACACGTCACACGATGGAGACAGATCCTCGACCTCTGGATCCTGTGACAAATACATGCTTCCTCCTGGAATCACTCCAGGGAAAATAAACACGGCCCGTCAACCAGATTCCCTTGGCTTGCTGCCGTGAGGGGCTTCAGCTAAGTAGGTAAGTAAGGAATCGCCTTGGGGTACCAAGAAGGGTTACGTTTTCTTAAAATATATGTAGCAGCAAAGGGTCCTGAACTCACATTTCTTCACTATCACCTCTGCCCCGAGTGTCAAGGCCCCACGGATCTGAAGGCAACTGGCGTGGAGGCAAGCGGACTACGAAAATGAAAATCTGCAAATAACTCACAAAGGCTCGTGCCACACTTTTAAGCAGGTCCTAAACGCAAGGTGCCCTTCCTACATGGATTTCCACCATCAGCCATCCAAAAGGTGAGGAAAGAAGAAAGCAGACAGCTTCTCAACACCTTGAAGAGGTCACTCGGTCAGCATGGAAAATGGTTGCATTTTCCACCATGTAAACTGAGGTGCAATTGTGTACAGTCCTGTGGACCTGATTCTGTGACGGGTCAAAATGCGGCAGGTATTCCCAATGTTTCTCAGGGTGAAAATTAAGAAGCTCTTAAGCTCCGACCAGGTGTACGCGCTGGGACGCAAGAGGATCCTGGTTGAGGATAGCTAACGTCACGTGGGGCAATCTGTAAACCACACGTGGAGACTTATCTGATCCTTTTCCGATACACGTGAATGACAGGAGAGGCCAGGGTGTCCCTGGGACCAGGCGCGGTGTACGCTTTTGCCTCGGAAGGATGAGGTGAGGAGACCGCGAAATGCACAGATACACAGCATTAAAATGCCTCATTCAATGTGGGTTCGCGTTGCCAAAGTCCAAAGCAGGGTGATTACAAATCAAAGACATGCTTTTAACTTAACGCTTAGGGATGAAGACTGTCAACTTAACAAGAGCAGTTCACTTAGAAACGCCCCTCAAGAGCCAACAATTCAAAATTAACAGCAGAGGTCGGACAGAGAGAGAACTGCACAGGGAGCAATCCTGGCACGGGAGAGGAAACAATGGCAAGATTAAAGCTACAAGTCCGGGAGGGAGGGTGAACATGCCTTGCAGCGTGCAGGCTCAATTCCAAAAGGAGGTGTGAAATGGAGGGAGAAAGAAAGCTTCCGGTGGCGCCGGGTATGAACTGAAAGAAGGTTCGCAGGTCAAGCTTACTTTGGAATGAGAATAGATTACATCCCATGCCACACCTCTTCAGTCAAGACCCACGTGGTAAATGCGTCTCAGTCATGCATACGTGTCATCCCTTCCTGCTCCGTCCCTAGATTCCCAGGGGATGCCACAATGGAGAAGAGTGGGGAGAGGTGAAATTAGGAAACCTTACCCTACGGTGACATGCAGACAGATAGACTGGTGTACACAAAACGACATAGTGATGGACACTGGGCATACAAAGAAGACAACACCTACTTTCCTAGAGGAGTTCAAACAAAGAAAACAGATTCCCCTAGAACGGTTTTGAGCCTTCTCAAGGCATAAGAGTTTGATTCTTAGCCTGATTCTGGGAGAGGGCTGGGATTCGGCCTAGGCCACAAATGCCTGCTGCATGCAGAGTAGCTGTGTCATGATTTTCCTGGTAGGAATAGAGGCGTGATCCGAGGCGGGTGTTTGGGGGGGGCATGTTGTAGTGCTTGCCTGCGGGTGGAGGTCCTGGCGGAGTAATCGAAAGGTCCGGCTCATCGAGGGACCCCTTCGGATCCTGGCTGCAATCGAGGAGACTGGGGGCGCATACGGTCTCCACTGCGTCCCTTGAATCGGTCACGATCACGTGGGTCATCTCGTTGACACGCGCACTCTCTTCACCTAAGTGGAGAAAAATTTAAATATTAGACTCAGCCTGATGGTGAGGGATGTGATCAATCCTAAGTTCCTCTGCCTGGGTGCACAGGCTGGTGTCAGCGTGGTTCTCTTCCAAGGGCCGGAGGTCCAAAGGCCATTTCCCAGGATTGAGCCTCGCCAGAAGTTCCTGGGGAGGACTGGCTGGGACAGGGACGAGAAATCAGGCAGTCAGTAAACACAGAGAGGAAAATCATAAACATTTCAACACCTGGACGGAAACCCGAGGGTCCTAAGTGCATTGGACGAGGATGGCTTTTGCTGTGTTCCACCTCGGAGACCATCTGAGGCCAGGGGTCACGAATCCACCCTGAAGTCAGTGGACATAATCGCTGAGCGGGTAAATCTCGTGCCCAGCACCCTGTGAGACAGGTCTCCTTAAATCTCCTGGTGCTGTCTTTAATGCGCTTATCCCTCTTGGATGCCTGGGAATACGTTGCCCAGCTCAATTTTGACGGGAGAGAAACCTCCTTTTGAATGTGGCAGACTCCGTATTACGGACACACATCCCTGACCTCTTGACTCTGTGACAAATACATGCTTCCTTTTGGAAGCATCTTTCCAGGAAACAGTACACACAGGTCCCACAACCCTCACTCTTTAAGGCCGCTGCAATGAGGTTTTGCAGCTAAATATTTAGGTAAGCAATCGCTGTTGTAGCCCGATGAGAGGAAAGTTGTAAAAGAACGTCATGTCACCACCAAGGACTTCCCCTCATAGTTCTTCACTATCACCTGTTCCCTGAAGCATCAAGGCCCTACATTCCTGAAAGGGAGAACGGTGCGGGGAAGCAGAATATGACAACCAAGTCTGCACCTATCTCAAACACTGCTTGTGCCACACTAATCAACACGTGTCCTTTAGGCAGTGTGCCCATCCTACACGTATTTTCACCCGAAGCCTTCAAGAGGTGAGGAGAGAAGAAAGAAGATAGGTTCTGAAAAGCGGCAGGATGTTCCTGTGTCAGGATGGAAAAAGATTTCCTTTTCCAGCATGCAAGCCTGAAGGTTGAATTGCATACAATTTGTAGGCCCGGTTTTGTTATGGGCAAAATTGCCGCAGTTATTCTCAACGTTTCTAAGTGTGAAAACTAAGATGCTTTGGCCCTTCCCGCAACCTGTACGGACTCCAGCTCCTTGAGGCTTCTGAGGGAGATCGGTTACCATTATCAAGTCTGATATCGTCCAAACTACACCTGGAGACTTAGAAGAGGCCTTTCCCTGTGTGTGACATTGGATGTCAGAGCCCAGGAAGTAAGTCAATGGGGGCAGAGAAAGGGTAGGTTTTGGCCACAGAAATAGGAGCTGAGGATACCAGGGAAATACAAAGAAACCCCCACACTTAACCTGCCTCCATGCACGTCGCTTCGCAGTTCCCGAAGCTCAAGCCAGGGTCATGCAAAATTGAATGCATACGTTTCACATAACGCTCCTGTTTCTAGACTATCAAGCGAACGACAGCGGTTTAACGAGAAACACCCCTCAAGGCCAATGCGCCCAAAGTGAACACCCAGTGACGGACAGTGCCAGAAGTCCAGAGGGCGAATCCTGGCAGCCCCGGAGAAGAAAGCTACGAGGCCCTGAGGGTGAAGCTGAGGGGCAGAGTGCAGTATCAACTGAAGAAGGAGCTGTAAGTACATGGAGAAAGGAAGTTTTCGGTGTGGCCGAGCATGAACTAAACGAAGGATAGAAGGCCAAGGTGAAGTGGCACTGAGTAGAGACTCGGACCCCTGACATATCTCTTTCTACAGGACCTCCGTGATCAGCGTGTCAGAGTGTGCTCTTTCACCACATTTCAGGGAAAGCACAGCGTGGGGAAGACAGGGGTGGCCTGATCTTTGGAAACTTTACCCTAAGGAGACTTGCAGATAGGTAGGAGCACACAAACTATGGATTGAAAGGCTCTGAGCATACGGAGAAGACAGCATGCATTTCCCTACGGCAAAGGGAAAAAGATATTCTCCTAGAAGGGATGTGGACCTTCTTGAGATGTGAGTGTTGAGTGCTACTCTGATTCTGGGTGCGTGTGTTGGGATTCGGCCCACACCCCAGGTGCCCGCTGCATGCAGAACAGCTGCGTCATGATTTTCTTCACGGGAACGGAGGTATGATCTGAGACGGGTCATTTGAAGGAATGCTCTTCGGCGTACCTTTGGGTGAGGGTCCTGGCAGAGCGACTGGCTGGTCCAGCTCATCAAGGGACACCTCTTGTTCCCCGACAGGATCGCAGAAGTTGAGTGTGGATGCGGACCCTGGTGAGTCCCGTGCATCGGGCACGTCCACGTGGATCATTGGAGTGGCTCGTGGACTGCCTTCACCTAGGAGGTGGAAAATTGAAATACACATTCGGCCCGATGGGGAGCGGTGTGATCCATCCTAACTCCCTGTGCCTCGTGTGCAGAGGCTGCTGACAGCATGGTTCTCCCGGAGCTTCAGGAAGGCCAAAGGCCACGCCCCAGATGGAGCCTCTGGAGAAGGACCTGGGGATGACCCTCTGAGAACAGGTGGGAAAAAGCAGGGATTCCACCAAGACAGAGAAAAGGCTAACTTCAATACTTGGATGCCTGGATGGAGATCAAAGATCTCTCGGAGCACTGGACAAGGACGGCTGTGCCTGACTTCCACCTGGACGCTATCTGGGGCCCTCTGATATCTACCCTCCCGTCAGTGGACATAATCGCCTGGATGATTCTTGCGCAGCGCACGTTCCAGGACAGGTCTTTTTCAGGTACAGTGCTGCGTGCACTGATGTACTCCACCCTCGTGGGTGCCTGCAAATATTGCGGCTGGCCTATCTTCCAAAGCAAAAGGAATCCCTTTTGAATGTGGTACACGTCACACGATGGAGACAGATCCTCGACCTCTGGATCCTGTGACAAATACATGCTTCCTCCTGGAATCACTCCAGGGAAAATAAACACGGCCCGTCAACCAGATTCCCTTGGCTTGCTGCCGTGAGGGGCTTCAGCTAAGTAGGTAAGTAAGGAATCGCCTTGGGGTACCAAGAAGGGTTACGTTTTCTTAAAATATATGTAGCAGCAAAGGGTCCTGAACTCACATTTCTTCACTATCACCTCTGCCCCGAGTGTCAAGGCCCCACGGATCTGAAGGCAACTGGCGTGGAGGCAAGCGGACTACGAAAATGAAAATCTGCAAATAACTCACAAAGGCTCGTGCCACACTTTTAAGCAGGTCCTAAACGCAAGGTGCCCTTCCTACATGGATTTCCACCATCAGCCATCCAAAAGGTGAGGAAAGAAGAAAGCAGACAGCTTCTCAACACCTTGAAGAGGTCACTCGGTCAGCATGGAAAATGGTTGCATTTTCCACCATGTAAACTGAGGTGCAATTGTGTACAGTCCTGTGGACCTGATTCTGTGACGGGTCAAAATGCGGCAGGTATTCCCAATGTTTCTCAGGGTGAAAATTAAGAAGCTCTTAAGCTCCGACCAGGTGTACGCGCTGGGACGCAAGAGGATCCTGGTTGAGGATAGCTAACGTCACGTGGGGCAATCTGTAAACCACACGTGGAGACTTATCTGATCCTTTTCCGATACACGTGAATGACAGGAGAGGCCAGGGTGTCCCTGGGACCAGGCGCGGTGTACGCTTTTGCCTCGGAAGGATGAGGTGAGGAGACCGCGAAATGCACAGATACACAGCATTAAAATGCCTCATTCAATGTGGGTTCGCGTTGCCAAAGTCCAAAGCAGGGTGATTACAAATCAAAGACATGCTTTTAACTTAACGCTTAGGGATGAAGACTGTCAACTTAACAAGAGCAGTTCACTTAGAAACGCCCCTCAAGAGCCAACAATTCAAAATTAACAGCAGAGGTCGGACAGAGAGAGAACTGCACAGGGAGCAATCCTGGCACGGGAGAGGAAACAATGGCAAGATTAAAGCTACAAGTCCGGGAGGGAGGGTGAACATGCCTTGCAGCGTGCAGGCTCAATTCCAAAAGGAGGTGTGAAATGGAGGGAGAAAGAAAGCTTCCGGTGGCGCCGGGTATGAACTGAAAGAAGGTTCGCAGGTCAAGCTTACTTTGGAATGAGAATAGATTACATCCCATGCCACACCTCTTCAGTCAAGACCCACGTGGTAAATGCGTCTCAGTCATGCATACGTGTCATCCCTTCCTGCTCCGTCCCTAGATTCCCAGGGGATGCCACAATGGAGAAGAGTGGGGAGAGGTGAAATTAGGAAACCTTACCCTACGGTGACATGCAGACAGATAGACTGGTGTACACAAAACGACATAGTGATGGACACTGGGCATACAAAGAAGACAACACCTACTTTCCTAGAGGAGTTCAAACAAAGAAAACAGATTCCCCTAGAACGGTTTTGAGCCTTCTCAAGGCATAAGAGTTTGATTCTTAGCCTGATTCTGGGAGAGGGCTGGGATTCGGCCTAGGCCACAAATGCCTGCTGCATGCAGAGTAGCTGTGTCATGATTTTCCTGGTAGGAATAGAGGCGTGATCTGAGGCGGGTGTTTGGGGGGGGCATGTTGTAGTGCTTGCCTGCGGGTGGAGGTCCTGGCGGAGTAATCGAAAGGTCCGGCTCATCGAGGGACCCCTTCGGATCCTGGCTGCAATCGAGGAGACTGGGGGCGCATACGGTCTCCACTGCGTCCCTTGAATCGGTCACGATCACGTGGGTCATCTCGTTGACACGCGCACTCTCTTCACCTAAGTGGAGAAAAATTTAAATATTAGACTCAGCCTGATGGTGAGGGATGTGATCAATCCTAAGTTCCTCTGCCTGGGTGCACAGGCTGGTGTCAGCGTGGTTCTCTTCCAAGGGCCGGAGGTCCAAAGGCCATTTCCCAGGATTGAGCCTCGCCAGAAGTTCCTGGGGAGGACTGGCTGGGACAGGGACGAGAAATCAGGCAGTCAGTAAACACAGAGAGGAAAATCATAAACATTTCAACACCTGGACGGAAACCCGAGGGTCCTAAGTGCATTGGACGAGGATGGCTTTTGCTGTGTTCCACCTCGGAGACCATCTGAGGCCAGGGGTCACGAATCCACCCTGAAGTCAGTGGACATAATCGCTGAGCGGGTAAATCTCGTGCCCAGCACCCTGTGAGACAGGTCTCCTTAAATCTCCTGGTGCTGTCTTTAATGCGCTTATCCCTCTTGGATGCCTGGAAATACGTTGCCCAGCTCAATTTTGACGGGAGAGAAACCTCCTTTTGAATGTGGCAGACTCCGTATTACGGACACACATCCCTGACCTCTTGACTCTGTGACAAATACATGCTTCCTTTTGGAAGCACCTTTCCAGGAAACAGTACACACAGGTCCCACAACCCTCACTCTTTAAGGCCACTGCAATGAGGTTTTGCAGCTAAATATTTAGGTAAGCAATCGCTGTTGTAGCCCGATGAGAGGAAAGTTGTAAAAGAACGTCATGTCACCACCAAGGACTTCCCCTCATAGTTCTTCACTATCACCTGTTCCCTGAAGCATCAAGGCCCTACATTCCTGAAAGGGAGAACGGTGCGGGGAAGCAGAATATGACAACCAAGTCTGCACCTATCTCAAACACTGCTTGTGCCACACTAATCAACACGTGTCCTTTAGGCAGTGTGCCCATCCTACACGTATTTTCACCCGAAGCCTTCAAGAGGTGAGGAGAGAAGAAAGAAGATAGGTTCTGAAAAGCGGCAGGATGTTCCTGTGTCAGGATGGAAAAAGATTTCCTTTTCCAGCATGCAAGCCTGAAGGTTGAATTGCATACAATTTGTAGGCCCGGTTTTGTTATGGGCAAAATTGCCGCAGTTATTCTCAACGTTTCTAAGTGTGAAAACTAAGATGCTTTGGCCCTTCCCGCAACCTGTACGGACTCCAGCTCCTTGAGGCTTCTGAGGGAGATCGGTTACCATTATCAAGTCTGATATCGTCCAAACTACACCTGGAGACTTAGAAGAGGCCTTTCCCTGTGTGTGACATTGGATGTCAGAGCCCAGGAAGTAAGTCAATGGGGGCAGAGAAAGGGTAGGTTTTGGCCACAGAAATAGGAGCTGAGGATACCAGGGAAATACAAAGAAACCCCCACACTTAACCTGCCTCCATGCACGTCGCTTCGCAGTTCCCGAAGCTCAAGCCAGGGTCATGCAAAATTGAATGCATACGTTTCACATAATGCTCCTGTTTCTAGACTATCAAGCGAACAACAGCGGTTTAACGAGAAACACCCCTCAAGGCCAATGCGCCCAAAGTGAACACCCAGTGACGGACAGTGCCAGAAGTCCAGAGGGCGAATCCTGGCAGCCCCGGAGAAGAAAGCTACGAGGCCCTGAGGGTGAAGCTGAGGGGCAGAGTGCAGTATCAACTGAAGAAGGAGCTGTAAGTACATGGAGAAAGGAAGTTTTCGGTGTGGCCGAGCATGAACTAAACGAAGGATAGAAGGCCAAGGTGAAGTGGCACTGAGTAGAGACTCGGACCCCTGACATATCTCTTTCTACAGGACCTCCGTGATCAGCGTGTCAGAGTGTGCTCTTTCACCACATTTCAGGGAAAGCACAGCGTGGGGAAGACAGGGGTGGCCTGATCTTTGGAAACTTTACCCTAAGGAGACTTGCAGATAGGTAGGAGCACACAAACTATGGATTGAAAGGCTCTGAGCATACGGAGAAGACAGCATGCATTTCCCTACGGCAAAGGGAAAAAGATATTCTCCTAGAAGGGATGTGGACCTTCTTGAGATGTGAGTGTTGAGTGCTACTCTGATTCTGGGTGCGTGTGTTGGGATTCGGCCCACACCCCAGGTGCCCGCTGCATGCAGAACAGCTGCGTCATGATTTTCTTCACGGGAACGGAGGTATGATCTGAGACGGGTCATTTGAAGGAATGCTCTTCGGCGTACCTTTGGGTGAGGGTCCTGGCAGAGCGACTGGCTGGTCCAGCTCATCAAGGGACACCTCTTGTTCCCGGACAGGATCGCAGAAGTTGAGTGTGGATGCGGACCCTGGTGAGTCCCGTGCATCGGGCACGTCCACGTGGATCATTGGAGTGGCTCGTGGACTGCCTTCACCTAGGAGGAGGAAAATTGAAATACACATTCGGCCCGATGGGGAGCGGTGTGATCCATCCTAACTCCCTGTGCCTCGTGTGCAGAGGCTGCTGACAGCATGGTTCTCCCGGAGCTTCAGGAAGGCCAAAGGCCACGCCCCAGATGGAGCCTCTGGAGAAGGACCTGGGGACGACCCGCTGAGAACAGGTGGGAAAAAGCAGGGATTCCACCAAGACAGAGAAAAGGCTACCTTCAATACTTGGATGCCTGGATGGAGATCAAAGATCTCTCAGAGCACTGGACAAGGACGGCTGTGCCTGACTTCCACCTGGACGCTATCTGGGGCCCTCTGATATCTACCCTCCCGTCAGTGGACATAATCGCCTGGATGATTCTTGCGCAGCGCACGTTCCAGGACAGGTCTTTTTCAGGTACAGTGCTGCGTGCACTGATGTACTCCACCCTCGTGGGTGCCTGCAAATATTGCGGCTGGCCTATCTTCCAAAGCAAAAGGAATCCCTTTTGAATGTGGTACACGTCACACGATGGAGACAGATCCTCGACCTCTGGATCCTGTGACAAATACATGCTTCCTCCTGGAATCTCTCCAGGGAAAATACACACGGCCCGTCAACCAGATTCCCTTGGCTTGCTGCCGTGAGGGGCTTCAGCTAAGTAGGTAAGTAAGGAATCGCCTTGGGGTACCAAGAAGGGTTACGTTTTCTTAAAATATATGTAGCAGCAAAGGGTCCTGAACTCACATTTCTTCACTATCACCTCTGCCCCGAGTGTCAAGGCCCCACGGATCTGAAGGCAACTGGCGTGGAGGCAAGCGGACTACGAAAATGAAAATCTGCAAATAACTCACACAGGCTCGTGCCACACTTTAAAGCAGGTCCTAAACGCAAGGTGCCCTTCCTACATGGATTTCCACCATCAGCCATCCAAAAGGTGAGGAAAGAAGAAAGCAGACAGCTTCTCAACACCTTGAAGAGGTCACTCGGTCAGCATGGAAAATGGTTGCATTTTCCACCATGTAAACTGAGGTGCAATTGCGTACAGTCCTGTGGACCTGATTCTGTGACGGGTCAAAATGCGGCAGGTATTCCCAATGTTTCTCAGGGTGAAAATTAAGAAGCTCTTAAGCTCCGACCAGGTGTACGCGCTGGGACGCAAGAGGATCCTGGTTGAGGATAGCTAACGTCACGTGGGGCAATCTGTAAACCACACGTGGAGACTTATCTGATCCTTTTCCGATACACGTGAATGACAGGAGAGGCCAGGGTGTCCCTGGGACCAGGCGCGGTGTACGCTTTTGCCTCGGAAGGATGAGGTGAGGAGACCGCGAAATGCACAGATACACAGCATTAAAATGCCTCATTCAATGTGGGTTCGCGTTGCCAAAGTCCAAAGCAGGGTGATTACAAATCAAAGACATGCTTTTAACTTAACGCTTAGGGATGAAGACTGTCAACTTAACAAGAGCAGTTCACTTAGAAACGCCCCTCAAGAGCCAACAATTCAAAATTAACAGCAGAGGTCGGACAGAGAGAGAACTGCACAGGGAGCAATCCTGGCACGGGAGAGGAAACAATGGCAAGATTAAAGCTACAAGTCCGGGAGGGAGGGTGAACATGCCTTGCAGCGTGCAGGCTCAATTCCAGAAGGAGGTGTGAAATGGAGGGAGAAAGAAAGCTTCCGGTGGCGCCGGGTATGAACTGAAAGAAGGTTCGCAGGTCAAGCTTACTTTGGAATGAGAATAGATTACATCCCATGCCACACCTCTTCAGTCAAGACCCACGTGGTAAATGCGTCTAAGTCATGCATACGTGTCATCCCTTCCTGCTCCGTCCCTAGATTCCCAGGGGATGCCACAATGGAGAAGAGTGGGGAGAGGTGAAATTAGGAAACCTTACCCTACGGTGACATGCAGACAGATAGACTGGTGTACACAAAACGACATAGTGATGGACACTGGGCATACAAAGAAGACAACACCTACTTTCCTAGAGGAGTTCAAACAAAGAAAACAGCTTCCCCTAGAACGGTTTTGAGCCTTCTCAAGGCATAAGAGTTTGATTCTTAGACTGATTCTGGGAGAGGGCTGGGATTCGGCCTAGGCCACAAATGCCTGCTGCATGCAGAGTAGCTGTGTCATGATTTTCCTGGTAGGAATAGAGGCGTGATCCGAGGCGGGTGTTTGGGGGGGGCATGTTGTAGTGCTTGCCTGCGGGTGGAGGTCCTGGCGGAGTAATCGAAAGGTCCGGCTCATCGAGGGACCCCTTCGGATCCTGGCTGCAATCGAGGAGACTGGGGGCGCATACGGTCTCCACTGCGTCCCTTGAATCGGTCACGATCACGTGGGTCATCTCGTTGACACGCGCACTCTCTTCACCTAAGTGGAGAAAAATTTAAATATTAGACTCAGCCTGATGGTGAGGGATGTGATCAATCCTAAGTTCCTCTGCCTGGGTGCACAGGCTGGTGTCAGCGTGGTTCTCTTCCAAGGGCCGGAGGTCCAAAGGCCATTTCCCAGGATTGAGCCTCGCCAGAAGTTCCTGGGGAGGACTGGCTGGGACAGGGACGAGAAATCAGGCAGTCAGTAAACACAGAGAGGAAAATCATAAACATTTCAACACCTGGACGGAAACCCGAGGGTCCTAAGTGCATTGGACGAGGATGGCTTTTGCTGTGTTCCACCTCGGAGACCATCTGAGGCCAGGGGTCACGAATCCACCCTGAAGTCAGTGGACATAATCGCTGAGCGGGTAAATCTCGTGCCCAGCACCCTGTGAGACAGGTCTCCTTAAATCTCCTGGTGCTGTCTTTAACGTGCTTATCCCTCTTGGATGCCTGGGAATACGTTGCCCAAGCTCAATTTTGACGGGAGAGAAACCTCCTTTTGAATGTGGCAGACTCCGTATTACGGACACACATCCCTGACCTCTTGACTCTGTGACAAATACATGCTTCCTTTTGGAAGCACCTTTCCAGGAAACAGTACACACAGGTCCCACAACCCTCACTCTTTAAGGCCGCTGCAATGAGGTTTTGCAGCTAAATATTTAGGTAAGCAATCGCTGTTGTAGCCCGATGAGAGGAAAGTTGTAAAAGAACGTCATGTCACCACCAAGGACTTCCCCTCATAGTTCTTCACTATCACCTGTTCCCTGAAGCATCAAGGCCCTACATTCCTGAAAGGGAGAACGGTGCGGGGAAGCAGAATATGACAACCAAGTCTGCACCTATCTCAAACACTGCTTGTGCCACACTAATCAACACGTGTCCTTTAGGCAGTGTGCCCATCCTACACGTATTTTCACCCGAAGCCTTCAAGAGGTGAGGAGAGAAGAAAGAAGACAGGTTCTGAAAAGCGGCAGGATGTTCCTGTGTCAGGATGGAAAAAGATTTCCTTTTCCAGCATGCAAGCCTGAAGGTTGAATTGCATACAATTTGTAGGCCCGGTTTTGTTATGGGCAAAATTGCTGCAGTTATTCTCAACGTTTCTAAGTGTGAAAACTAAGATGCTTTGGCCCTTCCCGCAACCTGTACGGACTCCAGCTCCTTGAGGCTTCTGAGGGAGATCGGTTACCATTATCAAGTCTGATATCTTCCAAACTACACCTGGAGACTTAGAAGAGGCCTTTCCCTGTGTGTGACATTGGATGTCAGAGCCCAGGAAGTAAGTCAATGGGGGCAGAGAAAGGGTAGGTTTTGGCCACAGAAATAGGAGCTGAGGATACCAGGGAAATACAAAGAAACCCCCACACTTAACCTGCCTCCATGCACGTCGCTTCGCAGTTCCCGAAGCTCAAGCCAGGGTCATGCAAAATTGAATGCATACGTTTCACATAACGCTCCTGTTTCTAGACTATCAAGCTAACGACAGCGGTTTAACGAGAAACACCCCTCAAGGCCAATGCGCCCAAAGTGAACACCCAGTGACGGACAGTGCCAGAAGTCCAGAGGGCGAATCCTGGCAGCCCCGGAGAAGAAAGCTACGAGGCCCTGAGGGTGAAGCTGAGGGGCAGAGTGCAGTATCAACTGAAGAAGGAGCTGTAAGTACATGGAGAAAGGAAGTTTTCGGTGTGGCCGAGCATGAACTAAACGAAGGATAGAAGGCCAAGGTGAAGTGGCACTGAGTAGAGACTCGGACCCCTGACATATCTCTTTCTACAGGACCTCCGTGATCAGCGTGTCAGAGTGTGCTCTTTCACCACATTTCAGGGAAAGCACAGCGTGGGGAAGACAGGGGTGGCCTGATCTTTGGAAACTTTACCCTAAGGAGACTTGCAGATAGGTAGGAGCACACAAAGTATGGATTGAAAGGCTCTGAGCATACGGAGAAGACAGCATGCATTTCCCTACGGCAAAGGGAAAAAAACATTCTCCTAGAAGGGATGTGGACCTTCTTGAGATGTGAGTGTTGAGTGCTACTCTGATTCTGGGTGCGTGTGTTGGGATTCGGCCCACACCCCAGGTGCCCGCTGCATGCAGAACAGCTGCGTCATGATTTTCTTCACGGGAACGGAGGTATGATCTGAGACGGGTCATTTGAAGGAATGCTCTACGGCGTACCTTTGGGTGAGGGTCCTGGCAGAGCGACTGGCTGGTCCAGCTCATCAAGGGACACCTTTTGTTCCCGGACAGGATCGCAGAAGTTGAGTGTGGATGCGGACCCTGGTGAGTCCCGTGCATCGGGCACGTCCACGTGGATCATTGGAGTGGCTCGTGGACTGCCTTCACCTAGGAGGAGGAAAATTGAAATACACATTCGGCCCGATGGGGAGCGGTGTGATCCATCCTAACTCCCTGTGCCTCGTGTGCAGAGGCTGCTGACAGCATGGTTCTCCCGGAGCTTCAGGAAGGCCAAAGGCCACGCCCCAGATGGAGCCTCTGGAGAAGGACCTGGGGACGACCCGCTGAGAACAGGTGGGAAAAAGCAGGGATTCCACCGAGACAGAGAAAAGGCTACCTTCAATACTTGGATGCCTGGATGGAGATCAAAGATCTCTCAGAGCACTGGACAAGGACGGCTGTGCCTGACTTCCACCTGGACGCTATCTGGGGCCCTCTGATATCTACCCTCCCGTCAGTGGACATAATCGCCTGGATGATTCTTGCGCAGCGCACGTTCCAGGACAGGTCTTTTTCAGGTACAGTGCTGCGTGCACTGATGTACTCCACCCTCGTGGGTGCCTGCAAATATTGCGGCTGGCCTATCTTCCAAAGCAAAAGGAATCCCTTTTGAATGTGGTACACGTCACACGATGGAGACAGATCCTCGACCTCTGGATCCTGTGACAAATACATGCTTCCTCCTGGAATCTCTCCAGGGAAAATACACACGGCCCGTCAACCAGATTCCCTTGGCTTGCTGCCGTGAGGGGCTTCAGCTAAGTAGGTAAGTAAGGAATCGCCTTGGGGTACCAAGAAGGGTTACGTTTTCTTAAAAAATATGTAGCAACCAAGGGTCCTGCACTCACATTTCTTCACTATCACCTCTGCCCCGAGTGTCAAGGCCCCACGGATCTGAAGGCAACTGGCGTGGAGGCAAGCGGACTACGAAAATGAAAATCTGCAAATAACTCACACAGGCTCGTGCCACACTTTAAAGCAGGTCCTAAACGCAAGGTGCCCTTCCTACATGGATTTCCACCATCAGCCATCCAAAAGGTGAGGAAAGAAGAAAGCAGACAGCTTCTCAACACCTTGAAGAGGTCACTCGGTCAGCATGGAAAATGGTTGCATTTTCCACCATGTAAACTGAGGTGCAATCGCGTACAGTCCTGTGGACCTGATTCTGTGACGGGTCAAAATGCGGCAGGTGTTCCCAATGTTTCTCAGGGTGAAAATTAAGAAGCTCTTAAGCTCCGACCAGGTGTAGGCGCTGGGACGCAAGAGGATCCTGGTTGAGGATAGCTAACGTCACGTGGGGCAATCTGTAAACCACACGTGGAGACTTATCTGATCCTTTTCCGATACACGTGAATGACAGGAGAGGCCAGGGCGTCCCTGGGACCAGGCGCGGTGTACGCTTTTGCCTCGGAAGGATGAGGTGAGGAGACCCGCGAAATGCACAGATACACAGCATTAAAATGCCTCATTCCATGTGGGTTCGCGTTGCCAAAGTCCAAAGCAGGGTGATTACCAATCAAAGACATGCTTTTAACTTAACGCTTAGGGATGAAGACTGTCAACTTAACAAGAGCAGTTCACTTAGAAACGCCCCTCAAGAGCCAACAATTCAAAATTAACAGCAGAGGACGGACAGAGAGAGAACTGCACAGGGAGCAATCCTGGCACTGGAGAGGAAACAATGGCAAGATTAAAGCTACAAGTCCGGGAGGGAGGGTGAACATGCCTTGCAGCGTGCAGGCTCAATTCCAGAAGGAGGTGTGAAATGGAGGGAGAAAGAAAGCTTCCGGTGGCACCGGGTATGAACTGAATGAAGGTTCGCAGGTCAAGCTTACTTTGGAATGAGAATAGATTACATCCCATGCCACACCTCTTCAGTCAAGACCCACGTGGTAAATGCGTCTAAGTCATGCATACGTGTCATCCCTTCCTGCTCCGTCCCTAGATTCCCAGGGGGTGCCACAATGGAGAAGAGTGGGGAGAGGTGAAATTAGGAAACCTTACCCTACGGTGACATGCAGACAGATAGACTGGTGTACACAAAACGACATAGTGATGAACACTGGGCATACAAAGAAGACAACACCTACTTTCCTAGAGGAGTTCAAACAAAGAAAACAGCTTCCCCTAGAACGGTTTTGAGCCTTCTCAAGGCATAAAGAGTTTGATTCTTAGCCTGATTCTGGGAGAGGGCTGGGATTCGGCCTAGGCCACAAATGCCTGCTGCATGCAGAGTAGCTGTGTCATGATTTTCCTGGTAGGAATAGAGGCGTGATCCGAGGCGGGTGTTTGGGGGGGGGCATGTTGTAGTGCTTGCCTGCGGGTGGAGGTCCTGGCGGAGTAATCGAAAGGTCCGGCTCATCGAGGGACCCCTTCGGATCCTGGCTGCAATCGAGGAGACTGGGGGCGCATACGGTCTCCACTGCGTCCCTTGAATCGGTCACGATCACGTGGGTCATCTCGTTGACACGCGCACTCTCTTCACCTAAGTGGAGAAAAATTTAAATATTAGACTCAGCCTGATGGTGAGGGATGTGATCAATCCTAAGTTCCTCTGCCTGGGTGCACAGGCTGGTGTCAGCGTGGTTCTCTTCCAAGGGCCGGAGGTCCAAAGGCCATTTCCCAGGATTGAGCCTCGTCAGAAGTTCCTGGGGAGGACTGGCTGGGACAGGGACGAGAAATCAGGCAGTCAGTAAACACAGAGAGGAAAATCATAAACATTTCAACACCTGGACGGAAACCCGAGGGTCCTAAGTGCATTGGACGAGGATGGCTTTTGCTGTGTTCCACCTCGGAGACCATCTGAGGCCAGGGGTCACGAATCCACCCTGAAGTCAGTGGACATAATCGCTGAGCGGGTAAATCTCGTGCCCAGCACCCTGTGAGACAGGTCTCCTTAAATCTCCTGGTGCTGTCTTTAACGTGCTTATCCCTCTTGGATGCCTGGGAATACGTTGCCCAAGCTCAATTTTGACGGGAGAGAAACCTCCTTTTGAATGTGGCAGACTCCGTATTACGGACACACATCCCTGACCTCTTGACTCTGTGACAAATACATGCTTCCTTTTGGAAGCACCTTTCCAGGAAACAGTACACACAGGTCCCACAACCCTCACTCTTTAAGGCCGCTGCAATGAGGTTTTGCAGCTAAATATTTAGGTAAGCAATCGCTGTTGTAGCCCGATGAGAGGAAAGTTGTAAAAGAACGTCATGTCACCACCAAGGACTTCCCCTCATAGTTCTTCACTATCACCTGTTCCCTGAAGCATCAAGGCCCTACATTCCTGAAAGGGAGAACGGTGCGGGGAAGCAGAATATGACAACCAAGTCTGCACCTATCTCAAACACTGCTTGTGCCACACTAATCAACACGTGTCCTTTAGGCAGTGTGCCCATCCTACACGTATTTTCACCCGAAGCCTTCAAGAGGTGAGGAGAGAAGAAAGAAGACAGGTTCTGAAAAGCGGCAGGATGTTCCTGTGTCAGGATGGAAAAAGATTTCCTTTTCCAGCATGCAAGCCTGAAGGTTGAATTGCATACAATTTGTAGGCCCGGTTTTGTTATGGGCAAAATTGCTGCAGTTATTCTCAACGTTTCTAAGTGTGAAAACTAAGATGCTTTGGCCCTTCCCGCAACCTGTACGGACTCCAGCTCCTTGAGGCTTCTGAGGGAGATCGGTTACCATTATCAAGTCTGATATCGTCCAAACTACACCTGGAGACTTAGAAGAGGCCTTTCCCTGTGTGTGACATTGGATGTCAGAGCCCAGGAAGTAAGTCAATGGGGGCAGAGAAAGGGTAGGTTTTGGCCACAGAAATAGGAGCTGAGGATACCAGGGAAATACAAAGAAACCCCCACACTTAACCTGCCTCCATGCACATCGCTTCGCAGTTCCCGAAGCTCAAGCCAGGGTCATGCAAAATTGAATGCATACGTTTCACATAACGCTCCTGTTTCTAGACTATCAAGCTAACCACAGCGGTTTAACGAGAAACACCCCTCAAGGCCAATGCGCCCAAAGTGAACACCCAGTGACGGACAGTGCCAGAAGTCCAGAGGGCGAATCCTGGCAGCCCCGGAGAAGAAAGCTACGAGGCCCTGAGGGTGAAGCTGAGGGGCAGAGTGCAGTATCAACTGAAGAAGGAGCTGTAAGTACATGGAGAAAGGAAGTTTTCGGTGTGGCCGAGCATGAACTAAACGAAGGATAGAAGGCCAAGGTGAAGTGGCACTGAGTAGAGACTCGGACCCCTGACATATCTCTTTCTACAGGACCTCCGTGATCAGCGTGTCAGAGTGTGCTCTTTCACCACATTTCAGGGAAAGCACAGCGTGGGGAAGACAGGGGTGGCCTGATCTTTGGAAACTTTACCCTAAGGAGACTTGCAGATAGGTAGGAGCACACAAAGTATGGATTGAAAGGCTCTGAGCATACGGAGAAGACAGCATGCATTTCCCTACGGCAAAGGGAAAAAAACATTCTCCTAGAAGGGATGTGGACCTTCTTGAGATGTGAGTGTTGAGTGCTACTCTGATTCTGGGTGCGTGTGTTGGGATTCGGCCCACACCCCAGGTGCCCGCTGCATGCAGAACAGCTGCGTCATGATTTTCTTCACGGGAACGGAGGTATGATCTGAGACGGGTCATTTGAAGGAATGCTCTACGGCGTACCTTTGGGTGAGGGTCCTGGCAGAGCGACTGGCTGGTCCAGCTCATCAAGGGACACCTCTTGTTCCCGGACAGGATCGCAGAAGTTGAGTGTGGATGCGGACCCTGGTGAGTCCCGTGCATCGGGCACGTCCACGTGGATCATTGGAGTGGCTCGTGGACTGCCTTCACCTAGGAGGAGGAAAATTGAAATACACATTCGGCCCGATGGGGAGCGGTGTGATCCATCCTAACTCCCTGTGCCTCGTGTGCAGAGGCTGCTGACAGCATGGTTCTCCCGGAGCTTCAGGAAGGCCAAAGGCCACGCCCCAGATGGAGCCTCTGGAGAAGGACCTGGGGACGACCCGCTGAGAACAGGTGGGAAAAAGCAGGGATTCCACCGAGACAGAGAAAAGGCTACCTTCAATACTTGGATGCCTGGATGGAGATCAAAGATCTCTCAGAGCACTGGACAAGGACGGCTGTGCCTGACTTCCACCTGGACGCTATCTGGGGCCCTCTGATATCTACCCTCCCGTCAGTGGACATAATCGCCTTGATGATTCTTGCGCAGCGCACGTTCCAGGACAGGTCTTTTTCAGGTACAGTGCTGCGTGCACTGATGTACTCCACCCTCGTGGGTGCCTGCAAATATTGCGGCTGGCCTATCTTCCAAAGCAAAAGGAATCCCTTTTGAATGTGGTACACGTCACACGATGGAGACAGATCCTCGACCTCTGGATCCTGTGACAAATACATGCTTCCTCCTGGAATCTCTCCAGGGAAAATACACACGGCCCGTCAACCAGATTCCCTTGGCTTGCTGCCGTGAGGGGCTTCAGCTAAGTAGGTAAGTAAGGAATCGCCTTGGGGTACCAAGAAGGGTTACGTTTTCTTAAAAAATATGTAGCAACCAAGGGTCCTGCACTCACATTTCTTCACTATCACCTCTGCCCCGAGTGTCAAGGCCCCACGGATCTGAAGGCAACTGGCGTGGAGGCAAGCGGACTACGAAAATGAAAATCTGCAAATAACTCACACAGGCTCGTGCCACACTTTAAAGCAGGTCCTAAACGCAAGGTGCCCTTCCTACATGGATTTCCACCATCAGCCATCCAAAAGGTGAGGAAAGAAGAAAGCAGACAGCTTCTCAACACCTTGAAGAGGTCACTCGGTCAGCATGGAAAATGGTTGCATTTTCCACCATGTAAACTGAGGTGCAATCGCGTACAGTCCTGTGGACCTGATTCTGTGACGGGTCAAAATGCGGCAGGTGTTCCCAATGTTTCTCAGGGTGAAAATTAAGAAGCTCTTAAGCTCCGACCAGGTGTACGCGCTGGGACGCAAGAGGATCCTGGTTGAGGATAGCTAACGTCACGTGGGGCAATCTGTAAACCACACGTGGAGACTTATCTGATCCTTTTCCGATACACGTGAATGACAGGAGAGGCCAGGGCGTCCCTGGGACCAGGCGCGGTGTACGCTTTTGCCTCGGAAGGATGAGGTGAGGAGACCCGCGAAATGCACAGATACACAGCATTAAAATGCCTCATTCCATGTGGGTTCGCGTTGCCAAAGTCCAAAGCAGGGTGATTACCAATCAAAGACATGCTTTTAACTTAACGCTTAGGGATGAAGACTGTCAACTTAACAAGAGCAGTTCACTTAGAAACGCCCCTCAAGAGCCAACAATTCAAAATTAACAGCAGAGGACGGACAGAGAGAGAACTGCACAGGGAGCAATCCTGGCACTGGAGAGGAAACAATGGCAAGATTAAAGCTACAAGTCCGGGAGGGAGGGTGAACATGCCTTGCAGCGTGCAGGCTCAATTCCAGAAGGAGGTGTGAAATGGAGGGAGAAAGAAAGCTTCCGGTGGCGCCGGGTATGAACTGAAAGAAGGTTCGCAGGTCAAGCTTACTTTGGAATGAGAATAGATTACATCCCATGCCACACCTCTTCAGTCAAGACCCACGTGGTAAATGCGTCTAAGTCATGCATACGTGTCATCCCTTCCTGCTCCGTCCCTAGATTCCCAGGGGGTGCCACAATGGAGAAGAGTGGGGAGAGGTGAAATTAGGAAACCTTACCCTACGGTGACATGCAGACAGATAGACTGGTGTACACAAAACGACATAGTGATGAACACTGGGCATACAAAGAAGACAACACCTACTTTCCTAGAGGAGTTCAAACAAAGAAAACAGCTTCCCCTAGAACGGTTTTGAGCCTTCTCAAGGCATAAAGAGTTTGATTCTTAGCCTGATTCTGGGAGAGGGCTGGGATTCGGCCTAGGCCACAAATGCCTGCTGCATGCAGAGTAGCTGTGTCATGATTTTCCTGGTAGGAATAGAGGCGTGATCCGAGGCGGGTGTTTGGGGGGGGGCATGTTGTAGTGCTTGCCTGCGGGTGGAGGTCCTGGCGGAGTAATCGAAAGGTCCGGCTCATCGAGGGACCCCTTCGGATCCTGGCTGCAATCGAGGAGACTGGGGGCGCATACGGTCTCCACTGCGTCCCTTGAATCGGTCACGATCACGTGGGTCATCTCGTTGACACGCGCACTCTCTTCACCTAAGTGGAGAAAAATTTAAATATTAGACTCAGCCTGATGGTGAGGGATGTGATCAATCCTAAGTTCCTCTGCCTGGGTGCACAGGCTGGTGTCAGCGTGGTTCTCTTCCAAGGGCCGGAGGTCCAAAGGCCATTTCCCAGGATTGAGCCTCGTCAGAAGTTCCTGGGGAGGACTGGCTGGGACAGGGACGAGAAATCAGGCAGTCAGTAAACACAGAGAGGAAAATCATAAACATTTCAACACCTGGACGGAAACCCGAGGGTCCTAAGTGCATTGGACGAGGATGGCTTTTGCTGTGTTCCACCTCGGAGACCATCTGAGGCCAGGGGTCACGAATCCACCCTGAAGTCAGTGGACATAATCGCTGAGCGGGTAAATCTCGTGCCCAGCACCCTGTGAGACAGGTCTCCTTAAATCTCCTGGTGCTGTCTTTAACGTGCTTATCCCTCTTGGATGCCTGGGAATACGTTGCCCAAGCTCAATTTTGACGGGAGAGAAACCTCCTTTTGAATGTGGCAGACTCCGTATTACGGACACACATCCCTGACCTCTTGACTCTGTGACAAATACATGCTTCCTTTTGGAAGCACCTTTCCAGGAAACAGTACACACAGGTCCCACAACCCTCACTCTTTAAGGCCGCTGCAATGAGGTTTTGCAGCTAAATATTTAGGTAAGCAATCGCTGTTGTAGCCCGATGAGAGGAAAGTTGTAAAAGAACGTCATGTCACCACCAAGGACTTCCCCTCATAGTTCTTCACTATCACCTGTTCCCTGAAGCATCAAGGCCCTACATTCCTGAAAGGGAGAACGGTGTGGGGAAGCAGAATATGACAACCAAGTCTGCACCTATCTCAAACACTGCTTGTGCCACACTAATCAACACGTGTCCTTTAGGCAGTGTGCCCATCCTACACGTATTTTCACCCGAAGCCTTCAAGAGGTGAGGAGAGAAGAAAGAAGACAGGTTCTGAAAAGCGGCAGGATGTTCCTGTGTCAGGATGGAAAAAGATTTCCTTTTCCAGCATGCAAGCCTGAAGGTTGAATTGCATACAATTTGTAGGCCCGGTTTTGTTATGGGCAAAATTGCTGCAGTTATTCTCAACGTTTCTAAGTGTGAAAACTAAGATGCTTTGGCCCTTCCCGCAACCTGTACGGACTCCAGCTCCTTGAGGCTTCTGAGGGAGATCGGTTACCATTATCAAGTCTGATATCGTCCAAACTACACCTGGAGACTTAGAAGAGGCCTTTCCCTGTGTGTGACATTGGATGTCAGAGCCCAGGAAGTAAGTCAATGGGGGCAGAGAAAGGGTAGGTTTTGGCCACAGAAATAGGAGCTGAGGATACCAGGGAAATACAAAGAAACCCCCACACTTAACCTGCCTCCATGCACGTCGCTTCGCAGTTCCCGAAGCTCAAGCCAGGGTCATGCAAAATTGAATGCATACGTTTCACATAACGCTCCTGTTTCTAGACTATCAAGCTAACGACAGCGGTTTAACGAGAAACACCCCCAAGGCCAATGCGCCCAAAGTGAACACCCAGTGACGGACAGTGCCAGAAGTCCAGAGGGCGAATCCTGGCAGCCCCGGAGAAGAAAGCTACGAGGCCCTGAGGGTGAAGCTGAGGGGCAGAGTGCAGTATCAACTGAAGAAGGAGCTGTAAGTACATGGAGAAAGGAAGTTTTCGGTGTGGCCGAGCATGAACTAAACGAAGGATAGAAGGCCAAGGTGAAGTGGCACTGAGTAGAGACTCGGACCCCTGACATATCTCTTTCTACAGGACCTCCGTGATCAGCGTGTCAGAGTGTGCTCTTTCACCACATTTCAGGGAAAGCACAGTGTGGGGAAGACAGGGGTGGCCTGATCTTTGGAAACTTTACCCTAAGGAGACTTGCAGATAGGTAGGAGCACACAAACTATGGATTGAAAGGCTCTGAGCATACGGAGAAGACAGCATGCATTTCCCTACGGCAAAGGGAAAAAAAACATTCTCCTAGAAGGGATGTGGACCTTCTTGAGATGTGAGTGTTGAGTGCTACTCTGATTCTGGGTGCGTGTGTTGGGATTCGGCCCACACCCCAGGTGCCCGCTGCATGCAGAACAGCTGCGTCATGATTTTCTTCACGGGAACGGAGGTATGATCTGAGACGGGTCATTTGAAGGAATGCTCTACGGCGTACCTTTGGGTGAGGGTCCTGGCAGAGCGACTGGCTGGTCCAGCTCATCAAGGGACACCTCTTGCTCCCGGACAGGATCGCAGAAGTTGAGTGTGGATGCGGCCCCTGGTGAGTCCCGTGCATCGGGCACGTCCACGTGGATCATTGGAGTGGCTCGTGGACTGCCTTCACCTAGGAGGAGGAAAATTGAAATACACATTCGGCCCGATGGGGAGCGGTGTGATCCATCCTAACTCCCTGTGCCTCGTGTGCAGAGGCTGCTGACAGCATGGTTCTCCCGGAGCTTCAGGAAGGCCAAAGGCCACGCCCCAGATGGAGCCTCTGGAGAAGGACCTGGGGACGACCCGCTGAGAACAGGTGGGAAAAAGCAGGGATTCCACCAAGACAGAGAAAAGGCTACCTTCAATACTTGGATGCCTGGATGGAGATCAAAGATCTCTCAGAGCACTGGACAAGGACGGCTGTGCCTGACTTCCACCTGGACGCTATCTGGGGCCCTCTGATATCTACCCTCCCGTCAGTGGACATAATCGCCTGGATGATTCTTGCGCAGCGCACGTTCCAGGACAGGTCTTTTTCAGGTACAGTGCTGCGTGCACTGATGTACTCCACCCTCGTGGGTGCCTGCAAATATTGCGGCTGGCCTATCTTCCAAAGCAAAAGGAATCCCTTTTGAATGTGGTACACGTCACACGATGGAGACAGATCCTCGACCTCTGGATCCTGTGACAAATACATGCTTCCTCCTGGAATCTCTCCAGGGAAAATACACACGGCCCGTCAACCAGATTCCCTTGGCTTGCTGCCGTGAGGGGCTTCAGCTAAGTAGGTAAGTAAGGAATCGCCTTGGGGTACCAAGAAGGGTTACGTTTTCTTAAAAAATATGTAGCAACCAAGGGTCCTGCACTCACATTTCTTCACTATCACCTCTGCCCCGAGTGTCAAGGCCCCACGGATCTGAAGGCAACTGGCGTGGAGGCAAGCGGACTACGAAAATGAAAATCTGCAAATAACTCACACAGGCTCGTGCCACACTTTAAAGCAGGTCCTAAACGCAAGGTGCCCTTCCTACATGGATTTCCACCATCAGCCATCCAAAAGGTGAGGAAAGAAGAAAGCAGACAGCTTCTCAACACCTTGAAGAGGTCACTCGGTCAGCATGGAAAATGGTTGCATTTTCCACCATGTAAACTGAGGTGCAATCGCGTACAGTCCTGTGGACCTGATTCTGTGACGGGTCAAAATGCGGCAGGTGTTCCCAATGTTTCTCAGGGTGAAAATTAAGAAGCTCTTAAGCTCCGACCAGGTGTACGCGCTGGGACGCAAGAGGATCCTGGTTGAGGATAGCTAACGTCACGTGGGGCAATCTGTAAACCACACGTGGAGACTTATCTGATCCTTTTCCGATACACGTGAATGACAGGAGAGGCCAGGGCGTCCCTGGGACCAGGCGCGGTGTACGCTTTTGCCTCGGAAGGATGAGGTGAGGAGACCCGCGAAATGCACAGATACACAGCATTAAAATGCCTCATTCCATGTGGGTTCGCGTTGCCAAAGTCCAAAGCAGGGTGATTACCAATCAAAGACATGCTTTTAACTTAACGCTTAGGGATGAAGACTGTCAACTTAACAAGAGCAGTTCACTTAGAAACGCCCCTCAAGAGCCAACAATTCAAAATTAACAGCAGAGGACGGACAGAGAGAGAACTGCACAGGGAGCAATCCTGGCACTGGAGAGGAAACAATGGCAAGATTAAAGCTACAAGTCCGGGAGGGAGGGTGAACATGCCTTGCAGCGTGCAGGCTCAATTCCAGAAGGAGGTGTGAAATGGAGGGAGAAAGAAAGCTTCCGGTGGCGCCGGGTATGAACTGAAAGAAGGTTCGCAGGTCAAGCTTACTTTGGAATGAGAATAGATTACATCCCATGCCACACCTCTTCAGTCAAGACCCACGTGGTAAATGCGTCTAAGTCATGCATACGTGTCATCCCTTCCTGCTCCGTCCCTAGATTCCCAGGGGGTGCCACAATGGAGAAGAGTGGGGAGAGGTGAAATTAGGAAACCTTACCCTACGGTGACATGCAGACAGATAGACTGGTGTACACAAAACGACATAGTGATGAACACTGGGCATACAAAGAAGACAACACCTACTTTCCTAGAGGAGTTCAAACAAAGAAAACAGCTTCCCCTAGAACGGTTTTGAGCCTTCTCAAGGCATAAAGAGTTTGATTCTTAGCCTGATTCTGGGAGAGGGCTGGGATTCGGCCTAGGCCACAAATGCCTGCTGCATGCAGAGTAGCTGTGTCATGATTTTCCTGGTAGGAATAGAGGCGTGATCCGAGGCGGGTGTTTGGGGGGGGGCATGTTGTAGTGCTTGCCTGCGGGTGGAGGTCCTGGCGGAGTAATCGAAAGGTCCGGCTCATCGAGGGACCCCTTCGGATCCTGGCTGCAATCGAGGAGACTGGGGGCGCATACGGTCTCCACTGCGTCCCTTGAATCGGTCACGATCACGTGGGTCATCTCGTTGACACGCGCACTCTCTTCACCTAAGTGGAGAAAAATTTAAATATTAGACTCAGCCTGATGGTGAGGGATGTGATCAATCCTAAGTTCCTCTGCCTGGGTGCACAGGCTGGTGTCAGCGTGGTTCTCTTCCAAGGGCCGGAGGTCCAAAGGCCATTTCCCAGGATTGAGCCTCGTCAGAAGTTCCTGGGGAGGACTGGCTGGGACAGGGACGAGAAATCAGGCAGTCAGTAAACACAGAGAGGAAAATCATAAACATTTCAACACCTGGACGGAAACCCGAGGGTCCTAAGTGCATTGGACGAGGATGGCTTTTGCTGTGTTCCACCTCGGAGACCATCTGAGGCCAGGGGTCACGAATCCACCCTGAAGTCAGTGGACATAATCGCTGAGCGGGTAAATCTCGTGCCCAGCACCCTGTGAGACAGGTCTCCTTAAATCTCCTGGTGCTGTCTTTAACGTGCTTATCCCTCTTGGATGCCTGGGAATACGTTGCCCAAGCTCAATTTTGACGGGAGAGAAACCTCCTTTTGAATGTGGCAGACTCCGTATTACGGACACACATCCCTGACCTCTTGACTCTGTGACAAATACATGCTTCCTTTTGGAAGCACCTTTCCAGGAAACAGTACACACAGGTCCCACAACCCTCACTCTTTAAGGCCGCTGCAATGAGGTTTTGCAGCTAAATATTTAGGTAAGCAATCGCTGTTGTAGCCCGATGAGAGGAAAGTTGTAAAAGAACGTCATGTCACCACCAAGGACTTCCCCTCATAGTTCTTCACTATCACCTGTTCCCTGAAGCATCAAGGCCCTACATTCCTGAAAGGGAGAACGGTGTGGGGAAGCAGAATATGACAACCAAGTCTGCACCTATCTCAAACACTGCTTGTGCCACACTAATCAACACGTGTCCTTTAGGCAGTGTGCCCATCCTACACGTATTTTCACCCGAAGCCTTCAAGAGGTGAGGAGAGAAGAAAGAAGACAGGTTCTGAAAAGCGGCAGGATGTTCCTGTGTCAGGATGGAAAAAGATTTCCTTTTCCAGCATGCAAGCCTGAAGGTTGAATTGCATACAATTTGTAGGCCCGGTTTTGTTATGGGCAAAATTGCTGCAGTTATTCTCAACGTTTCTAAGTGTGAAAACTAAGATGCTTTGGCCCTTCCCGCAACCTGTACGGACTCCAGCTCCTTGAGGCTTCTGAGGGAGATCGGTTACCATTATCAAGTCTGATATCGTCCAAACTACACCTGGAGACTTAGAAGAGGCCTTTCCCTGTGTGTGACATTGGATGTCAGAGCCCAGGAAGTAAGTCAATGGGGGCAGAGAAAGGGTAGGTTTTGGCCACAGAAATAGGAGCTGAGGATACCAGGGAAATACAAAGAAACCCCCACACTTAACCTGCCTCCATGCACGTCGCTTCGCAGTTCCCGAAGCTCAAGCCAGGGTCATGCAAAATTGAATGCATACGTTTCACATAACGCTCCTGTTTCTAGACTATCAAGCTAACGACAGCGGTTTAACGAGAAACACCCCCAAGGCCAATGCGCCCAAAGTGAACACCCAGTGACGGACAGTGCCAGAAGTCCAGAGGGCGAATCCTGGCAGCCCCGGAGAAGAAAGCTACGAGGCCCTGAGGGTGAAGCTGAGGGGCAGAGTGCAGTATCAACTGAAGAAGGAGCTGTAAGTACATGGAGAAAGGAAGTTTTCGGTGTGGCCGAGCATGAACTAAACGAAGGATAGAAGGCCAAGGTGAAGTGGCACTGAGTAGAGACTCGGACCCCTGACATATCTCTTTCTACAGGACCTCCGTGATCAGCGTGTCAGAGTGTGCTCTTTCACCACATTTCAGGGAAAGCACAGTGTGGGGAAGACAGGGGTGGCCTGATCTTTGGAAACTTTACCCTAAGGAGACTTGCAGATAGGTAGGAGCACACAAACTATGGATTGAAAGGCTCTGAGCATACGGAGAAGACAGCATGCATTTCCCTACGGCAAAGGGAAAAAAAACATTCTCCTAGAAGGGATGTGGACCTTCTTGAGATGTGAGTGTTGAGTGCTACTCTGATTCTGGGTGCGTGTGTTGGGATTCGGCCCACACCCCAGGTGCCCGCTGCATGCAGAACAGCTGCGTCATGATTTTCTTCACGGGAACGGAGGTATGATCTGAGACGGGTCATTTGAAGGAATGCTCTACGGCGTACCTTTGGGTGAGGGTCCTGGCAGAGCGACTGGCTGGTCCAGCTCATCAAGGGACACCTCTTGCTCCCGGACAGGATCGCAGAAGTTGAGTGTGGATGCGGCCCCTGGTGAGTCCCGTGCATCGGGCACGTCCACGTGGATCATTGGAGTGGCTCGTGGACTGCCTTCACCTAGGAGGAGGAAAATTGAAATACACATTCGGCCCGATGGGGAGCGGTGTGATCCATCCTAACTCCCTGTGCCTCGTGTGCAGAGGCTGCTGACAGCATGGTTCTCCCGGAGCTTCAGGAAGGCCAAAGGCCACGCCCCAGATGGAGCCTCTGGAGAAGGACCTGGGGACGACCCGCTGAGAACAGGTGGGAAAAAGCAGGGATTCCACCAAGACAGAGAAAAGGCTACCTTCAATACTTGGATGCCTGGATGGAGATCAAAGATCTCTCAGAGCACTGGACAAGGACGGCTGTGCCTGACTTCCACCTGGACGCTATCTGGGGCCCTCTGATATCTACCCTCCCGTCAGTGGACATAATCGCCTGGATGATTCTTGCGCAGCGCACGTTCCAGGACAGGTCTTTTTCAGGTACAGTGCTGCGTGCACTGATGTACTCCACCCTCGTGGGTGCCTGCAAATATTGCGGCTGGCCTATCTTCCAAAGCAAAAGGAATCCCTTTTGAATGTGGTACACGTCACACGATGGAGACAGATCCTCGACCTCTGGATCCTGTGACAAATACATGCTTCCTCCTGGAATCTCTCCAGGGAAAATACACACGGCCCGTCAACCAGATTCCCTTGGCTTGCTGCCGTGAGGGGCTTCAGCTAAGTAGGTAAGTAAGGAATCGCCTTGGGGTACCAAGAAGGGTTACGTTTTCTTAAAAAATATGTAGCAACCAAGGGTCCTGCACTCACATTTCTTCACTATCACCTCTGCCCCGAGTGTCAAGGCCCCACGGATCTGAAGGCAACTGGCGTGGAGGCAAGCGGACTACGAAAATGAAAATCTGCAAATAACTCACACAGGCTCGTGCCACACTTTAAAGCAGGTCCTAAACGCAAGGTGCCCTTCCTACATGGATTTCCACCATCAGCCATCCAAAAGGTGAGGAAAGAAGAAAGCAGACAGCTTCTCAACACCTTGAAGAGGTCACTCGGTCAGCATGGAAAATGGTTGCATTTTCCACCATGTAAACTGAGGTGCAATTGCGTACAGTCCTGTGGACCTGATTCTGTGACGGGTCAAAATGCGGCAGGTGTTCCCAATGTTTCTCAGGGTGAAAATTAAGAAGCTCTTAAGCTCCGACCAGGTGTACGCGCTGGGACGCAAGAGGATCCTGGTTGAGGATAGCTAACGTCACGTGGGGCAATCTGTAAACCACACTTGGAGACTTATCTGATCCTTTTCCGATACACGTGAATGACAGGAGAGGCCAGGGCGTCCCTGGGACCAGGCGCGGTGTACGCTTTTGCCTCGGAAGGATGAGGTGAGGAGACCCGCGAAATGCACAGATACACAGCATTAAAATGCCTCATTCCATGTGGGTTCGCGTTGCCAAAGTCCAAAGCAGGGTGATTACCAATCAAAGACATGCTTTTACCTTAACGCTTAGGGATGAAGACTGTCAACTTAACAAGAGCAGTTCACTTAGAAACGCCGCTCAAGAGCCAACAATTCAAAATTAACAGCAGAGGTCGGACAGAGAGAGAACTGCACAGGGAGCAATCCTGGCACGGGAGAGGAAACAATGGCAAGATTAAAGCTACAAGTCCGGGAGGGAGGGTGAACATGCCTTGCAGCGTGCAGGCTCAATTCCAGAAGGAGGTGTGAAATGGAGGGAGAAAGAAAGCTTCCGGTGGCGCCGGGTATGAACTGAATGAAGGTTCGCAGGTCAAGCTTACTTTGGAATGAGAATAGATTACATCCCATGCCACACCTCTTCAGTCAAGACCCACGTGGTAAATGCGTCTAAGTCATGCATACGTGTCATCCCTTCCTGCTCCGTCCCTAGATTCCCAGGGGGTGCCACAATGGAGAAGAGTGGGGAGAGGTGAAATTAGGAAACCTTACCCTACGGTGACATGCAGACAGATAGACTGGTGTACACAAAACGACATAGTGATGAACACTGGGCATACAAAGAAGACAACACCTACTTTCCTAGAGGAGTTCAAACAAAGAAAACAGCTTCCCCTAGAACGGTTTTGAGCCTTCTCAAGGCATAAGAGTTTGATTCTTAGCCTGATTCTGGGAGAGGGCTGGGATTCGGCCTAGGCCACAAATGCCTGCTGCATGCAGAGTAGCTGTGTCATGATTTTCCTGGTAGGAATAGAGGCGTGATCCGAGGCGGGTGTTTGGGGGGGGGCATGTTGTAGTGCTTGCCTGCGGGTGGAGGTCCTGGCGGAGTAATCGAAAGGTCCGGCTCATCGAGGGACCCCTTCGGATCCTGGCTGCAATCGAGGAGACTGGGGGCGCATACGGTCTCCACTGCGTCCCTTGAATCGGTCACGATCACGTGGGTCATCTCGTTGACACGCGCACTCTCTTCACCTAAGTGGAGAAAAATTTAAATATTAGACTCAGCCTGATGGTGAGGGATGTGATCAATCCTAAGTTCCTCTGCCTGGGTGCACAGGCTGGTGTCAGCGTGGTTCCCTTCCAAGGGCCGGAGGTCCAAAGGCCATTTCCCAGGATTGAGCCTCGTCAGAAGTTCCTGGGGAGGACTGGCTGGGACAGGGACGAGAAATCAGGCAGTCAGTAAACACAGAGAGGAAAATCATAAACATTTCAACACCTGGACGGAAACCCGAGGGTCCTAAGTGCATTGGACGAGGATGGCTTTTGCTGTGTTCCACCTCGGAGACCATCTGAGGCCAGGGGTCACGAATCCACCCTGAAGTCAGTGGACATAATCGCTGAGCGGGTAAATCTCGTGCCCAGCACCCTGTGAGACAGGTCTCCTTAAATCTCCTGGTGCTGTCTTTAACGTGCTTATCCCTCTTGGATGCCTGGGAATACGTTGCCCAAGCTCAATTTTGACGGGAGAGAAACCTCCTTTTGAATGTGGCAGACTCCGTATTACGGACACACATCCCTGACCTCTTGACTCTGTGACAAATACATGCTTCCTTTTGGAAGCACCTTTCCAGGAAACAGTACACACAGGTCCCACAACCCTCACTCTTTAAGGCCGCTGCAATGAGGTTTTGCAGCTAAATATTTAGGTAAGCAATCGCTGTTGTAGCCCGATGAGAGGAAAGTTGTAAAAGAACGTCATGTCACCACCAAGGACTTCCCCTCATAGTTCTTCACTATCACCTGTTCCCTGAAGCATCAAGGCCCTACATTCCTGAAAGGGAGAACGGTGCGGGGAAGCAGAATATGACAACCAAGTCTGCACCTATCTCAAACACTGCTTGTGCCACACTAATCAACACGTGTCCTTTAGGCAGTGTGCCCATCCTACACGTATTTTCACCCGAAGCCTTCAAGAGGTGAGGAGAGAAGAAAGAAGACAGGTTCTGAAAAGCGGCAGGATGTTCCTGTGTCAGGATGGAAAAAGATTTCCTTTTCCAGCATGCAAGCCTGAAGGTTGAATTGCATACAATTTGTAGGCCCGGTTTTGTTATGGGCAAAATTGCTGCAGTTATTCTCAACGTTTCTAAGTGTGAAAACTAAGATGCTTTGGCCCTTCCCGCAACCTGTACGGACTCCAGCTCCTTGAGGCTTCTGAGGGAGATCGGTTACCATTATCAAGTCTGATATCGTCCAAACTACACCTGGAGACTTAGAAGAGGCCTTTCCCTGTGTGTGACATTGGATGTCAGAGCCCAGGAAGTAAGTCAATGGGGGCAGAGAAAGGGTAGGTTTTGGCCACAGAAATAGGAGCTGAGGATACCAGGGAAATACAAAGAAACCCCCACACTTAACCTGCCTCCATGCACGTCGCTTCGCAGTTCCCGAAGCTCAAGCCAGGGTCATGCAAAATTGAATGCATACGTTTCACATAACGCTCCTGTTTCTAGACTATCAAGCTAACGACAGCGGTTTAACGAGAAACACCCCTCAAGGCCAATGCGCCCAAAGTGAACACCCAGTGACGGACAGTGCCAGAAGTCCAGAGGGCGAATCCTGGCAGCCCCGGAGAAGAAAGCTACGAGGCCCTGAGGGTGAAGCTGAGGGGCAGAGTGCAGTATCAACTGAAGAAGGAGCTGTAAGTACATGGAGAAAGGAAGTTTTCGGTGTGGCCGAGCATGAACTAAACGAAGGATAGAAGGCCAAGGTGAAGTGGCACTGAGTAGAGACTCGGACCCCTGACATATCTCTTTCTACAGGACCTCCGTGATCAGCGTGTCAGAGTGTGCTCTTTCACCACATTTCAGGGAAAGCACAGCGTGGGGAAGACAGGGGTGGCCTGATCTTTGGAAACTTTACCCTAAGGAGACTTGCAGATAGGTAGGAGCACACAAAGTATGGATTGAAAGGCTCTGAGCATACGGAGAAGACAGCATGCATTTCCCTACGGCAAAGGGAAAAAAACATTCTCCTAGAAGGGATGTGGACCTTCTTGAGATGTGAGTGTTGAGTGCTACTCTGATTCTGGGTGCGTGTGTTGGGATTCGGCCCACACCCCAGGTGCCCGCTGCATGCAGAACAGCTGCGTCATGATTTTCTTCACGGGAACGGAGGTATGATCTGAGACGGGTCATTTGAAGGAATGCTCTACGGCGTACCTTTGGGTGAGGGTCCTGGCAGAGCGACTGGCTGGTCCAGCTCATCAAGGGACACCTCTTGTTCCCGGACAGGATCGCAGAAGTTGAGTGTGGATGCGGACCCTGGTGAGTCCCGTGCATCGGGCACGTCCACGTGGATCATTGGAGTGGCTCGTGGACTGCCTTCACCTAGGAGGAGGAAAATTGAAATACACATTCGGCCCGATGGGGAGCGGTGTGATCCATCCTAACTCCCTGTGCCTCGTGTGCAGAGGCTGCTGACAGCATGGTTCTCCCGGAGCTTCAGGAAGGCCAAAGGCCACGCCCCAGATGGAGCCTCTGGAGAAGGACCTGGGGACGACCCGCTGAGAACAGGTGGGAAAAAGCAGGGATTCCACCGAGACAGAGAAAAGGCTACCTTCAATACTTGGATGCCTGGATGGAGATCAAAGATCTCTCAGAGCACTGGACAAGGACGGCTGTGCCTGACTTCCACCTGGACGCTATCTGGGGCCCTCTGATATCTACCCTCCCGTCAGTGGACATAATCGCCTGGATGATTCTTGCGCAGCGCACGTTCCAGGACAGGTCTTTTTCAGGTACAGTGCTGCGTGCACTGATGTACTCCACCCTCGTGGGTGCCTGCAAATATTGCGGCTGGCCTATCTTCCAAAGCAAAAGGAATCCCTTTTGAATGTGGTACACGTCACACGATGGAGACAGATCCTCGACCTCTGGATCCTGTGACAAATACATGCTTCCTCCTGGAATCTCTCCAGGGAAAATACACACGGCCCGTCAACCAGATTCCCTTGGCTTGCTGCCGTGAGGGGCTTCAGCTAAGTAGGTAAGTAAGGAATCACCTTGGGGTACCAAGAAGGGTTACGTTTTCTTAAAAAATATGTAGCAACCAAGGGTCCTGCACTCACATTTCTTCACTATCACCTCTGCCCCGAGTGTCAAGGCCCCACGGATCTGAAGGCAACTGGCGTGGAGGCAAGCGGACTACGAAAATGAAAATCTGCAAATAACTCACACAGGCTCGTGCCACACTTTAAAGCAGGTCCTAAACGCAAGGTGCCCTTCCTACATGGATTTCCACCATCAGCCATCCAAAAGGTGAGGAAAGAAGAAAGCAGACAGCTTCTCAACACCTTGAAGAGGTCACTCGGTCAGCATGGAAAATGGTTGCATTTTCCACCATGTAAACTGAGGTGCAATCGCGTACAGTCCTGTGGACCTGATTCTGTGACGGGTCAAAATGCGGCAGGTGTTCCCAATGTTTCTCAGGGTGAAAATTAAGAATCTCTTAAGCTCCGACCAGGTGTACGCGCTGGGACGCAAGAGGATCCTGGTTGAGGATAGCTAACGTCACGTGGGGCAATCTGTAAACCACACGTGGAGACTTATCTGATCCTTTTCCGATACACGTGAATGACAGGAGAGGCCAGGGCGTCCCTGGGACCAGGCGCGGTGTACGCTTTTGCCTCGGAAGGATGAGGTGAGGAGACCCGCGAAATGCACAGATACACAGCATTAAAATGCCTCATTCCATGTGGGTTCGCGTTGCCAAAGTCCAAAGCAGGGTGATTACCAATCAAAGACATGCTTTTAACTTAACGCTTAGGGATGAAGACTGTCAACTTAACAAGAGCAGTTCACTTAGAAACGCCCCTCAAGAGCCAACAATTCAAAATTAACAGCAGAGGACGGACAGAGAGAGAACTGCACAGGGAGCAATCCTGGCACTGGAGAGGAAACAATGGCAAGATTAAAGCTACAAGTCCGGGAGGGAGGGTGAACATGCCTTGCAGCGTGCAGGCTCAATTCCAGAAGGAGGTGTGAAATGGAGGGAGAAAGAAAGCTTCCGGTGGCACCGGGTATGAACTGAATGAAGGTTCGCAGGTCAAGCTTACTTTGGAATGAGAATAGATTACATCCCATGCCACACCTCTTCAGTCAAGACCCACGTGGTAAATGCGTCTAAGTCATGCATACGTGTCATCCCTTCCTGCTCCGTCCCTAGATTCCCAGGGGGTGCCACAATGGAGAAGAGTGGGGAGAGGTGAAATTAGGAAACCTTACCCTACGGTGACATGCAGACAGATAGACTGGTGTACACAAAACGACATAGTGATGAACACTGGGCATACAAAGAAGACAACACCTACTTTCCTAGAGGAGTTCAAACAAAGAAAACAGCTTCCCCTAGAACGGTTTTGAGCCTTCTCAAGGCATAAAGAGTTTGATTCTTAGCCTGATTCTGGGAGAGGGCTGGGATTCGGCCTAGGCCACAAATGCCTGCTGCATGCAGAGTAGCTGTGTCATGATTTTCCTGGTAGGAATAGAGGCGTGATCCGAGGCGGGTGTTTGGGGGGGGGCATGTTGTAGTGCTTGCCTGCGGGTGGAGGTCCTGGCGGAGTAATCGAAAGGTCCGGCTCATCGAGGGACCCCTTCGGATCCTGGCTGCAATCGAGGAGACTGGGGGCGCATACGGTCTCCACTGCGTCCCTTGAATCGGTCACGATCACGTGGGTCATCTCGTTGACACGCGCACTCTCTTCACCTAAGTGGAGAAAAATTTAAATATTAGACTCAGCCTGATGGTGAGGGATGTGATCAATCCTAAGTTCCTCTGCCTGGGTGCACAGGCTGGTGTCAGCGTGGTTCTCTTCCAAGGGCCGGAGGTCCAAAGGCCATTTCCCAGGATTGAGCCTCGACAGAAGTTCCTGGGGAGGACTGGCTGGGACAGGGACGAGAAATCAGGCAGTCAGTAAACACAGAGAGGAAAATCATAAACATTTCAACACCTGGACGGAAACCCGAGGGTCCTAAGTGCATTGGACGAGGATGGCTTTTGCTGTGTTCCACCTCGGAGACCATCTGAGGCCAGGGGTCACGAATCCACCCTGAAGTCAGTGGACATAATCGCTGAGCGGGTAAATCTCGTGCCCAGCACCCTGTGAGACAGGTCTCCTTAAATCTCCTGGTGCTGTCTTTAACGTGCTTATCCCTCTTGGATGCCTGGGAATACGTTGCCCAAGCTCAATTTTGACGGGAGAGAAACCTCCTTTTGAATGTGGCAGACTCCGTATTACGGACACACATCCCTGACCTCTTGACTCTGTGACAAATACATGCTTCCTTTTGGAAGCACCTTTCCAGGAAACAGTACACACAGGTCCCACAACCCTCACTCTTTAAGGCCGCTGCAATGAGGTTTTGCAGCTAAATATTTAGGTAAGCAATCGCTGTTGTAGCCCGATGAGAGGAAAGTTGTAAAAGAACGTCATGTCACCACCAAGGACTTCCCCTCATAGTTCTTCACTATCACCTGTTCCCTGAAGCATCAAGGCCCTACATTCCTGAAAGGGAGAACGGTGCGGGGAAGCAGAATATGACAACCAAGTCTGCACCTATCTCAAACACTGCTTGTGCCACACTAATCAACACGTGTCCTTTAGGCAGTGTGCCCATCCTACACGTATTTTCACCCGAAGCCTTCAAGAGGTGAGGAGAGAAGAAAGAAGACAGGTTCTGAAAAGCGGCAGGATGTTCCTGTGTCAGGATGGAAAAAGATTTCCTTTTCCAGCATGCAAGCCTGAAGGTTGAATTGCATACAATTTGTAGGCCCGGTTTTGTTATGGGCAAAATTGCTGCAGTTATTCTCAACGTTTCTAAGTGTGAAAACTAAGATGCTTTGGCCCTTCCCGCAACCTGTACGGACTCCAGCTCCTTGAGGCTTCTGAGGGAGATCGGTTACCATTATCAAGTCTGATATCGTCCAAACTACACCTGGAGACTTACAAGAGGCCTTTCCCTGTGTGTGACATTGGATGTCAGAGCCCAGGAAGTAAGTCAATGGGGGCAGAGAAAGGGTAGGTTTTGGCCACAGAAATAGGAGCTGAGGATACCAGGGAAATACAAAGAAACCCCCACACTTAACCTGCCTCCATGCACGTCGCTTCGCAGTTCCCGAAGCTCAAGCCAGGGTCATGCAAAATTGAATGCATACGTTTCACATAACGCTCCTGTTTCTAGACTATCAAGCTAACGACAGCGGTTTAACGAGAAACACCCCTCAAGGCCAATGCGCCCAAAGTGAACACCCAGTGACGGACAGTGCCAGAAGTCCAGAGGGCGAATCCTGGCAGCCCCGGAGAAGAAAGCTACGAGGCCCTGAGGGTGAAGCTGAGGGGCAGAGTGCAGTATCAACTGAAGAAGGAGCTGTAAGTACATGGAGAAAGGAAGTTTTCGGTGTGGCCGAGCATGAACTAAACGAAGGATAGAAGGCCAAGGTGAAGTGGCACTGAGTAGAGACTCGGACCCCTGACATATCTCTTTCTACAGGACCTCCGTGATCAGCGTGTCAGAGTGTACTCTTTCACCACATTTCAGGGAAAGCACAGCGTGGGGAAGACAGGGGTGGCCTGATCTTTGGAAACTTTACCCTAAGGAGACTTGCAGATAGGTAGGAGCACACAAACTATGGATTGAAAGGCTCTGAGCATACGGAGAAGACAGCATGCATTTCCCTACGGCAAAGGGAAAAAAAACATTCTCCTAGAAGGGATGTGGACCTTCTTGAGATGTGAGTGTTGAGTGCTACTCTGATTCTGGGTGCGTGTGTTGGGATTCGGCCCACACCCCAGGTGCCCGCTGCATGCAGAACAGCTGCGTCATGATTTTCTTCACGGGAACGGAGGTATGATCTGAGACGGGTCATTTGAAGGAATGCTCTACGGCGTACCTTTGGGTGAGGGTCCTGGCAGAGCGACTGGCTGGTCCAGCTCATCAAGGGACACCTCTTGCTCCCGGACAGGATCGCAGAAGTTGAGTGTGGATGCGGCCCCTGGTGAGTCCCGTGCATCGGGCACGTCCACGTGGATCATTGGAGTGGCTCGTGGACTGCCTTCACCTAGGAGGAGGAAAATTGAAATACACATTCGGCCCGATGGGGAGCGGTGTGATCCATCCTAACTCCCTGTGCCTCGTGTGCAGAGGCTGCTGACAGCATGGTTCTCCCGGAGCTTCAGGAAGGCCAAAGGCCACGCCCCAGATGGAGCCTCTGGAGAAGGACCTGGGGACGACCCGCTGAGAACAGGTGGGAAAAAGCAGGGATTCCACCAAGACAGAGAAAAGGCTACCTTCAATACTTGGATGCCTGGATGGAGATCAAAGATCTCTCAGAGCACTGGACAAGGACGGCTGTGCCTGACTTCCACCTGGACGCTATCTGGGGCCCTCTGATATCTACCCTCCCGTCAGTGGACATAATCGCCTGGATGATTCTTGCGCAGCGCACGTTCCAGGACAGGTCTTTTTCAGGTACAGTGCTGCGTGCACTGATGTACTCCACCCTCGTGGGTGCCTGCAAATATTGCGGCTGGCCTATCTTCCAAAGCAAAAGGAATCCCTTTTGAATGTGGTACACGTCACACGATGGAGACAGATCCTCGACCTCTGGATCCTGTGACAAATACATGCTTCCTCCTGGAATCTCTCCAGGGAAAATACACACGGCCCGTCAACCAGATTCCCTTGGCTTGCTGCCGTGAGGGGCTTCAGCTAAGTAGGTAAGTAAGGAATCGCCTTGGGGTACCAAGAAGGGTTACGTTTTCTTAAAAAATATGTAGCAACCAAGGGTCCTGCACTCACATTTCTTCACTATCACCTCTGCCCCGAGTGTCAAGGCCCCACGGATCTGAAGGCAACTGGCGTGGAGGCAAGCGGACTACGAAAATGAAAATCTGCAAATAACTCACACAGGCTCGTGCCACACTTTAAAGCAGGTCCTAAACGCAAGGTGCCCTTCCTACATGGATTTCCACCATCAGCCATCCAAAAGGTGAGGAAAGAAGAAAGCAGACAGCTTCTCAACACCTTGAAGAGGTCACTCGGTCAGCATGGAAAATGGTTGCATTTTCCACCATGTAAACTGAGGTGCAATTGCGTACAGTCCTGTGGACCTGATTCTGTGACGGGTCAAAATGCGGCAGGTGTTCCCAATGTTTCTCAGGGTGAAAATTAAGAAGCTCTTAAGCTCCGACCAGGTGTACGCGCTGGGACGCAAGAGGATCCTGGTTGAGGATAGCTAACGTCACGTGGGGCAATCTGTAAACCACACTTGGAGACTTATCTGATCCTTTTCCGATACACGTGAATGACAGGAGAGGCCAGGGCGTCCCTGGGACCAGGCGCGGTGTACGCTTTTGCCTCGGAAGGATGAGGTGAGGAGACCCGCGAAATGCACAGATACACAGCATTAAAATGCCTCATTCCATGTGGGTTCGCGTTGCCAAAGTCCAAAGCAGGGTGATTACCAATCAAAGACATGCTTTTACCTTAACGCTTAGGGATGAAGACTGTCAACTTAACAAGAGCAGTTCACTTAGAAACGCCGCTCAAGAGCCAACAATTCAAAATTAACAGCAGAGGTCGGACAGAGAGAGAACTGCACAGGGAGCAATCCTGGCACGGGAGAGGAAACAATGGCAAGATTAAAGCTACAAGTCCGGGAGGGAGGGTGAACATGCCTTGCAGCGTGCAGGCTCAATTCCAGAAGGAGGTGTGAAATGGAGGGAGAAAGAAAGCTTCCGGTGGCGCCGGGTATGAACTGAATGAAGGTTCGCAGGTCAAGCTTACTTTGGAATGAGAATAGATTACATCCCATGCCACACCTCTTCAGTCAAGACCCACGTGGTAAATGCGTCTAAGTCATGCATACGTGTCATCCCTTCCTGCTCCGTCCCTAGATTCCCAGGGGGTGCCACAATGGAGAAGAGTGGGGAGAGGTGAAATTAGGAAACCTTACCCTACGGTGACATGCAGACAGATAGACTGGTGTACACAAAACGACATAGTGATGAACACTGGGCATACAAAGAAGACAACACCTACTTTCCTAGAGGAGTTCAAACAAAGAAAACAGCTTCCCCTAGAACGGTTTTGAGCCTTCTCAAGGCATAAGAGTTTGATTCTTAGCCTGATTCTGGGAGAGGGCTGGGATTCGGCCTAGGCCACAAATGCCTGCTGCATGCAGAGTAGCTGTGTCATGATTTTCCTGGTAGGAATAGAGGCGTGATCCGAGGCGGGTGTTTGGGGGGGGGCATGTTGTAGTGCTTGCCTGCGGGTGGAGGTCCTGGCGGAGTAATCGAAAGGTCCGGCTCATCGAGGGACCCCTTCGGATCCTGGCTGCAATCGAGGAGACTGGGGGCGCATACGGTCTCCACTGCGTCCCTTGAATCGGTCACGATCACGTGGGTCATCTCGTTGACACGCGCACTCTCTTCACCTAAGTGGAGAAAAATTTAAATATTAGACTCAGCCTGATGGTGAGGGATGTGATCAATCCTAAGTTCCTCTGCCTGGGTGCACAGGCTGGTGTCAGCGTGGTTCCCTTCCAAGGGCCGGAGGTCCAAAGGCCATTTCCCAGGATTGAGCCTCGTCAGAAGTTCCTGGGGAGGACTGGCTGGGACAGGGACGAGAAATCAGGCAGTCAGTAAACACAGAGAGGAAAATCATAAACATTTCAACACCTGGACGGAAACCCGAGGGTCCTAAGTGCATTGGACGAGGATGGCTTTTGCTGTGTTCCACCTCGGAGACCATCTGAGGCCAGGGGTCACGAATCCACCCTGAAGTCAGTGGACATAATCGCTGAGCGGGTAAATCTCGTGCCCAGCACCCTGTGAGACAGGTCTCCTTAAATCTCCTGGTGCTGTCTTTAACGTGCTTATCCCTCTTGGATGCCTGGGAATACGTTGCCCAAGCTCAATTTTGACGGGAGAGAAACCTCCTTTTGAATGTGGCAGACTCCGTATTACGGACACACATCCCTGACCTCTTGACTCTGTGACAAATACATGCTTCCTTTTGGAAGCACCTTTCCAGGAAACAGTACACACAGGTCCCACAACCCTCACTCTTTAAGGCCGCTGCAATGAGGTTTTGCAGCTAAATATTTAGGTAAGCAATCGCTGTTGTAGCCCGATGAGAGGAAAGTTGTAAAAGAACGTCATGTCACCACCAAGGACTTCCCCTCATAGTTCTTCACTATCACCTGTTCCCTGAAGCATCAAGGCCCTACATTCCTGAAAGGGAGAACGGTGCGGGGAAGCAGAATATGACAACCAAGTCTGCACCTATCTCAAACACTGCTTGTGCCACACTAATCAACACGTGTCCTTTAGGCAGTGTGCCCATCCTACACGTATTTTCACCCGAAGCCTTCAAGAGGTGAGGAGAGAAGAAAGAAGACAGGTTCTGAAAAGCGGCAGGATGTTCCTGTGTCAGGATGGAAAAAGATTTCCTTTTCCAGCATGCAAGCCTGAAGGTTGAATTGCATACAATTTGTAGGCCCGGTTTTGTTATGGGCAAAATTGCTGCAGTTATTCTCAACGTTTCTAAGTGTGAAAACTAAGATGCTTTGGCCCTTCCCGCAACCTGTACGGACTCCAGCTCCTTGAGGCTTCTGAGGGAGATCGGTTACCATTATCAAGTCTGATATCGTCCAAACTACACCTGGAGACTTAGAAGAGGCCTTTCCCTGTGTGTGACATTGGATGTCAGAGCCCAGGAAGTAAGTCAATGGGGGCAGAGAAAGGGTAGGTTTTGGCCACAGAAATAGGAGCTGAGGATACCAGGGAAATACAAAGAAACCCCCACACTTAACCTGCCTCCATGCACGTCGCTTCGCAGTTCCCGAAGCTCAAGCCAGGGTCATGCAAAATTGAATGCATACGTTTCACATAACGCTCCTGTTTCTAGACTATCAAGCTAACGACAGCGGTTTAACGAGAAACACCCCTCAAGGCCAATGCGCCCAAAGTGAACACCCAGTGACGGACAGTGCCAGAAGTCCAGAGGGCGAATCCTGGCAGCCCCGGAGAAGAAAGCTACGAGGCCCTGAGGGTGAAGCTGAGGGGCAGAGTGCAGTATCAACTGAAGAAGGAGCTGTAAGTACATGGAGAAAGGAAGTTTTCGGTGTGGCCGAGCATGAACTAAACGAAGGATAGAAGGCCAAGGTGAAGTGGCACTGAGTAGAGACTCGGACCCCTGACATATCTCTTTCTACAGGACCTCCGTGATCAGCGTGTCAGAGTGTGCTCTTTCACCACATTTCAGGGAAAGCACAGCGTGGGGAAGACAGGGGTGGCCTGATCTTTGGAAACTTTACCCTAAGGAGACTTGCAGATAGGTAGGAGCACACAAAGTATGGATTGAAAGGCTCTGAGCATACGGAGAAGACAGCATGCATTTCCCTACGGCAAAGGGAAAAAAACATTCTCCTAGAAGGGATGTGGACCTTCTTGAGATGTGAGTGTTGAGTGCTACTCTGATTCTGGGTGCGTGTGTTGGGATTCGGCCCACACCCCAGGTGCCCGCTGCATGCAGAACAGCTGCGTCATGATTTTCTTCACGGGAACGGAGGTATGATCTGAGACGGGTCATTTGAAGGAATGCTCTACGGCGTACCTTTGGGTGAGGGTCCTGGCAGAGCGACTGGCTGGTCCAGCTCATCAAGGGACACCTCTTGTTCCCGGACAGGATCGCAGAAGTTGAGTGTGGATGCGGACCCTGGTGAGTCCCGTGCATCGGGCACGTCCACGTGGATCATTGGAGTGGCTCGTGGACTGCCTTCACCTAGGAGGAGGAAAATTGAAATACACATTCGGCCCGATGGGGAGCGGTGTGATCCATCCTAACTCCCTGTGCCTCGTGTGCAGAGGCTGCTGACAGCATGGTTCTCCCGGAGCTTCAGGAAGGCCAAAGGCCACGCCCCAGATGGAGCCTCTGGAGAAGGACCTGGGGACGACCCGCTGAGAACAGGTGGGAAAAAGCAGGGATTCCACCGAGACAGAGAAAAGGCTACCTTCAATACTTGGATGCCTGGATGGAGATCAAAGATCTCTCAGAGCACTGGACAAGGACGGCTGTGCCTGACTTCCACCTGGACGCTATCTGGGGCCCTCTGATATCTACCCTCCCGTCAGTGGACATAATCGCCTGGATGATTCTTGCGCAGCGCACGTTCCAGGACAGGTCTTTTTCAGGTACAGTGCTGCGTGCACTGATGTACTCCACCCTCGTGGGTGCCTGCAAATATTGCGGCTGGCCTATCTTCCAAAGCAAAAGGAATCCCTTTTGAATGTGGTACACGTCACACGATGGAGACAGATCCTCGACCTCTGGATCCTGTGACAAATACATGCTTCCTCCTGGAATCTCTCCAGGGAAAATACACACGGCCCGTCAACCAGATTCCCTTGGCTTGCTGCCGTGAGGGGCTTCAGCTAAGTAGGTAAGTAAGGAATCACCTTGGGGTACCAAGAAGGGTTACGTTTTCTTAAAAAATATGTAGCAACCAAGGGTCCTGCACTCACATTTCTTCACTATCACCTCTGCCCCGAGTGTCAAGGCCCCACGGATCTGAAGGCAACTGGCGTGGAGGCAAGCGGACTACGAAAATGAAAATCTGCAAATAACTCACACAGGCTCGTGCCACACTTTAAAGCAGGTCCTAAACGCAAGGTGCCCTTCCTACATGGATTTCCACCATCAGCCATCCAAAAGGTGAGGAAAGAAGAAAGCAGACAGCTTCTCAACACCTTGAAGAGGTCACTCGGTCAGCATGGAAAATGGTTGCATTTTCCACCATGTAAACTGAGGTGCAATCGCGTACAGTCCTGTGGACCTGATTCTGTGACGGGTCAAAATGCGGCAGGTGTTCCCAATGTTTCTCAGGGTGAAAATTAAGAATCTCTTAAGCTCCGACCAGGTGTACGCGCTGGGACGCAAGAGGATCCTGGTTGAGGATAGCTAACGTCACGTGGGGCAATCTGTAAACCACACGTGGAGACTTATCTGATCCTTTTCCGATACACGTGAATGACAGGAGAGGCCAGGGCGTCCCTGGGACCAGGCGCGGTGTACGCTTTTGCCTCGGAAGGATGAGGTGAGGAGACCCGCGAAATGCACAGATACACAGCATTAAAATGCCTCATTCCATGTGGGTTCGCGTTGCCAAAGTCCAAAGCAGGGTGATTACCAATCAAAGACATGCTTTTAACTTAACGCTTAGGGATGAAGACTGTCAACTTAACAAGAGCAGTTCACTTAGAAACGCCCCTCAAGAGCCAACAATTCAAAATTAACAGCAGAGGACGGACAGAGAGAGAACTGCACAGGGAGCAATCCTGGCACTGGAGAGGAAACAATGGCAAGATTAAAGCTACAAGTCCGGGAGGGAGGGTGAACATGCCTTGCAGCGTGCAGGCTCAATTCCAGAAGGAGGTGTGAAATGGAGGGAGAAAGAAAGCTTCCGGTGGCACCGGGTATGAACTGAATGAAGGTTCGCAGGTCAAGCTTACTTTGGAATGAGAATAGATTACATCCCATGCCACACCTCTTCAGTCAAGACCCACGTGGTAAATGCGTCTAAGTCATGCATACGTGTCATCCCTTCCTGCTCCGTCCCTAGATTCCCAGGGGGTGCCACAATGGAGAAGAGTGGGGAGAGGTGAAATTAGGAAACCTTACCCTACGGTGACATGCAGACAGATAGACTGGTGTACACAAAACGACATAGTGATGAACACTGGGCATACAAAGAAGACAACACCTACTTTCCTAGAGGAGTTCAAACAAAGAAAACAGCTTCCCCTAGAACGGTTTTGAGCCTTCTCAAGGCATAAAGAGTTTGATTCTTAGCCTGATTCTGGGAGAGGGCTGGGATTCGGCCTAGGCCACAAATGCCTGCTGCATGCAGAGTAGCTGTGTCATGATTTTCCTGGTAGGAATAGAGGCGTGATCCGAGGCGGGTGTTTGGGGGGGGGCATGTTGTAGTGCTTGCCTGCGGGTGGAGGTCCTGGCGGAGTAATCGAAAGGTCCGGCTCATCGAGGGACCCCTTCGGATCCTGGCTGCAATCGAGGAGACTGGGGGCGCATACGGTCTCCACTGCGTCCCTTGAATCGGTCACGATCACGTGGGTCATCTCGTTGACACGCGCACTCTCTTCACCTAAGTGGAGAAAAATTTAAATATTAGACTCAGCCTGATGGTGAGGGATGTGATCAATCCTAAGTTCCTCTGCCTGGGTGCACAGGCTGGTGTCAGCGTGGTTCTCTTCCAAGGGCCGGAGGTCCAAAGGCCATTTCCCAGGATTGAGCCTCGACAGAAGTTCCTGGGGAGGACTGGCTGGGACAGGGACGAGAAATCAGGCAGTCAGTAAACACAGAGAGGAAAATCATAAACATTTCAACACCTGGACGGAAACCCGAGGGTCCTAAGTGCATTGGACGAGGATGGCTTTTGCTGTGTTCCACCTCGGAGACCATCTGAGGCCAGGGGTCACGAATCCACCCTGAAGTCAGTGGACATAATCGCTGAGCGGGTAAATCTCGTGCCCAGCACCCTGTGAGACAGGTCTCCTTAAATCTCCTGGTGCTGTCTTTAACGTGCTTATCCCTCTTGGATGCCTGGGAATACGTTGCCCAAGCTCAATTTTGACGGGAGAGAAACCTCCTTTTGAATGTGGCAGACTCCGTATTACGGACACACATCCCTGACCTCTTGACTCTGTGACAAATACATGCTTCCTTTTGGAAGCACCTTTCCAGGAAACAGTACACACAGGTCCCACAACCCTCACTCTTTAAGGCCGCTGCAATGAGGTTTTGCAGCTAAATATTTAGGTAAGCAATCGCTGTTGTAGCCCGATGAGAGGAAAGTTGTAAAAGAACGTCATGTCACCACCAAGGACTTCCCCTCATAGTTCTTCACTATCACCTGTTCCCTGAAGCATCAAGGCCCTACATTCCTGAAAGGGAGAACGGTGCGGGGAAGCAGAATATGACAACCAAGTCTGCACCTATCTCAAACACTGCTTGTGCCACACTAATCAACACGTGTCCTTTAGGCAGTGTGCCCATCCTACACGTATTTTCACCCGAAGCCTTCAAGAGGTGAGGAGAGAAGAAAGAAGACAGGTTCTGAAAAGCGGCAGGATGTTCCTGTGTCAGGATGGAAAAAGATTTCCTTTTCCAGCATGCAAGCCTGAAGGTTGAATTGCATACAATTTGTAGGCCCGGTTTTGTTATGGGCAAAATTGCTGCAGTTATTCTCAACGTTTCTAAGTGTGAAAACTAAGATGCTTTGGCCCTTCCCGCAACCTGTACGGACTCCAGCTCCTTGAGGCTTCTGAGGGAGATCGGTTACCATTATCAAGTCTGATATCGTCCAAACTACACCTGGAGACTTACAAGAGGCCTTTCCCTGTGTGTGACATTGGATGTCAGAGCCCAGGAAGTAAGTCAATGGGGGCAGAGAAAGGGTAGGTTTTGGCCACAGAAATAGGAGCTGAGGATACCAGGGAAATACAAAGAAACCCCCACACTTAACCTGCCTCCATGCACGTCGCTTCGCAGTTCCCGAAGCTCAAGCCAGGGTCATGCAAAATTGAATGCATACGTTTCACATAACGCTCCTGTTTCTAGACTATCAAGCTAACGACAGCGGTTTAACGAGAAACACCCCTCAAGGCCAATGCGCCCAAAGTGAACACCCAGTGACGGACAGTGCCAGAAGTCCAGAGGGCGAATCCTGGCAGCCCCGGAGAAGAAAGCTACGAGGCCCTGAGGGTGAAGCTGAGGGGCAGAGTGCAGTATCAACTGAAGAAGGAGCTGTAAGTACATGGAGAAAGGAAGTTTTCGGTGTGGCCGAGCATGAACTAAACGAAGGATAGAAGGCCAAGGTGAAGTGGCACTGAGTAGAGACTCGGACCCCTGACATATCTCTTTCTACAGGACCTCCGTGATCAGCGTGTCAGAGTGTACTCTTTCACCACATTTCAGGGAAAGCACAGCGTGGGGAAGACAGGGGTGGCCTGATCTTTGGAAACTTTACCCTAAGGAGACTTGCAGATAGGTAGGAGCACACAAACTATGGATTGAAAGGCTCTGAGCATACGGAGAAGACAGCATGCATTTCCCTACGGCAAAGGGAAAAAAAACATTCTCCTAGAAGGGATGTGGACCTTCTTGAGATGTGAGTGTTGAGTGCTACTCTGATTCTGGGTGCGTGTGTTGGGATTCGGCCCACACCCCAGGTGCCCGCTGCATGCAGAACAGCTGCGTCATGATTTTCTTCACGGGAACGGAGGTATGATCTGAGACGGGTCATTTGAAGGAATGCTCTACGGCGTACCTTTGGGTGAGGGTCCTGGCAGAGCGACTGGCTGGTCCAGCTCATCAAGGGACACCTCTTGCTCCCGGACAGGATCGCAGAAGTTGAGTGTGGATGCGGCCCCTGGTGAGTCCCTTGCATCGGGCACGTCCACGTGGATCATTGGAGTGGCTCGTGGACTGCCTTCACCTAGGAGGAGGAAAATTGAAATACACATTCGGCCCGATGGGGAGCGGTGTGATCCATCCTAACTCCCTGTGCCTCGTGTGCAGAGGCTGCTGACAGCATGGTTCTCCCGGAGCTTCAGGAAGGCCAAAGGCCACGCCCCAGATGGAGCCTCTGGAGAAGGACCTGGGGACGACCCGCTGAGAACAGGTGGGAAAAAGCAGGGATTCCACCAAGACAGAGAAAAGGCTACCTTCAATACTTGGATGCCTGGATGGAGATCAAAGATCTCTCAGAGCACTGGACAAGGACGGCTGTGCCTGACTTCCACCTGGACGCTATCTGGGGCCCTCTGATATCTACCCTCCCGTCAGTGGACATAATCGCCTGGATGATTCTTGCGCAGCGCACGTTCCAGGACAGGTCTTTTTCAGGTACAGTGCTGCGTGCACTGATGTACTCCACCCTCGTGGGTGCCTGCAAATATTGCGGCTGGCCTATCTTCCAAAGCAAAAGGAATCCCTTTTGAATGTGGTACACGTCACACGATGGAGACAGATCCTCGACCTCTGGATCCTGTGACAAATACATGCTTCCTCCTGGAATCTCTCCAGGGAAAATACACACGGCCCGTCAACCAGATTCCCTTGGCTTGCTGCCGTGAGGGGCTTCAGCTAAGTAGGTAAGTAAGGAATCGCCTTGGGGTACCAAGAAGGGTTACGTTTTCTTAAAAAATATGTAGCAACCAAGGGTCCTGCACTCACATTTCTTCACTATCACCTCTGCCCCGAGTGTCAAGGCCCCACGGATCTGAAGGCAACTGGCGTGGAGGCAAGCGGACTACGAAAATGAAAATCTGCAAATAACTCACACAGGCTCGTGCCACACTTTAAAGCAGGTCCTAAACGCAAGGTGCCCTTCCTACATGGATTTCCACCATCAGCCATCCAAAAGGTGAGGAAAGAAGAAAGCAGACAGCTTCTCAACACCTTGAAGAGGTCACTCGGTCAGCATGGAAAATGGTTGCATTTTCCACCATGTAAACTGAGGTGCAATCGCGTACAGTCCTGTGGACCTGATTCTGTGACGGGTCAAAATGCGGCAGGTGTTCCCAATGTTTCTCAGGGTGAAAATTAAGAAGCTCTTAAGCTCCGACCAGGTGTACGCGCTGGGACGCAAGAGGATCCTGGTTGAGGATAGCTAACGTCACGTGGGGCAATCTGTAAACCACACGTGGAGACTTATCTGATCCTTTTCCGATACACGTGAATGACAGGAGAGGCCAGGGCGTCCCTGGGACCAGGCGCGGTGTACGCTTTTGCCTCGGAAGGATGAGGTGAGGAGACCCGCGAAATGCACAGATACACAGCATTAAAATGCCTCATTCCATGTGGGTTCGCGTTGCCAAAGTCCAAAGCAGGGTGATTACCAATCAAAGACATGCTTTTAACTTAACGCTTAGGGATGAAGACTGTCAACTTAACAAGAGCAGTTCACTTAGAAACGCCCCTCAAGAGCCAACAATTCAAAATTAACAGCAGAGGACGGACAGAGAGAGAACTGCACAGGGAGCAATCCTGGCACTGGAGAGGAAACAATGGCAAGATTAAAGCTACAAGTCCGGGAGGGAGGGTGAACATGCCTTGCAGCGTGCAGGCTCAATTCCAGAAGGAGGTGTGAAATGGAGGGAGAAAGAAAGCTTCCGGTGGCGCCGGGTATGAACTGAAAGAAGGTTCGCAGGTCAAGCTTACTTTGGAATGAGAATAGATTACATCCCATGCCACACCTCTTCAGTCAAGACCCACGTGGTAAATGCGTCTAAGTCATGCATACGTGTCATCCCTTCCTGCTCCGTCCCTAGATTCCCAGGGGGTGCCACAATGGAGAAGAGTGGGGAGAGGTGAAATTAGGAAACCTTACCCTACGGTGACATGCAGACAGATAGACTGGTGTACACAAAACGACATAGTGATGAACACTGGGCATACAAAGAAGACAACACCTACTTTCCTAGAGGAGTTCAAACAAAGAAAACAGCTTCCCCTAGAACGGTTTTGAGCCTTCTCAAGGCATAAAGAGTTTGATTCTTAGCCTGATTCTGGGAGAGGGCTGGGATTCGGCCTAGGCCACAAATGCCTGCTGCATGCAGAGTAGCTGTGTCATGATTTTCCTGGTAGGAATAGAGGCGTGATCCGAGGCGGGTGTTTGGGGGGGGGCATGTTGTAGTGCTTGCCTGCGGGTGGAGGTCCTGGCGGAGTAATCGAAAGGTCCGGCTCATCGAGGGACCCCTTCGGATCCTGGCTGCAATCGAGGAGACTGGGGGCGCATACGGTCTCCACTGCGTCCCTTGAATCGGTCACGATCACGTGGGTCATCTCGTTGACACGCGCACTCTCTTCACCTAAGTGGAGAAAAATTTAAATATTAGACTCAGCCTGATGGTGAGGGATGTGATCAATCCTAAGTTCCTCTGCCTGGGTGCACAGGCTGGTGTCAGCGTGGTTCTCTTCCAAGGGCCGGAGGTCCAAAGGCCATTTCCCAGGATTGAGCCTCGTCAGAAGTTCCTGGGGAGGACTGGCTGGGACAGGGACGAGAAATCAGGCAGTCAGTAAACACAGAGAGGAAAATCATAAACATTTCAACACCTGGACGGAAACCCGAGGGTCCTAAGTGCATTGGACGAGGATGGCTTTTGCTGTGTTCCACCTCGGAGACCATCTGAGGCCAGGGGTCACGAATCCACCCTGAAGTCAGTGGACATAATCGCTGAGCGGGTAAATCTCGTGCCCAGCACCCTGTGAGACAGGTCTCCTTAAATCTCCTGGTGCTGTCTTTAACGTGCTTATCCCTCTTGGATGCCTGGGAATACGTTGCCCAAGCTCAATTTTGACGGGAGAGAAACCTCCTTTTGAATGTGGCAGACTCCGTATTACGGACACACATCCCTGACCTCTTGACTCTGTGACAAATACATGCTTCCTTTTGGAAGCACCTTTCCAGGAAACAGTACACACAGGTCCCACAACCCTCACTCTTTAAGGCCGCTGCAATGAGGTTTTGCAGCTAAATATTTAGGTAAGCAATCGCTGTTGTAGCCCGATGAGAGGAAAGTTGTAAAAGAACGTCATGTCACCACCAAGGACTTCCCCTCATAGTTCTTCACTATCACCTGTTCCCTGAAGCATCAAGGCCCTACATTCCTGAAAGGGAGAACGGTGTGGGGAAGCAGAATATGACAACCAAGTCTGCACCTATCTCAAACACTGCTTGTGCCACACTAATCAACACGTGTCCTTTAGGCAGTGTGCCCATCCTACACGTATTTTCACCCGAAGCCTTCAAGAGGTGAGGAGAGAAGAAAGAAGACAGGTTCTGAAAAGCGGCAGGATGTTCCTGTGTCAGGATGGAAAAAGATTTCCTTTTCCAGCATGCAAGCCTGAAGGTTGAATTGCATACAATTTGTAGGCCCGGTTTTGTTATGGGCAAAATTGCTGCAGTTATTCTCAACGTTTCTAAGTGTGAAAACTAAGATGCTTTGGCCCTTCCCGCAACCTGTACGGACTCCAGCTCCTTGAGGCTTCTGAGGGAGATCGGTTACCATTATCAAGTCTGATATCGTCCAAACTACACCTGGAGACTTAGAAGAGGCCTTTCCCTGTGTGTGACATTGGATGTCAGAGCCCAGGAAGTAAGTCAATGGGGGCAGAGAAAGGGTAGGTTTTGGCCACAGAAATAGGAGCTGAGGATACCAGGGAAATACAAAGAAACCCCCACACTTAACCTGCCTCCATGCACGTCGCTTCGCAGTTCCCGAAGCTCAAGCCAGGGTCATGCAAAATTGAATGCATACGTTTCACATAACGCTCCTGTTTCTAGACTATCAAGCTAACGACAGCGGTTTAACGAGAAACACCCCCAAGGCCAATGCGCCCAAAGTGAACACCCAGTGACGGACAGTGCCAGAAGTCCAGAGGGCGAATCCTGGCAGCCCCGGAGAAGAAAGCTACGAGGCCCTGAGGGTGAAGCTGAGGGGCAGAGTGCAGTATCAACTGAAGAAGGAGCTGTAAGTACATGGAGAAAGGAAGTTTTCGGTGTGGCCGAGCATGAACTAAACGAAGGATAGAAGGCCAAGGTGAAGTGGCACTGAGTAGAGACTCGGACCCCTGACATATCTCTTTCTACAGGACCTCCGTGATCAGCGTGTCAGAGTGTGCTCTTTCACCACATTTCAGGGAAAGCACAGTGTGGGGAAGACAGGGGTGGCCTGATCTTTGGAAACTTTACCCTAAGGAGACTTGCAGATAGGTAGGAGCACACAAACTATGGATTGAAAGGCTCTGAGCATACGGAGAAGACAGCATGCATTTCCCTACGGCAAAGGGAAAAAAAACATTCTCCTAGAAGGGATGTGGACCTTCTTGAGATGTGAGTGTTGAGTGCTACTCTGATTCTGGGTGCGTGTGTTGGGATTCGGCCCACACCCCAGGTGCCCGCTGCATGCAGAACAGCTGCGTCATGATTTTCTTCACGGGAACGGAGGTATGATCTGAGACGGGTCATTTGAAGGAATGCTCTACGGCGTACCTTTGGGTGAGGGTCCTGGCAGAGCGACTGGCTGGTCCAGCTCATCAAGGGACACCTCTTGCTCCCGGACAGGATCGCAGAAGTTGAGTGTGGATGCGGCCCCTGGTGAGTCCCGTGCATCGGGCACGTCCACGTGGATCATTGGAGTGGCTCGTGGACTGCCTTCACCTAGGAGGAGGAAAATTGAAATACACATTCGGCCCGATGGGGAGCGGTGTGATCCATCCTAACTCCCTGTGCCTCGTGTGCAGAGGCTGCTGACAGCATGGTTCTCCCGGAGCTTCAGGAAGGCCAAAGGCCACGCCCCAGATGGAGCCTCTGGAGAAGGACCTGGGGACGACCCGCTGAGAACAGGTGGGAAAAAGCAGGGATTCCACCAAGACAGAGAAAAGGCTACCTTCAATACTTGGATGCCTGGATGGAGATCAAAGATCTCTCAGAGCACTGGACAAGGACGGCTGTGCCTGACTTCCACCTGGACGCTATCTGGGGCCCTCTGATATCTACCCTCCCGTCAGTGGACATAATCGCCTGGATGATTCTTGCGCAGCGCACGTTCCAGGACAGGTCTTTTTCAGGTACAGTGCTGCGTGCACTGATGTACTCCACCCTCGTGGGTGCCTGCAAATATTGCGGCTGGCCTATCTTCCAAAGCAAAAGGAATCCCTTTTGAATGTGGTACACGTCACACGATGGAGACAGATCCTCGACCTCTGGATCCTGTGACAAATACATGCTTCCTCCTGGAATCTCTCCAGGGAAAATACACACGGCCCGTCAACCAGATTCCCTTGGCTTGCTGCCGTGAGGGGCTTCAGCTAAGTAGGTAAGTAAGGAATCGCCTTGGGGTACCAAGAAGGGTTACGTTTTCTTAAAAAATATGTAGCAACCAAGGGTCCTGCACTCACATTTCTTCACTATCACCTCTGCCCCGAGTGTCAAGGCCCCACGGATCTGAAGGCAACTGGCGTGGAGGCAAGCGGACTACGAAAATGAAAATCTGCAAATAACTCACACAGGCTCGTGCCACACTTTAAAGCAGGTCCTAAACGCAAGGTGCCCTTCCTACATGGATTTCCACCATCAGCCATCCAAAAGGTGAGGAAAGAAGAAAGCAGACAGCTTCTCAACACCTTGAAGAGGTCACTCGGTCAGCATGGAAAATGGTTGCATTTTCCACCATGTAAACTGAGGTGCAATTGCGTACAGTCCTGTGGACCTGATTCTGTGACGGGTCAAAATGCGGCAGGTGTTCCCAATGTTTCTCAGGGTGAAAATTAAGAAGCTCTTAAGCTCCGACCAGGTGTACGCGCTGGGACGCAAGAGGATCCTGGTTGAGGATAGCTAACGTCACGTGGGGCAATCTGTAAACCACACTTGGAGACTTATCTGATCCTTTTCCGATACACGTGAATGACAGGAGAGGCCAGGGCGTCCCTGGGACCAGGCGCGGTGTACGCTTTTGCCTCGGAAGGATGAGGTGAGGAGACCCGCGAAATGCACAGATACACAGCATTAAAATGCCTCATTCCATGTGGGTTCGCGTTGCCAAAGTCCAAAGCAGGGTGATTACCAATCAAAGACATGCTTTTACCTTAACGCTTAGGGATGAAGACTGTCAACTTAACAAGAGCAGTTCACTTAGAAACGCCGCTCAAGAGCCAACAATTCAAAATTAACAGCAGAGGTCGGACAGAGAGAGAACTGCACAGGGAGCAATCCTGGCACGGGAGAGGAAACAATGGCAAGATTAAAGCTACAAGTCCGGGAGGGAGGGTGAACATGCCTTGCAGCGTGCAGGCTCAATTCCAGAAGGAGGTGTGAAATGGAGGGAGAAAGAAAGCTTCCGGTGGCGCCGGGTATGAACTGAATGAAGGTTCGCAGGTCAAGCTTACTTTGGAATGAGAATAGATTACATCCCATGCCACACCTCTTCAGTCAAGACCCACGTGGTAAATGCGTCTAAGTCATGCATACGTGTCATCCCTTCCTGCTCCGTCCCTAGATTCCCAGGGGGTGCCACAATGGAGAAGAGTGGGGAGAGGTGAAATTAGGAAACCTTACCCTACGGTGACATGCAGACAGATAGACTGGTGTACACAAAACGACATAGTGATGAACACTGGGCATACAAAGAAGACAACACCTACTTTCCTAGAGGAGTTCAAACAAAGAAAACAGCTTCCCCTAGAACGGTTTTGAGCCTTCTCAAGGCATAAGAGTTTGATTCTTAGCCTGATTCTGGGAGAGGGCTGGGATTCGGCCTAGGCCACAAATGCCTGCTGCATGCAGAGTAGCTGTGTCATGATTTTCCTGGTAGGAATAGAGGCGTGATCCGAGGCGGGTGTTTGGGGGGGGGCATGTTGTAGTGCTTGCCTGCGGGTGGAGGTCCTGGCGGAGTAATCGAAAGGTCCGGCTCATCGAGGGACCCCTTCGGATCCTGGCTGCAATCGAGGAGACTGGGGGCGCATACGGTCTCCACTGCGTCCCTTGAATCGGTCACGATCACGTGGGTCATCTCGTTGACACGCGCACTCTCTTCACCTAAGTGGAGAAAAATTTAAATATTAGACTCAGCCTGATGGTGAGGGATGTGATCAATCCTAAGTTCCTCTGCCTGGGTGCACAGGCTGGTGTCAGCGTGGTTCCCTTCCAAGGGCCGGAGGTCCAAAGGCCATTTCCCAGGATTGAGCCTCGTCAGAAGTTCCTGGGGAGGACTGGCTGGGACAGGGACGAGAAATCAGGCAGTCAGTAAACACAGAGAGGAAAATCATAAACATTTCAACACCTGGACGGAAACCCGAGGGTCCTAAGTGCATTGGACGAGGATGGCTTTTGCTGTGTTCCACCTCGGAGACCATCTGAGGCCAGGGGTCACGAATCCACCCTGAAGTCAGTGGACATAATCGCTGAGCGGGTAAATCTCGTGCCCAGCACCCTGTGAGACAGGTCTCCTTAAATCTCCTGGTGCTGTCTTTAACGTGCTTATCCCTCTTGGATGCCTGGGAATACGTTGCCCAAGCTCAATTTTGACGGGAGAGAAACCTCCTTTTGAATGTGGCAGACTCCGTATTACGGACACACATCCCTGACCTCTTGACTCTGTGACAAATACATGCTTCCTTTTGGAAGCACCTTTCCAGGAAACAGTACACACAGGTCCCACAACCCTCACTCTTTAAGGCCGCTGCAATGAGGTTTTGCAGCTAAATATTTAGGTAAGCAATCGCTGTTGTAGCCCGATGAGAGGAAAGTTGTAAAAGAACGTCATGTCACCACCAAGGACTTCCCCTCATAGTTCTTCACTATCACCTGTTCCCTGAAGCATCAAGGCCCTACATTCCTGAAAGGGAGAACGGTGCGGGGAAGCAGAATATGACAACCAAGTCTGCACCTATCTCAAACACTGCTTGTGCCACACTAATCAACACGTGTCCTTTAGGCAGTGTGCCCATCCTACACGTATTTTCACCCGAAGCCTTCAAGAGGTGAGGAGAGAAGAAAGAAGACAGGTTCTGAAAAGCGGCAGGATGTTCCTGTGTCAGGATGGAAAAAGATTTCCTTTTCCAGCATGCAAGCCTGAAGGTTGAATTGCATACAATTTGTAGGCCCGGTTTTGTTATGGGCAAAATTGCTGCAGTTATTCTCAACGTTTCTAAGTGTGAAAACTAAGATGCTTTGGCCCTTCCCGCAACCTGTACGGACTCCAGCTCCTTGAGGCTTCTGAGGGAGATCGGTTACCATTATCAAGTCTGATATCGTCCAAACTACACCTGGAGACTTAGAAGAGGCCTTTCCCTGTGTGTGACATTGGATGTCAGAGCCCAGGAAGTAAGTCAATGGGGGCAGAGAAAGGGTAGGTTTTGGCCACAGAAATAGGAGCTGAGGATACCAGGGAAATACAAAGAAACCCCCACACTTAACCTGCCTCCATGCACGTCGCTTCGCAGTTCCCGAAGCTCAAGCCAGGGTCATGCAAAATTGAATGCATACGTTTCACATAACGCTCCTGTTTCTAGACTATCAAGCTAACGACAGCGGTTTAACGAGAAACACCCCTCAAGGCCAATGCGCCCAAAGTGAACACCCAGTGACGGACAGTGCCAGAAGTCCAGAGGGCGAATCCTGGCAGCCCCGGAGAAGAAAGCTACGAGGCCCTGAGGGTGAAGCTGAGGGGCAGAGTGCAGTATCAACTGAAGAAGGAGCTGTAAGTACATGGAGAAAGGAAGTTTTCGGTGTGGCCGAGCATGAACTAAACGAAGGATAGAAGGCCAAGGTGAAGTGGCACTGAGTAGAGACTCGGACCCCTGACATATCTCTTTCTACAGGACCTCCGTGATCAGCGTGTCAGAGTGTGCTCTTTCACCACATTTCAGGGAAAGCACAGCGTGGGGAAGACAGGGGTGGCCTGATCTTTGGAAACTTTACCCTAAGGAGACTTGCAGATAGGTAGGAGCACACAAAGTATGGATTGAAAGGCTCTGAGCATACGGAGAAGACAGCATGCATTTCCCTACGGCAAAGGGAAAAAAACATTCTCCTAGAAGGGATGTGGACCTTCTTGAGATGTGAGTGTTGAGTGCTACTCTGATTCTGGGTGCGTGTGTTGGGATTCGGCCCACACCCCAGGTGCCCGCTGCATGCAGAACAGCTGCGTCATGATTTTCTTCACGGGAACGGAGGTATGATCTGAGACGGGTCATTTGAAGGAATGCTCTACGGCGTACCTTTGGGTGAGGGTCCTGGCAGAGCGACTGGCTGGTCCAGCTCATCAAGGGACACCTCTTGTTCCCGGACAGGATCGCAGAAGTTGAGTGTGGATGCGGACCCTGGTGAGTCCCGTGCATCGGGCACGTCCACGTGGATCATTGGAGTGGCTCGTGGACTGCCTTCACCTAGGAGGAGGAAAATTGAAATACACATTCGGCCCGATGGGGAGCGGTGTGATCCATCCTAACTCCCTGTGCCTCGTGTGCAGAGGCTGCTGACAGCATGGTTCTCCCGGAGCTTCAGGAAGGCCAAAGGCCACGCCCCAGATGGAGCCTCTGGAGAAGGACCTGGGGACGACCCGCTGAGAACAGGTGGGAAAAAGCAGGGATTCCACCGAGACAGAGAAAAGGCTACCTTCAATACTTGGATGCCTGGATGGAGATCAAAGATCTCTCAGAGCACTGGACAAGGACGGCTGTGCCTGACTTCCACCTGGACGCTATCTGGGGCCCTCTGATATCTACCCTCCCGTCAGTGGACATAATCGCCTGGATGATTCTTGCGCAGCGCACGTTCCAGGACAGGTCTTTTTCAGGTACAGTGCTGCGTGCACTGATGTACTCCACCCTCGTGGGTGCCTGCAAATATTGCGGCTGGCCTATCTTCCAAAGCAAAAGGAATCCCTTTTGAATGTGGTACACGTCACACGATGGAGACAGATCCTCGACCTCTGGATCCTGTGACAAATACATGCTTCCTCCTGGAATCTCTCCAGGGAAAATACACACGGCCCGTCAACCAGATTCCCTTGGCTTGCTGCCGTGAGGGGCTTCAGCTAAGTAGGTAAGTAAGGAATCACCTTGGGGTACCAAGAAGGGTTACGTTTTCTTAAAAAATATGTAGCAACCAAGGGTCCTGCACTCACATTTCTTCACTATCACCTCTGCCCCGAGTGTCAAGGCCCCACGGATCTGAAGGCAACTGGCGTGGAGGCAAGCGGACTACGAAAATGAAAATCTGCAAATAACTCACACAGGCTCGTGCCACACTTTAAAGCAGGTCCTAAACGCAAGGTGCCCTTCCTACATGGATTTCCACCATCAGCCATCCAAAAGGTGAGGAAAGAAGAAAGCAGACAGCTTCTCAACACCTTGAAGAGGTCACTCGGTCAGCATGGAAAATGGTTGCATTTTCCACCATGTAAACTGAGGTGCAATCGCGTACAGTCCTGTGGACCTGATTCTGTGATGGGTCAAAATGCGGCAGGTGTTCCCAATGTTTCTCAGGGTGAAAATTAAGAATCTCTTAAGCTCCGACCAGGTGTACGCGCTGGGACGCAAGAGGATCCTGGTTGAGGATAGCTAACGTCACGTGGGGCAATCTGTAAACCACACGTGGAGACTTATCTGATCCTTTTCCGATACACGTGAATGACAGGAGAGGCCAGGGCGTCCCTGGGACCAGGCGCGGTGTACGCTTTTGCCTCGGAAGGATGAGGTGAGGAGACCCGCGAAATGCACAGATACACAGCATTAAAATGCCTCATTCCATGTGGGTTCGCGTTGCCAAAGTCCAAAGCAGGGTGATTACCAATCAAAGACATGCTTTTAACTTAACGCTTAGGGATGAAGACTGTCAACTTAACAAGAGCAGTTCACTTAGAAACGCCCCTCAAGAGCCAACAATTCAAAATTAACAGCAGAGGACGGACAGAGAGAGAACTGCACAGGGAGCAATCCTGGCACTGGAGAGGAAACAATGGCAAGATTAAAGCTACAAGTCCGGGAGGGAGGGTGAACATGCCTTGCAGCGTGCAGGCTCAATTCCAGAAGGAGGTGTGAAATGGAGGGAGAAAGAAAGCTTCCGGTGGCACCGGGTATGAACTGAATGAAGGTTCGCAGGTCAAGCTTACTTTGGAATGAGAATAGATTACATCCCATGCCACACCTCTTCAGTCAAGACCCACGTGGTAAATGCGTCTAAGTCATGCATACGTGTCATCCCTTCCTGCTCCGTCCCTAGATTCCCAGGGGGTGCCACAATGGAGAAGAGTGGGGAGAGGTGAAATTAGGAAACCTTACCCTACGGTGACATGCAGACAGATAGACTGGTGTACACAAAACGACATAGTGATGAACACTGGGCATACAAAGAAGACAACACCTACTTTCCTAGAGGAGTTCAAACAAAGAAAACAGCTTCCCCTAGAACGGTTTTGAGCCTTCTCAAGGCATAAAGAGTTTGATTCTTAGCCTGATTCTGGGAGAGGGCTGGGATTCGGCCTAGGCCACAAATGCCTGCTGCATGCAGAGTAGCTGTGTCATGATTTTCCTGGTAGGAATAGAGGCGTGATCCGAGGCGGGTGTTTGGGGGGGGGCATGTTGTAGTGCTTGCCTGCGGGTGGAGGTCCTGGCGGAGTAATCGAAAGGTCCGGCTCATCGAGGGACCCCTTCGGATCCTGGCTGCAATCGAGGAGACTGGGGGCGCATACGGTCTCCACTGCGTCCCTTGAATCGGTCACGATCACGTGGGTCATCTCGTTGACACGCGCACTCTCTTCACCTAAGTGGAGAAAAATTTAAATATTAGACTCAGCCTGATGGTGAGGGATGTGATCAATCCTAAGTTCCTCTGCCTGGGTGCACAGGCTGGTGTCAGCGTGGTTCTCTTCCAAGGGCCGGAGGTCCAAAGGCCATTTCCCAGGATTGAGCCTCGACAGAAGTTCCTGGGGAGGACTGGCTGGGACAGGGACGAGAAATCAGGCAGTCAGTAAACACAGAGAGGAAAATCATAAACATTTCAACACCTGGACGGAAACCCGAGGGTCCTAAGTGCATTGGACGAGGATGGCTTTTGCTGTGTTCCACCTCGGAGACCATCTGAGGCCAGGGGTCACGAATCCACCCTGAAGTCAGTGGACATAATCGCTGAGCGGGTAAATCTCGTGCCCAGCACCCTGTGAGACAGGTCTCCTTAAATCTCCTGGTGCTGTCTTTAACGTGCTTATCCCTCTTGGATGCCTGGGAATACGTTGCCCAAGCTCAATTTTGACGGGAGAGAAACCTCCTTTTGAATGTGGCAGACTCCGTATTACGGACACACATCCCTGACCTCTTGACTCTGTGACAAATACATGCTTCCTTTTGGAAGCACCTTTCCAGGAAACAGTACACACAGGTCCCACAACCCTCACTCTTTAAGGCCGCTGCAATGAGGTTTTGCAGCTAAATATTTAGGTAAGCAATCGCTGTTGTAGCCCGATGAGAGGAAAGTTGTAAAAGAACGTCATGTCACCACCAAGGACTTCCCCTCATAGTTCTTCACTATCACCTGTTCCCTGAAGCATCAAGGCCCTACATTCCTGAAAGGGAGAACGGTGCGGGGAAGCAGAATATGACAACCAAGTCTGCACCTATCTCAAACACTGCTTGTGCCACACTAATCAACACGTGTCCTTTAGGCAGTGTGCCCATCCTACACGTATTTTCACCCGAAGCCTTCAAGAGGTGAGGAGAGAAGAAAGAAGACAGGTTCTGAAAAGCGGCAGGATGTTCCTGTGTCAGGATGGAAAAAGATTTCCTTTTCCAGCATGCAAGCCTGAAGGTTGAATTGCATACAATTTGTAGGCCCGGTTTTGTTATGGGCAAAATTGCTGCAGTTATTCTCAACGTTTCTAAGTGTGAAAACTAAGATGCTTTGGCCCTTCCCGCAACCTGTACGGACTCCAGCTCCTTGAGGCTTCTGAGGGAGATCGGTTACCATTATCAAGTCTGATATCGTCCAAACTACACCTGGAGACTTAGAAGAGGCCTTTCCCTGTGTGTGACATTGGATGTCAGAGCCCAGGAAGTAAGTCAATGGGGGCAGAGAAAGGGTAGGTTTTGGCCACAGAAATAGGAGCTGAGGATACCAGGGAAATACAAAGAAACCCCCACACTTAACCTGCCTCCATGCACGTCGCTTCGCAGTTCCCGAAGCTCAAGCCAGGGTCATGCAAAATTGAATGCATACGTTTCACATAACGCTCCTGTTTCTAGACTATCAAGCTAACGACAGCGGTTTAACGAGAAACACCCCTCAAGGCCAATGCGCCCAAAGTGAACACCCAGTGACGGACAGTGCCAGAAGTCCAGAGGGCGAATCCTGGCAGCCCCGGAGAAGAAAGCTACGAGGCCCTGAGGGTGAAGCTGAGGGGCAGAGTGCAGTATCAACTGAAGAAGGAGCTGTAAGTACATGGAGAAAGGAAGTTTTCGGTGTGGCCGAGCATGAACTAAACGAAGGATAGAAGGCCAAGGTGAAGTGGCACTGAGTAGAGACTCGGACCCCTGACATATCTCTTTCTACAGGACCTCCGTGATCAGCGTGTCAGAGTGTGCTCTTTCACCACATTTCAGGGAAAGCACAGCGTGGGGAAGACAGGGGTGGCCTGATCTTTGGAAACTTTACCCTAAGGAGACTTGCAGATAGGTAGGAGCACACAAACTATGGATTGAAAGGCTCTGAGCATACGGAGAAGACAGCATGCATTTCCCTACGGCAAAGGGAAAAAAAACATTCTCCTAGAAGGGATGTGGACCTTCTTGAGATGTGAGTGTTGAGTGCTACTCTGATTCTGGGTGCGTGTGTTGGGATTCGGCCCACACCCCAGGTGCCCGCTGCATGCAGAACAGCTGCGTCATGATTTTCTTCACGGGAACGGAGGTATGATCTGAGACGGGTCATTTGAAGGAATGCTCTACGGCGTACCTTTGGGTGAGGGTCCTGGCAGAGCGACTGGCTGGTCCAGCTCATCAAGGGACACCTCTTGCTCCCGGACAGGATCGCAGAAGTTGAGTGTGGATGCGGCCCCTGGTGAGTCCCTTGCATCGGGCACGTCCACGTGGATCATTGGAGTGGCTCGTGGACTGCCTTCACCTAGGAGGAGGAAAATTGAAATACACATTCGGCCCGATGGGGAGCGGTGTGATCCATCCTAACTCCCTGTGCCTCGTGTGCAGAGGCTGCTGACAGCATGGTTCTCCCGGAGCTTCAGGAAGGCCAAAGGCCACGCCCCAGATGGAGCCTCTGGAGAAGGACCTGGGGACGACCCGCTGAGAACAGGTGGGAAAAAGCAGGGATTCCACCAAGACAGAGAAAAGGCTACCTTCAATACTTGGATGCCTGGATGGAGATCAAAGATCTCTCAGAGCACTGGACAAGGACGGCTGTGCCTGACTTCCACCTGGACGCTATCTGGGGCCCTCTGATATCTACCCTCCCGTCAGTGGACATAATCGCCTGGATGATTCTTGCGCAGCGCACGTTCCAGGACAGGTCTTTTTCAGGTACAGTGCTGCGTGCACTGATGTACTCCACCCTCGTGGGTGCCTGCAAATATTGCGGCTGGCCTATCTTCCAAAGCAAAAGGAATCCCTTTTGAATGTGGTACACGTCACACGATGGAGACAGATCCTCGACCTCTGGATCCTGTGACAAATACATGCTTCCTCCTGGAATCTCTCCAGGGAAAATACACACGGCCCGTCAACCAGATTCCCTTGGCTTGCTGCCGTGAGGGGCTTCAGCTAAGTAGGTAAGTAAGGAATCGCCTTGGGGTACCAAGAAGGGTTACGTTTTCTTAAAAAATATGTAGCAACCAAGGGTCCTGCACTCACATTTCTTCACTATCACCTCTGCCCCGAGTGTCAAGGCCCCACGGATCTGAAGGCAACTGGCGTGGAGGCAAGCGGACTACGAAAATGAAAATCTGCAAATAACTCACACAGGCTCGTGCCACACTTTAAAGCAGGTCCTAAACGCAAGGTGCCCTTCCTACATGGATTTCCACCATCAGCCATCCAAAAGGTGAGGAAAGAAGAAAGCAGACAGCTTCTCAACACCTTGAAGAGGTCACTCGGTCAGCATGGAAAATGGTTGCATTTTCCACCATGTAAACTGAGGTGCAATCGCGTACAGTCCTGTGGACCTGATTCTGTGACGGGTCAAAATGCGGCAGGTGTTCCCAATGTTTCTCAGGGTGAAAATTAAGAAGCTCTTAAGCTCCGACCAGGTGTACGCGCTGGGACGCAAGAGGATCCTGGTTGAGGATAGCTAACGTCACGTGGGGCAATCTGTAAACCACACGTGGAGACTTATCTGATCCTTTTCCGATACACGTGAATGACAGGAGAGGCCAGGGCGTCCCTGGGACCAGGCGCGGTGTACGCTTTTGCCTCGGAAGGATGAGGTGAGGAGACCCGCGAAATGCACAGATACACAGCATTAAAATGCCTCATTCCATGTGGGTTCGCGTTGCCAAAGTCCAAAGCAGGGTGATTACCAATCAAAGACATGCTTTTAACTTAACGCTTAGGGATGAAGACTGTCAACTTAACAAGAGCAGTTCACTTAGAAACGCCCCTCAAGAGCCAACAATTCAAAATTAACAGCAGAGGACGGACAGAGAGAGAACTGCACAGGGAGCAATCCTGGCACTGGAGAGGAAACAATGGCAAGATTAAAGCTACAAGTCCGGGAGGGAGGGTGAACATGCCTTGCAGCGTGCAGGCTCAATTCCAGAAGGAGGTGTGAAATGGAGGGAGAAAGAAAGCTTCCGGTGGCGCCGGGTATGAACTGAATGAAGGTTCGCAGGTCAAGCTTACTTTGGAATGAGAATAGATTACATCCCATGCCACACCTCTTCAGTCAAGACCCACGTGGTAAATGCGTCTAAGTCATGCATACGTGTCATCCCTTCCTGCTCCGTCCCTAGATTCCCAGGGGGTGCCACAATGGAGAAGAGTGGGGAGAGGTGAAATTAGGAAACCTTACCCTACGGTGACATGCAGACAGATAGACTGGTGTACACAAAACGACATAGTGATGAACACTGGGCATACAAAGAAGACAACACCTACTTTCCTACAGGAGTTCAAACAAAGAAAACAGCTTCCCCTAGAACGGTTTTGAGCCTTCTCAAGGCATAAAGAGTTTGATTCTTAGCCTGATTCTGGGAGAGGGCTGGGATTCGGCCTAGGCCACAAATGCCTGCTGCATGCAGAGTAGCTGTGTCATGATTTTCCTGGTAGGAATAGAGGCGTGATCCGAGGCGGGTGTTTGGGGGGGGGCATGTTGTAGTGCTTGCCTGCGGGTGGAGGTCCTGGCGGAGTAATCGAAAGGTCCGGCTCATCGAGGGACCCCTTCGGATCCTGGCTGCAATCGAGGAGACTGGGGGCGCATACGGTCTCCACTGCGTCCCTTGAATCGGTCACGATCACGTGGGTCATCTCGTTGACACGCGCACTCTCTTCACCTAAGTGGAGAAAAATTTAAATATTAGACTCAGCCTGATGGTGAGGGATGTGATCAATCCTAAGTTCCTCTGCCTGGGTGCACAGGCTGGTGTCAGCGTGGTTCTCTTCCAAGGGCCGGAGGTCCAAAGGCCATTTCCCAGGATTGAGCCTCGCCAGAAGTTCCTGGGGAGGACTGGCTGGGACAGGGACGAGAAATCAGGCAGTCAGTAAACACAGAGAGGAAAATCATAAACATTTCAACACCTGGACGGAAACCCGAGGGTCCTAAGTGCATTGGACGAGGATGGCTTTTGCTGTGTTCCACCTCGGAGACCATCTGAGGCCAGGGGTCACGAATCCACCCTGAAGTCAGTGGACATAATCGCTGAGCGGGTAAATCTCGTGCCCAGCACCCTGTGAGACAGGTCTCCTTAAATCTCCTGGTGCTGTCTTTAACGTGCTTATCCCTCTTGGATGCCTGGGAATACGTTGCCCAAGCTCAATTTTGACGGGAGAGAAACCTCCTTTTGAATGTGGCAGACTCCGTATTACGGACACACATCCCTGACCTCTTGACTCTGTGACAAATACATGCTTCCTTTTGGAAGCACCTTTCCAGGAAACAGTACACACAGGTCCCACAACCCTCACTCTTTAAGGCCGCTGCAATGAGGTTTTGCAGCTAAATATTTAGGTAAGCAATCGCTGTTGTAGCCCGATGAGAGGAAAGTTGTAAAAGAACGTCATGTCACCACCAAGGACTTCCCCTCATAGTTCTTCACTATCACCTGTTCCCTGAAGCATCAAGGCCCTACATTCCTGAAAGGGAGAACGGTGTGGGGAAGCAGAATATGACAACCAAGTCTGCACCTATCTCAAACACTGCTTGTGCCACACTAATCAACACGTGTCCTTTAGGCAGTGTGCCCATCCTACACGTATTTTCACCCGAAGCCTTCAAGAGGTGAGGAGAGAAGAAAGAAGACAGGTTCTGAAAAGCGGCAGGATGTTCCTGTGTCAGGATGGAAAAAGATTTCCTTTTCCAGCATGCAAGCCTGAAGGTTGAATTGCATACAATTTGTAGGCCCGGTTTTGTTATGGGCAAAATTGCTGCAGTTATTCTCAACGTTTCTAAGTGTGAAAACTAAGATGCTTTGGCCCTTCCCGCAACCTGTACGGACTCCAGCTCCTTGAGGCTTCTGAGGGAGATCGGTTACCATTATCAAGTCTGATATCGTCCAAACTACACCTGGAGACTTAGAAGAGGCCTTTCCCTGTGTGTGACATTGGATGTCAGAGCCCAGGAAGTAAGTCAATGGGGGCAGAGAAAGGGTAGGTTTTGGCCACAGAAATAGGAGCTGAGGATACCAGGGAAATACAAAGAAACCCCCACACTTAACCTGCCTCCATGCACGTCGCTTCGCAGTTCCCGAAGCTCAAGCCAGGGTCATGCAAAATTGAATGCATACGTTTCACATAACGCTCCTGTTTCTAGACTATCAAGCTAACGACAGCGGTTTAACGAGAAACACCCCTCAAGGCCAATGCGCCCAAAGTGAACACCCAGTGACGGACAGTGCCAGAAGTCCAGAGGGCGAATCCTGGCAGCCCCGGAGAAGAAAGCTACGAGGCCCTGAGGGTGAAGCTGAGGGGCAGAGTGCAGTATCAACTGAAGAAGGAGCTGTAAGTACATGGAGAAAGGAAGTTTTCGGTGTGGCCGAGCATGAACTAAACGAAGGATAGAAGGCCAAGGTGAAGTGGCACTGAGTAGAGACTCGGACCCCTGACATATCTCTTTCTACAGGACCTCCGTGATCAGCGTGTCAGAGTGTGCTCTTTCACCACATTTCAGGGAAAGCACAGCGTGGGGAAGACAGGGGTGGCCTGATCTTTGGAAACTTTACCCTAAGGAGACTTGCAGATAGGTAGGAGCACACAAACTATGGATTGAAAGGCTCTGAGCATACGGAGAAGACAGCATGCATTTCCCTACGGCAAAGGGAAAAAAAACATTCTCCTAGAAGGGATGTGGACCTTCTTGAGATGTGAGTGTTGAGTGCTACTCTGATTCTGGGTGCGTGTGTTGGGATTCGGCCCACACCCCAGGTGCCCGCTGCATGCAGAACAGCTGCGTCATGATTTTCTTCACGGGAACGGAGGTATGATCTGAGACGGGTCATTTGAAGGAATGCTCTACGGCGTACCTTTGGGTGAGGGTCCTGGCAGAGCGACTGGCTGGTCCAGCTCATCAAGGGACACCTCTTGCTCCCGGACAGGATCGCAGAAGTTGAGTGTGGATGCGGCCCCTGTTGAGTCCCGTGCATCGGGCACGTCCACGTGGATCATTGGAGTGGCTCGTGGACTGCCTTCACCTAGGAGGAGGAAAATTGAAATACACATTCGGCCCGATGGGGAGCGGTGTGATCCATCCTAACTCCCTGTGCCTCGTGTGCAGAGGCTGCTGACAGCATGGTTCTCCCGGAGCTTCAGGAAGGCCAAAGGCCACGCCCCAGATGGAGCCTCTGGAGAAGGACCTGGGGACGACCCGCTGAGAACAGGTGGGAAAAAGCAGGGATTCCACCAAGACAGAGAAAAGGCTACCTTCAATACTTGGATGCCTGGATGGAGATCAAAGATCTCTCAGAGCACTGGACAAGGACGGCTGTGCCTGACTTCCACCTGGACGCTATCTGGGGCCCTCTGATATCTACCCTCCCGTCAGTGGACATAATCGCCTGGATGATTCTTGCGCAGCGCACGTTCCAGGACAGGTCTTTTTCAGGTACAGTGCTGCGTGCACTGATGTACTCCACCCTCGTGGGTGCCTGCAAATATTGCGGCTGGCCTATCTTCCAAAGCAAAAGGAATCCCTTTTGAATGTGGTACACGTCACACGATGGAGACAGATCCTCGACCTCTGGATCCTGTGACAAATACATGCTTCCTCCTGGAATCTCTCCAGGGAAAATACACACGGCCCGTCAACCAGATTCCCTTGGCTTGCTGCCGTGAGGGGCTTCAGCTAAGTAGGTAAGTAAGGAATCGCCTTGGGGTACCAAGAAGGGTTACGTTTTCTTAAAAAATATGTAGCAACCAAGGGTCCTGCACTCACATTTCTTCACTATCACCTCTGCCCCGAGTGTCAAGGCCCCACGGATCTGAAGGCAACTGGCGTGGAGGCAAGCGGACTACGAAAATGAAAATCTGCAAATAACTCACACAGGCTCGTGCCACACTTTAAAGCAGGTCCTAAACGCAAGGTGCCCTTCCTACATGGATTTCCACCATCAGCCATCCAAAAGGTGAGGAAAGAAGAAAGCAGACAGCTTCTCAACACCTTGAAGAGGTCACTCGGTCAGCATGGAAAATGGTTGCATTTTCCACCATGTAAACTGAGGTGCAATTGCGTACAGTCCTGTGGACCTGATTCTGTGACGGGTCAAAATGCGGCAGGTGTTCCCAATGTTTCTCAGGGTGAAAATTAAGAAGCTCTTAAGCTCCGACCAGGTGTACGCGCTGGGACGCAAGAGGATCCTGGTTGAGGATAGCTAACGTCACGTGGGGCAATCTGTAAACCACACGTGGAGACTTATCTGATCCTTTTCCGATACACGTGAATGACAGGAGAGGCCAGGGCGTCCCTGGGACCAGGCGCGGTGTACGCTTTTGCCTCGGAAGGATGAGGTGAGGAGACCCGCGAAATGCACAGATACACAGCATTAAAATGCCTCATTCCATGTGGGTTCGCGTTGCCAAAGTCCAAAGCAGGGTGATTACCAATCAAAGACATGCTTTTACCTTAACGCTTAGGGATGAAGACTGTCAACTTAACAAGAGCAGTTCACTTAGAAACGCCGCTCAAGAGCCAACAATTCAAAATTAACAGCAGAGGTCGGACAGAGAGAGAACTGCACAGGGAGCAATCCTGGCACGGGAGAGGAAACAATGGCAAGATTAAAGCTACAAGTCCGGGAGGGAGGGTGAACATGCCTTGCAGCGTGCAGGCTCAATTCCAGAAGGAGGTGTGAAATGGAGGGAGAAAGAAAGCTTCCGGTGGCGCCGGGTATGAACTGAATGAAGGTTCGCAGGTCAAGCTTACTTTGGAATGAGAATAGATTACATCCCATGCCACACCTCTTCAGTCAAGACCCACGTGGTAAATGCGTCTAAGTCATGCATACGTGTCATCCCTTCCTGCTCCGTCCCTAGATTCCCAGGGGATGCCACAATGGAGAAGAGTGGGGAGAGGTGAAATTAGGAAACCTTACCCTACGGTGACATGCAGACAGATAGACTGGTGTACACAAAACGACATAGTGATGAACACTGGGCATACAAAGAAGACAACACCTACTTTCCTAGAGGAGTTCAAACAAAGAAAACAGCTTCCCCTAGAACGGTTTTGAGCCTTCTCAAGGCATAAGAGTTTGATTCTTAGCCTGATTCTGGGAGAGGGCTGGGATTCGGCCTACGCCACAAATGCCTGCTGCATGCAGAGTAGCTGTGTCATGATTTTCCTGGTAGGAATAGAGGCGTGATCCGAGGCGGGTGTTTGGGGGGGGGCATGTTTTAGTGCTTGCCTGCGGGTGGAGGTCCTGGCGGAGTAATCGAAAGGTCCGGCTCATCGAGGGACCCCTTCGGATCCTGGCTGCAATCGAGGAGACTGGGGGCGCATATGGTCTCCACTGCGTCCCTTGAATCGGTCACGATCACGTGGGTCATCTCGTTGACACGCGCACTCTCTTCACCTAAGTGGAGAAAAATTTAAATATTAGACTCAGCCTGATGGTGAGGGATGTGATCAATCCTAAGTTCCTCTGCCTGGGTGCACAGGCTGGTGTCAGCGTGGTTCTCTTCCAAGGGCCGGAGGTCCAAAGGCCATTTCCCAGGATTGAGCCTCGTCAGAAGTTCCTGGGGAGGACTGGCTGGGACAGGGACGAGAAATCAGGCAGTCAGTAAACACAGAGAGGAAAATCATAAACATTTCAACACCTGGACGGAAACCCGAGGGTCCTAAGTGCATTGGACGAGGATGGCTTTTGCTGTGTTCCACCTCGGAGACCATCTGAGGCCAGGGGTCACGAATCCACCCTGAAGTCAGTGGACATAATCGCTGAGCGGGTAAATCTCGTGCCCAGCACCCTGTGAGACAGGTCTCCTTAAATCTCCTGGTGCTGTCTTTAACGTGCTTATCCCTCTTGGATGCCTGGGAATACGTTGCCCAGCTCAATTTTGACGGGAGAGAAACCTCCTTTTGAATGTGGCAGACTCCGTATTACGGACACACATCCCTGACCTCTTGACTCTGTGACAAATACATGCTTCCTTTTGGAAGCACCTTTCCAGGAAACAGTACACACAGGTCCCACAACCCTCACTCTTTAAGGCCGCTGCAATGAGGTTTTGCAGCTAAATATTTAGGTAAGCAATCGCTGTTGTAGCCCGATGAGAGGAAAGTTGTAAAAGAACGTCATGTCACCACCAAGGACTTCCCCTCATAGTTCTTCACTATCACCTGTTCCCTGAAGCATCAAGGCCCTACATTCCTGAAAGGGAGAACGGTGTGGGGAAGCAGAATATGACAACCAAGTCTGCACCTATCTCAAACACTGCTTGTGCCACACTAATCAACACGTGTCCTTTAGGCAGTGTGCCCATCCTACACGTATTTTCACCCGAAGCCTTCAAGAGGTGAGGAGAGAAGAAAGAAGACAGGTTCTGAAAAGCGGCAGGATGTTCCTGTGTCAGGATGGAAAAAGATTTCCTTTTCCAGCATGCAAGCCTGAAGGTTGAATTGCATACAATTTGTAGGCCCGGTTTTGTTATGGGCAAAATTGCTGCAGTTATTCTCAACGTTTCTAAGTGTGAAAACTAAGATGCTTTGGCCCTTCCCGCAACCTGTACGGACTCCAGCTCCTTGAGGCTTCTGAGGGAGATCGGTTACCATTATCAAGTCTGATATCGTCCAAACTACACCTGGAGACTTAGAAGAGGCCTTTCCCTGTGTGTGACATTGGATGTCAGAGCCCAGGAAGTAAGTCAATGGGGGCAGAGAAAGGGTAGGTTTTGGCCACAGAAATAGGAGCTGAGGATACCAGGGAAATACAAAGAAACCCCCACACTTAACCTGCCTCCATGCACGTCGCTTCGCAGTTCCCGAAGCTCAAGCCAGGGTCATGCAAAATTGAATGCATACGTTTCACATAACGCTCCTGTTTCTAGACTATCAAGCTAACGACAGCGGTTTAACGAGAAACACCCCTCAAGGCCAATGCGCCCAAAGTGAACACCCAGTGACGGACAGTGCCAGAAGTCCAGAGGGCGAATCCTGGCAGCCCCGGAGAAGAAAGCTACGAGGCCCTGAGGGTGAAGCTGAGGGGCAGAGTGCAGTATCAACTGAAGAAGGAGCTGTAAGTACATGGAGAAAGGAAGTTTTCGGTGTGGCCGAGCATGAACTAAACGAAGGATAGAAGGCCAAGGTGAAGTGGCACTGAGTAGAGACTCGGACCCCTGACATATCTCTTTCTACAGGACCTCCGTGATCAGCGTGTCAGAGTGTGCTCTTTCACCACATTTCAGGGAAAGCACAGCGTGGGGAAGACAGGGGTGGCCTGATCTTTGGAAACTTTACCCTAAGGAGACTTGCAGATAGGTAGGAGCACACAAACTATGGATTGAAAGGCTCTGAGCATACGGAGAAGACAGCATGCATTTCCCTACGGCAAAGGGAAAAAAAACATTCTCCTAGAAGGGATGTGGACCTTCTTGAGATGTGAGTGTTGAGTGCTACTCTGATTCTGGGTGCGTGTGTTGGGATTCGGCCCACACCCCAGGTGCCCGCTGCATGCAGAACAGCTGCGTCATGATTTTCTTCACGGGAACGGAGGTATGATCTGAGACGGGTCATTTGAAGGAATGCTCTACGGCGTACCTTTGGGTGAGGGTCCTGGCAGAGCGACTGGCTGGTCCAGCTCATCAAGGGACACCTCTTGCTCCCGGACAGGATCGCAGAAGTTGAGTGTGGATGCGGCCCCTGGTGAGTCCCGTGCATCGGGCACGTCCACGTGGATCATTGGAGTGGCTCGTGGACTGCCTTCACCTAGGAGGAGGAAAATTGAAATACACATTCGGCCCGATGGGGAGCGGTGTGATCCATCCTAACTCCCTGTGCCTCGTGTGCAGAGGCTGCTGACAGCATGGTTCTCCCGGAGCTTCAGGAAGGCCAAAGGCCACGCCCCAGATGGAGCCTCTGGAGAAGGACCTGGGGACGACCCGCTGAGAACAGGTGGGAAAAAGCAGGGATTCCACCAAGACAGAGAAAAGGCTACCTTCAATACTTGGATGCCTGGATGGAGATCAAAGATCTCTCAGAGCACTGGACAAGGACGGCTGTGCCTGACTTCCACCTGGACGCTATCTGGGGCCCTCTGATATCTACCCTCCCGTCAGTGGACATAATCGCCTGGATGATTCTTGCGCAGCGCACGTTCCAGGACAGGTCTTTTTCAGGTACAGTGCTGCGTGCACTGATGTACTCCACCCTCGTGGGTGCCTGCAAATATTGCGGCTGGCCTATCTTCCAAAGCAAAAGGAATCCCTTTTGAATGTGGTACACGTCACACGATGGAGACAGATCCTCGACCTCTGGATCCTGTGACAAATACATGCTTCCTCCTGGAATCTCTCCAGGGAAAATACACACGGCCCGTCAACCAGATTCCCTTGGCTTGCTGCCGTGAGGGGCTTCAGCTAAGTAGGTAAGTAAGGAATCGCCTTGGGGTACCAAGAAGGGTTACGTTTTCTTAAAAAATATGTAGCAACCAAGGGTCCTGCACTCACATTTCTTCACTATCACCTCTGCCCCGAGTGTCAAGGCCCCACGGATCTGAAGGCAACTGGCGTGGAGGCAAGCGGACTACGAAAATGAAAATCTGCAAATAACTCACACAGGCTCGTGCCACACTTTAAAGCAGGTCCTAAACGCAAGGTGCCCTTCCTACATGGATTTCCACCATCAGCCATCCAAAAGGTGAGGAAAGAAGAAAGCAGACAGCTTCTCAACACCTTGAAGAGGTCACTCGGTCAGCATGGAAAATGGTTGCATTTTCCACCATGTAAACTGAGGTGCAATTGCGTACAGTCCTGTGGACCTGATTCTGTGACGGGTCAAAATGCGGCAGGTGTTCCCAATGTTTCTCAGGGTGAAAATTAAGAAGCTCTTAAGCTCCGACCAGGTGTACGCGCTGGGACGCAAGAGGATCCTGGTTGAGGATAGCTAACGTCACGTGGGGCAATCTGTAAACCACACGTGGAGACTTATCTGATCCTTTTCCGATACACGTGAATGACAGGAGAGGCCAGGGCGTCCCTGGGACCAGGCGCGGTGTACGCTTTTGCCTCGGAAGGATGAGGTGAGGAGACCCGCGAAATGCACAGATACACAGCATTAAAATGCCTCATTCCATGTGGGTTCGCGTTGCCAAAGTCCAAAGCAGGGTGATTACCAATCAAAGACATGCTTTTACCTTAACGCTTAGGGATGAAGACTGTCAACTTAACAAGAGCAGTTCACTTAGAAACGCCGCTCAAGAGCCAACAATTCAAAATTAACAGCAGAGGTCGGACAGAGAGAGAACTGCACAGGGAGCAATCCTGGCACGGGAGAGGAAACAATGGCAAGATTAAAGCTACAAGTCCGGGAGGGAGGGTGAACATGCCTTGCAGCGTGCAGGCTCAATTCCAGAAGGAGGTGTGAAATGGAGGGAGAAAGAAAGCTTCCGGTGGCGCCGGGTATGAACTGAATGAAGGTTCGCAGGTCAAGCTTACTTTGGAATGAGAATAGATTACATCCCATGCCACACCTCTTCAGTCAAGACCCACGTGGTAAATGCGTCTAAGTCATGCATACGTGTCATCCCTTCCTGCTCCGTCCCTAGATTCCCAGGGGATGCCACAATGGAGAAGAGTGGGGAGAGGTGAAATTAGGAAACCTTACCCTACGGTGACATGCAGACAGATAGACTGGTGTACACAAAACGACATAGTGATGAACACTGGGCATACAAAGAAGACAACACCTACTTTCCTAGAGGAGTTCAAACAAAGAAAACAGCTTCCCCTAGAACGGTTTTGAGCCTTCTCAAGGCATAAGAGTTTGATTCTTAGCCTGATTCTGGGAGAGGGCTGGGATTCGGCCTAGGCCACAAATGCCTGCTGCATGCAGAGTAGCTGTGTCATGATTTTCCTGGTAGGAATAGAGGCGTGATCCGAGGCGGGTGTTTGGGGGGGGGGCATGTTGTAGTGCTTGCCTGCGGGTGGAGGTCCTGGCGGAGTAATCGAAAGGTCCGGCTCATCGAGGGACCCCTTCGGATCCTGGCTGCAATCGAGGAGACTGGGGGCGCATACGGTCTCCACTGCGTCCCTTGAATCGGTCACGATCACGTGGGTCATCTCGTTGACACGCGCACTCTCTTCACCTAAGTGGAGAAAAATTTAAATATTAGACTCAGCCTGATGGTGAGGGATGTGATCAATCCTAAGTTCCTCTGCCTGGGTGCACAGGCTGGTGTCAGCGTGGTTCCCTTCCAAGGGCCGGAGGTCCAAAGGCCATTTCCCAGGATTGAGCCTCGTCAGAAGTTCCTGGGGAGGACTGGCTGGGACAGGGACGAGAAATCAGGCAGTCAGTAAACACAGAGAGGAAAATCATAAACATTTCAACACCTGGACGGAAACCCGAGGGTCATAAGTGCATTGGACGAGGATGGCTTTTGCTGTGTTCCACCTCGGAGACCATCTGAGGCCAGGGGTCACGAATCCACCCTGAAGTCAGTGGACATAATCGCTGAGCGGGTAAATCTCGTGCCCAGCACCCTGTGAGACAGGTCTCCTTAAATCTCCTGGTGCTGTCTTTAACGTGCTTATCCCTCTTGGATGCCTGGGAATACGTTGCCCAAGCTCAATTTTGACGGGAGAGAAACCTCCTTTTGAATGTGGCAGACTCCGTATTACGGACACACATCCCTGACCTCTTGACTCTGTGACAAATACATGCTTCCTTTTGGAAGCACCTTTCCAGGAAACAGTACACACAGGTCCCACAACCCTCACTCTTTAAGGCCGCTGCAATGAGGTTTTGCAGCTAAATATTTAGGTAAGCAATCGCTGTTGTAGCCCGATGAGAGGAAAGTTGTAAAAGAACGTCATGTCACCACCAAGGACTTCCCCTCATAGTTCTTCACTATCACCTGTTCCCTGAAGCATCAAGGCCCTACATTCCTGAAAGGGAGAACGGTGTGGGGAAGCAGAATATGACAACCAAGTCTGCACCTATCTCAAACACTGCTTGTGCCACACTAATCAACACGTGTCCTTTAGGCAGTGTGCCCATCCTACACGTATTTTCACCCGAAGCCTTCAAGAGGTGAGGAGAGAAGAAAGAAGACAGGTTCTGAAAAGCGGCAGGATGTTCCTGTGTCAGGATGGAAAAAGATTTCCTTTTCCAGCATGCAAGCCTGAAGGTTGAATTGCATACAATTTGTAGGCCCGGTTTTGTTATGGGCAAAATTGCTGCAGTTATTCTCAACGTTTCTAAGTGTGAAAACTAAGATGCTTTGGCCCTTCCCGCAACCTGTACGGACTCCAGCTCCTTGAGGCTTCTGAGGGAGATCGGTTACCATTATCAAGTCTGATATCGTCCAAACTACACCTGGAGACTTAGAAGAGGCCTTTCCCTGTGTGTGACATTGGATGTCAGAGCCCAGGAAGTAAGTCAATGGGGGCAGAGAAAGGGTAGGTTTTGGCCACAGAAATAGGAGCTGAGGATACCAGGGAAATACAAAGAAACCCCCACACTTAACCTGCCTCCATGCACGTCGCTTCGCAGTTCCCGAAGCTCAAGCCAGGGTCATGCAAAATTGAATGCATACGTTTCACATAACGCTCCTGTTTCTAGACTATCAAGCTAACGACAGCGGTTTAACGAGAAACACCCCTCAAGGCCAATGCGCCCAAAGTGAACACCCAGTGACGGACAGTGCCAGAAGTCCAGAGGGCGAATCCTGGCAGCCCCGGAGAAGAAAGCTACGAGGCCCTGAGGGTGAAGCTGAGGGGCAGAGTGCAGTATCAACTGAAGAAGGAGCTGTAAGTACATGGAGAAAGGAAGTTTTCGGTGTGGCCGAGCATGAACTAAACGAAGGATAGAAGGCCAAGGTGAAGTGGCACTGAGTAGAGACTCGGACCCCTGACATATCTCTTTCTACAGGACCTCCGTGATCAGCGTGTCAGAGTGTGCTCTTTCACCACATTTCAGGGAAAGCACAGCGTGGGGAAGACAGGGGTGGCCTGATCTTTGGAAACTTTACCCTAAGGAGACTTGCAGATAGGTAGGAGCACACAAAGTATGGATTGAAAGGCTCTGAGCATACGGAGAAGACAGCATGCATTTCCCTACGGCAAAGGGAAAAAAACATTCTCCTAGAAGGGATGTGGACCTTCTTGAGATGTGAGTGTTGAGTGCTACTCTGATTCTGGGTGCGTGTGTTGGGATTCGGCCCACACCCCAGGTGCCCGCTGCATGCAGAACAGCTGCGTCATGATTTTCTTCACGGGAACGGAGGTATGATCTGAGACGGGTCATTTGAAGGAATGCTCTACGGCGTACCTTTGGGTGAGGGTCCTGGCAGAGCGACTGGCTGGTCCAGCTCATCAAGGGACACCTCTTGCTCCCGGACAGGATCGCAGAAGTTGAGTGTGGATGCGGACCCTGGTGAGTCCCGTGCATCGGGCACGTCCACGTGGATCATTGGAGTGGCTCGTGGACTGCCTTCACCTAGGAGGAGGAAAATTGAAATACACATTCGGCCCGATGGGGAGCGGTGTGATCCATCCTAACTCCCTGTGCCTCGTGTGCAGAGGCTGCTGACAGCATGGTTCTCCCGGAGCTTCAGGAAGGCCAAAGGCCACGCCCCAGATGGAGCCTCTGGAGAAGGACCTGGGGACGACCCGCTGAGAACAGGTGGGAAAAAGCAGGGATTCCACCAAGACAGAGAAAAGGCTACCTTCAATACTTGGATGCCTGGATGGAGATCAAAGATCTCTCAGAGCACTGGACAAGGACGGCTGTGCCTGACTTCCACCTGGACGCTATCTGGGGCCCTCTGATATCTACCCTCCCGTCAGTGGACATAATCGCCTGGATGATTCTTGCGCAGCGCACGTTCCAGGACAGGTCTTTTTCAGGTACAGTGCTGCGTGCACTGATGTACTCCACCCTCGTGGGTGCCTGCAAATATTGCGGCTGGCCTATCTTCCAAAGCAAAAGGAATCCCTTTTGAATGTGGTACACGTCACACGATGGAGACAGATCCTCGACCTCTGGATCCTGTGACAAATACATGCTTCCTCCTGGAATCTCTCCAGGGAAAATACACACGGCCCGTCAACCAGATTCCCTTGGCTTGCTGCCGTGAGGGGCTTCAGCTAAGTAGGTAAGTAAGGAATCGCCTTGGGGTACCAAGAAGGGTTACGTTTTCTTAAAAAATATGTAGCAACCAAGGGTCCTGCACTCACATTTCTTCACTATCACCTCTGCCCCGAGTGTCAAGGCCCCACGGATCTGAAGGCAACTGGCGTGGAGGCAAGCGGACTACGAAAATGAAAATCTGCAAATAACTCACACAGGCTCGTGCCACACTTTAAAGCAGGTCCTAAACGCAAGGTGCCCTTCCTACATGGATTTCCACCATCAGCCATCCAAAAGGTGAGGAAAGAAGAAAGCAGACAGCTTCTCAACACCTTGAAGAGGTCACTCGGTCAGCATGGAAAATGGTTGCATTTTCCACCATGTAAACTGAGGTGCAATTGCGTACAGTCCTGTGGACCTGATTCTGTGACGGGTCAAAATGCGGCAGGTGTTCCCAATGTTTCTCAGGGTGAAAATTAAGAAGCTCTTAAGCTCCGACCAGGTGTACGCGCTGGGACGCAAGAGGATCCTGGTTGAGGATAGCTAACGTCACGTGGGGCAATCTGTAAACCACACGTGGAGACTTATCTGATCCTTTTCCGATACACGTGAATGACAGGAGAGGCCAGGGCGTCCCTGGGACCAGGCGCGGTGTACGCTTTTGCCTCGGAAGGATGAGGTGAGGAGACCCGCGAAATGCACAGATACACAGCATTAAAATGCCTCATTCCATGTGGGTTCGCGTTGCCAAAGTCCAAAGCAGGGTGATTACCAATCAAAGACATGCTTTTACCTTAACGCTTAGGGATGAAGACTGTCAACTTAACAAGAGCAGTTCACTTAGAAACGCCGCTCAAGAGCCAACAATTCAAAATTAACAGCAGAGGTCGGACAGAGAGAGAACTGCACAGGGAGCAATCCTGGCACGGGAGAGGAAACAATGGCAAGATTAAAGCTACAAGTCCGGGAGGGAGGGTGAACATGCCTTGCAGCGTGCAGGCTCAATTCCAGAAGGAGGTGTGAAATGGAGGGAGAAAGAAAGCTTCCGGTGGCGCCGGGTATGAACTGAATGAAGGTTCGCAGGTCAAGCTTACTTTGGAATGAGAATAGATTACATCCCATGCCACACCTCTTCAGTCAAGACCCACGTGGTAAATGCGTCTAAGTCATGCATACGTGTCATCCCTTCCTGCTCCGTCCCTAGATTCCCAGGGGATGCCACAATGGAGAAGAGTGGGGAGAGGTGAAATTAGGAAACCTTACCCTACGGTGACATGCAGACAGATAGACTGGTGTACACAAAACGACATAGTGATGAACACTGGGCATACAAAGAAGACAACACCTACTTTCCTAGAGGAGTTCAAACAAAGAAAACAGCTTCCCCTAGAACGGTTTTGAGCCTTCTCAAGGCATAAGAGTTTGATTCTTAGCCTGATTCTGGGAGAGGGCTGGGATTCGGCCTAGGCCACAAATGCCTGCTGCATGCAGAGTAGCTGTGTCATGATTTTCCTGGTAGGAATAGAGGCGTGATCCGAGGCGGGTGTTTGGGGGGGGGCATGTTGTAGTGCTTGCCTGCGGGTGGAGGTCCTGGCGGAGTAATCGAAAGGTCCGGCTCATCGAGGGACCCCTTCGGATCCTGGCTGCAATCGAGGAGACTGGGGGCGCATACGGTCTCCACTGCGTCCCTTGAATCGGTCACGATCACGTGGGTCATCTCGTTGACACGCGCACTCTCTTCACCTAAGTGGAGAAAAATTTAAATATTAGACTCAGCCTGATGGTGAGGGATGTGATCAATCCTAAGTTCCTCTGCCTGGGTGCACAGGCTGGTGTCAGCGTGGTTCCCTTCCAAGGGCCGGAGGTCCAAAGGCCATTTCCCAGGATTGAGCCTCGTCAGAAGTTCCTGGGGAGGACTGGCTGGGACAGGGACGAGAAATCAGGCAGTCAGTAAACACAGAGAGGAAAATCATAAACATTTCAACACCTGGACGGAAACCCGAGGGTCATAAGTGCATTGGACGAGGATGGCTTTTGCTGTGTTCCACCTCGGAGACCATCTGAGGCCAGGGGTCACGAATCCACCCTGAAGTCAGTGGACATAATCGCTGAGCGGGTAAATCTCGTGCCCAGCACCCTGTGAGACAGGTCTCCTTAAATCTCCTGGTGCTGTCTTTAACGTGCTTATCCCTCTTGGATGCCTGGGAATACGTTGCCCAAGCTCAATTTTGACGGGAGAGAAACCTCCTTTTGAATGTGGCAGACTCCGTATTACGGACACACATCCCTGACCTCTTGACTCTGTGACAAATACATGCTTCCTTTTGGAAGCACCTTTCCAGGAAACAGTACACACAGGTCCCACAACCCTCACTCTTTAAGGCCGCTGCAATGAGGTTTTGCAGCTAAATATTTAGGTAAGCAATCGCTGTTGTAGCCCGATGAGAGGAAAGTTGTAAAAGAACGTCATGTCACCACCAAGGACTTCCCCTCATAGTTCTTCACTATCACCTGTTCCCTGAAGCATCAAGGCCCTACATTCCTGAAAGGGAGAACGGTGTGGGGAAGCAGAATATGACAACCAAGTCTGCACCTATCTCAAACACTGCTTGTGCCACACTAATCAACACGTGTCCTTTAGGCAGTGTGCCCATCCTACACGTATTTTCACCCGAAGCCTTCAAGAGGTGAGGAGAGAAGAAAGAAGACAGGTTCTGAAAAGCGGCAGGATGTTCCTGTGTCAGGATGGAAAAAGATTTCCTTTTCCAGCATGCAAGCCTGAAGGTTGAATTGCATACAATTTGTAGGCCCGGTTTTGTTATGGGCAAAATTGCTGCAGTTATTCTCAACGTTTCTAAGTGTGAAAACTAAGATGCTTTGGCCCTTCCCGCAACCTGTACGGACTCCAGCTCCTTGAGGCTTCTGAGGGAGATCGGTTACCATTATCAAGTCTGATATCGTCCAAACTACACCTGGAGACTTAGAAGAGGCCTTTCCCTGTGTGTGACATTGGATGTCAGAGCCCAGGAAGTAAGTCAATGGGGGCAGAGAAAGGGTAGGTTTTGGCCACAGAAATAGGAGCTGAGGATACCAGGGAAATACAAAGAAACCCCCACACTTAACCTGCCTCCATGCACGTCGCTTCGCAGTTCCCGAAGCTCAAGCCAGGGTCATGCAAAATTGAATGCATACGTTTCACATAACGCTCCTGTTTCTAGACTATCAAGCTAACGACAGCGGTTTAACGAGAAACACCCCTCAAGGCCAATGCGCCCAAAGTGAACACCCAGTGACGGACAGTGCCAGAAGTCCAGAGGGCGAATCCTGGCAGCCCCGGAGAAGAAAGCTACGAGGCCCTGAGGGTGAAGCTGAGGGGCAGAGTGCAGTATCAACTGAAGAAGGAGCTGTAAGTACATGGAGAAAGGAAGTTTTCGGTGTGGCCGAGCATGAACTAAACGAAGGATAGAAGGCCAAGGTGAAGTGGCACTGAGTAGAGACTCGGACCCCTGACATATCTCTTTCTACAGGACCTCCGTGATCAGCGTGTCAGAGTGTGCTCTTTCACCACATTTCAGGGAAAGCACAGCGTGGGGAAGACAGGGGTGGCCTGATCTTTGGAAACTTTACCCTAAGGAGACTTGCAGATAGGTAGGAGCACACAAAGTATGGATTGAAAGGCTCTGAGCATACGGAGAAGACAGCATGCATTTCCCTACGGCAAAGGGAAAAAAACATTCTCCTAGAAGGGATGTGGACCTTCTTGAGATGTGAGTGTTGAGTGCTACTCTGATTCTGGGTGCGTGTGTTGGGATTCGGCCCACACCCCAGGTGCCCGCTGCATGCAGAACAGCTGCGTCATGATTTTCTTCACGGGAACGGAGGTATGATCTGAGACGGGTCATTTGAAGGAATGCTCTACGGCGTACCTTTGGGTGAGGGTCCTGGCAGAGCGACTGGCTGGTCCAGCTCATCAAGGGACACCTCTTGCTCCCGGACAGGATCGCAGAAGTTGAGTGTGGATGCGGCCCCTGGTGAGTCCCGTGCATCGGGCACGTCCACGTGGATCATTGGAGTGGCTCGTGGACTGCCTTCACCTAGGAGGAGGAAAATTGAAATACACATTCGGCCCGATGGGGAGCGGTGTGATCCATCCTAACTCCCTGTGCCTCGTGTGCAGAGGCTGCTGACAGCATGGTTCTCCCGGAGCTTCAGGAAGGCCAAAGGCCACGCCCCAGATGGAGCCTCTGGAGAAGGACCTGGGGACGACCCGCTGAGAACAGGTGGGAAAAAGCAGGGATTCCACCAAGACAGAGAAAAGGCTACCTTCAATACTTGGATGCCTGGATGGAGATCAAAGATCTCTCAGAGCACTGGACAAGGACGGCTGTGCCTGACTTCCACCTGGACGCTATCTGGGGCCCTCTGATATCTACCCTCCCGTCAGTGGACATAATCGCCTGGATGATTCTTGCGCAGCGCACGTTCCAGGACAGGTCTTTTTCAGGTACAGTGCTGCGTGCACTGATGTACTCCACCCTCGTGGGTGCCTGCAAATATTGCGGCTGGCCTATCTTCCAAAGCAAAAGGAATCCCTTTTGAATGTGGTACACGTCACACGATGGAGACAGATCCTCGACCTCTGGATCCTGTGACAAATACATGCTTCCTCCTGGAATCTCTCCAGGGAAAATACACACGGCCCGTCAACCAGATTCCCTTGGCTTGCTGCCGTGAGGGGCTTCAGCTAAGTAGGTAAGTAAGGAATCGCCTTGGGGTACCAAGAAGGGTTACGTTTTCTTAAAAAATATGTAGCAACCAAGGGTCCTGCACTCACATTTCTTCACTATCACCTCTGCCCCGAGTGTCAAGGCCCCACGGATCTGAAGGCAACTGGCGTGGAGGCAAGCGGACTACGAAAATGAAAATCTGCAAATAACTCACACAGGCTCGTGCCACACTTTAAAGCAGGTCCTAAACGCAAGGTGCCCTTCCTACATGGATTTCCACCATCAGCCATCCAAAAGGTGAGGAAAGAAGAAAGCAGACAGCTTCTCAACACCTTGAAGAGGTCACTCGGTCAGCATGGAAAATGGTTGCATTTTCCACCATGTAAACTGAGGTGCAATTGCGTACAGTCCTGTGGACCTGATTCTGTGACGGGTCAAAATGCGGCAGGTGTTCCCAATGTTTCTCAGGGTGAAAATTAAGAAGCTCTTAAGCTCCGACCAGGTGTACGCGCTGGGACGCAAGAGGATCCTGGTTGAGGATAGCTAACGTCACGTGGGGCAATCTGTAAACCACACTTGGAGACTTATCTGATCCTTTTCCGATACACGTGAATGACAGGAGAGGCCAGGGCGTCCCTGGGACCAGGCGCGGTGTACGCTTTTGCCTCGGAAGGATGAGGTGAGGAGACCCGCGAAATGCACAGATACACAGCATTAAAATGCCTCATTCCATGTGGGTTCGCGTTGCCAAAGTCCAAAGCAGGGTGATTACCAATCAAAGACATGCTTTTACCTTAACGCTTAGGGATGAAGACTGTCAACTTAACAAGAGCAGTTCACTTAGAAACGCCGCTCAAGAGCCAACAATTCAAAATTAACAGCAGAGGTCGGACAGAGAGAGAACTGCACAGGGAGCAATCCTGGCACGGGAGAGGAAACAATGGCAAGATTAAAGCTACAAGTCCGGGAGGGAGGGTGAACATGCCTTGCAGCGTGCAGGCTCAATTCCAGAAGGAGGTGTGAAATGGAGGGAGAAAGAAAGCTTCCGGTGGCGCCGGGTATGAACTGAATGAAGGTTCGCAGGTCAAGCTTACTTTGGAATGAGAATAGATTACATCCCATGCCACACCTCTTCAGTCAAGACCCACGTGGTAAATGCGTCTAAGTCATGCATACGTGTCATCCCTTCCTGCTCCGTCCCTAGATTCCCAGGGGGTGCCACAATGGAGAAGAGTGGGGAGAGGTGAAATTAGGAAACCTTACCCTACGGTGACATGCAGACAGATAGACTGGTGTACACAAAACGACATAGTGATGAACACTGGGCATACAAAGAAGACAACACCTACTTTCCTAGAGGAGTTCAAACAAAGAAAACAGCTTCCCCTAGAACGGTTTTGAGCCTTCTCAAGGCATAAGAGTTTGATTCTTAGCCTGATTCTGGGAGAGGGCTGGGATTCGGCCTAGGCCACAAATGCCTGCTGCATGCAGAGTAGCTGTGTCATGATTTTCCTGGTAGGAATAGAGGCGTGATCCGAGGCGGGTGTTTGGGGGGGGGCATGTTGTAGTGCTTGCCTGCGGGTGGAGGTCCTGGCGGAGTAATCGAAAGGTCCGGCTCATCGAGGGACCCCTTCGGATCCTGGCTGCAATCGAGGAGACTGGGGGCGCATACGGTCTCCACTGCGTCCCTTGAATCGGTCACGATCACGTGGGTCATCTCGTTGACACGCGCACTCTCTTCACCTAAGTGGAGAAAAATTTAAATATTAGACTCAGCCTGATGGTGAGGGATGTGATCAATCCTAAGTTCCTCTGCCTGGGTGCACAGGCTGGTGTCAGCGTGGTTCCCTTCCAAGGGCCGGAGGTCCAAAGGCCATTTCCCAGGATTGAGCCTCGTCAGAAGTTCCTGGGGAGGACTGGCTGGGACAGGGACGAGAAATCAGGCAGTCAGTAAACACAGAGAGGAAAATCATAAACATTTCAACACCTGGACGGAAACCCGAGGGTCATAAGTGCATTGGACGAGGATGGCTTTTGCTGTGTTCCACCTCGGAGACCATCTGAGGCCAGGGGTCACGAATCCACCCTGAAGTCAGTGGACATAATCGCTGAGCGGGTAAATCTCGTGCCCAGCACCCTGTGAGACAGGTCTCCTTAAATCTCCTGGTGCTGTCTTTAACGTGCTTATCCCTCTTGGATGCCTGGGAATACGTTGCCCAAGCTCAATTTTGACGGGAGAGAAACCTCCTTTTGAATGTGGCAGACTCCGTATTACGGACACACATCCCTGACCTCTTGACTCTGTGACAAATACATGCTTCCTTTTGGAAGCACCTTTCCAGGAAACAGTACACACAGGTCCCACAACCCTCACTCTTTAAGGCCGCTGCAATGAGGTTTTGCAGCTAAATATTTAGGTAAGCAATCGCTGTTGTAGCCCGATGAGAGGAAAGTTGTAAAAGAACGTCATGTCACCACCAAGGACTTCCCCTCATAGTTCTTCACTATCACCTGTTCCCTGAAGCATCAAGGCCCTACATTCCTGAAAGGGAGAACGGTGTGGGGAAGCAGAATATGACAACCAAGTCTGCACCTATCTCAAACACTGCTTGTGCCACACTAATCAACACGTGTCCTTTAGGCAGTGTGCCCATCCTACACGTATTTTCACCCGAAGCCTTCAAGAGGTGAGGAGAGAAGAAAGAAGACAGGTTCTGAAAAGCGGCAGGATGTTCCTGTGTCAGGATGGAAAAAGATTTCCTTTTCCAGCATGCAAGCCTGAAGGTTGAATTGCATACAATTTGTAGGCCCGGTTTTGTTATGGGCAAAATTGCTGCAGTTATTCTCAACGTTTCTAAGTGTGAAAACTAAGATGCTTTGGCCCTTCCCGCAACCTGTACGGACTCCAGCTCCTTGAGGCTTCTGAGGGAGATCGGTTACCATTATCAAGTCTGATATCGTCCAAACTACACCTGGAGACTTAGAAGAGGCCTTTCCCTGTGTGTGACATTGGATGTCAGAGCCCAGGAAGTAAGTCAATGGGGGCAGAGAAAGGGTAGGTTTTGGCCACAGAAATAGGAGCTGAGGATACCAGGGAAATACAAAGAAACCCCCACACTTAACCTGCCTCCATGCACGTCGCTTCGCAGTTCCCGAAGCTCAAGCCAGGGTCATGCAAAATTGAATGCATACGTTTCACATAACGCTCCTGTTTCTAGACTATCAAGCTAACGACAGCGGTTTAACGAGAAACACCCCTCAAGGCCAATGCGCCCAAAGTGAACACCCAGTGACGGACAGTGCCAGAAGTCCAGAGGGCGAATCCTGGCAGCCCCGGAGAAGAAAGCTACGAGGCCCTGAGGGTGAAGCTGAGGGGCAGAGTGCAGTATCAACTGAAGAAGGAGCTGTAAGTACATGGAGAAAGGAAGTTTTCGGTGTGGCCGAGCATGAACTAAACGAAGGATAGAAGGCCAAGGTGAAGTGGCACTGAGTAGAGACTCGGACCCCTGACATATCTCTTTCTACAGGACCTCCGTGATCAGCGTGTCAGAGTGTGCTCTTTCACCACATTTCAGGGAAAGCACAGCGTGGGGAAGACAGGGGTGGCCTGATCTTTGGAAACTTTACCCTAAGGAGACTTGCAGATAGGTAGGAGCACACAAAGTATGGATTGAAAGGCTCTGAGCATACGGAGAAGACAGCATGCATTTCCCTACGGCAAAGGGAAAAAAACATTCTCCTAGAAGGGATGTGGACCTTCTTGAGATGTGAGTGTTGAGTGCTACTCTGATTCTGGGTGCGTGTGTTGGGATTCGGCCCACACCCCAGGTGCCCGCTGCATGCAGAACAGCTGCGTCATGATTTTCTTCACGGGAACGGAGGTATGATCTGAGACGGGTCATTTGAAGGAATGCTCTACGGCGTACCTTTGGGTGAGGGTCCTGGCAGAGCGACTGGCTGGTCCAGCTCATCAAGGGACACCTCTTGCTCCCGGACAGGATCGCAGAAGTTGAGTGTGGATGCGGCCCCTGGTGAGTCCCGTGCATCGGGCACGTCCACGTGGATCATTGGAGTGGCTCGTGGACTGCCTTCACCTAGGAGGAGGAAAATTGAAATACACATTCGGCCCGATGGGGAGCGGTGTGATCCATCCTAACTCCCTGTGCCTCGTGTGCAGAGGCTGCTGACAGCATGGTTCTCCCGGAGCTTCAGGAAGGCCAAAGGCCACGCCCCAGATGGAGCCTCTGGAGAAGGACCTGGGGACGACCCGCTGAGAACAGGTGGGAAAAAGCAGGGATTCCACCAAGACAGAGAAAAGGCTACCTTCAATACTTGGATGCCTGGATGGAGATCAAAGATCTCTCAGAGCACTGGACAAGGACGGCTGTGCCTGACTTCCACCTGGACGCTATCTGGGGCCCTCTGATATCTACCCTCCCGTCAGTGGACATAATCGCCTGGATGATTCTTGCGCAGCGCACGTTCCAGGACAGGTCTTTTTCAGGTACAGTGCTGCGTGCACTGATGTACTCCACCCTCGTGGGTGCCTGCAAATATTGCGGCTGGCCTATCTTCCAAAGCAAAAGGAATCCCTTTTGAATGTGGTACACGTCACACGATGGAGACAGATCCTCGACCTCTGGATCCTGTGACAAATACATGCTTCCTCCTGGAATCTCTCCAGGGAAAATACACACGGCCCGTCAACCAGATTCCCTTGGCTTGCTGCCGTGAGGGGCTTCAGCTAAGTAGGTAAGTAAGGAATCGCCTTGGGGTACCAAGAAGGGTTACGTTTTCTTAAAAAATATGTAGCAACCAAGGGTCCTGCACTCACATTTCTTCACTATCACCTCTGCCCCGAGTGTCAAGGCCCCACGGATCTGAAGGCAACTGGCGTGGAGGCAAGCGGACTACGAAAATGAAAATCTGCAAATAACTCACACAGGCTCGTGCCACACTTTAAAGCAGGTCCTAAACGCAAGGTGCCCTTCCTACATGGATTTCCACCATCAGCCATCCAAAAGGTGAGGAAAGAAGAAAGCAGACAGCTTCTCAACACCTTGAAGAGGTCACTCGGTCAGCATGGAAAATGGTTGCATTTTCCACCATGTAAACTGAGGTGCAATTGCGTACAGTCCTGTGGACCTGATTCTGTGATGGGTCAAAATGCGGCAGGTGTTCCCAATGTTTCTCAGGGTGAAAATTAAGAAGCTCTTAAGCTCCGACCAGGTGTACGCGCTGGGACGCAAGAGGATCCTGGTTGAGGATAGCTAACGTCACGTGGGGCAATCTGTAAACCACACTTGGAGACTTATCTGATCCTTTTCCGATACACGTGAATGACAGGAGAGGCCAGGGCGTCCCTGGGACCAGGCGCGGTGTACGCTTTTGCCTCGGAAGGATGAGGTGAGGAGACCCGCGAAATGCACAGATACACAGCATTAAAATGCCTCATTCCATGTGGGTTCGCGTTGCCAAAGTCCAAAGCAGGGTGATTACCAATCAAAGACATGCTTTTACCTTAACGCTTAGGGATGAAGACTGTCAACTTAACAAGAGCAGTTCACTTAGAAACGCCGCTCAAGAGCCAACAATTCAAAATTAACAGCAGAGGTCGGACAGAGAGAGAACTGCACAGGGAGCAATCCTGGCACGGGAGAGGAAACAATGGCAAGATTAAAGCTACAAGTCCGGGAGGGAGGGTGAACATGCCTTGCAGCGTGCAGGCTCAATTCCAGAAGGAGGTGTGAAATGGAGGGAGAAAGAAAGCTTCCGGTGGCGCCGGGTATGAACTGAATGAAGGTTCGCAGGTCAAGCTTACTTTGGAATGAGAATAGATTACATCCCATGCCACACCTCTTCAGTCAAGACCCACGTGGTAAATGCGTCTAAGTCATGCATACGTGTCATCCCTTCCTGCTCCGTCCCTAGATTCCCAGGGGATGCCACAATGGAGAAGAGTGGGGAGAGGTGAAATTAGGAAACCTTACCCTACGGTGACATGCAGACAGATAGACTGGTGTACACAAAACGACATAGTGATGAACACTGGGCATACAAAGAAGACAACACCTACTTTCCTAGAGGAGTTCAAACAAAGAAAACAGCTTCCCCTAGAACGGTTTTGAGCCTTCTCAAGGCATAAGAGTTTGATTCTTAGCCTGATTCTGGGAGAGGGCTGGGATTCGGCCTACGCCACAAATGCCTGCTGCATGCAGAGTAGCTGTGTCATGATTTTCCTGGTAGGAATAGAGGCGTGATCCGAGGCGGGTGTTTGGGGGGGGGCATGTTTTAGTGCTTGCCTGCGGGTGGAGGTCCTGGCGGAGTAATCGAAAGGTCCGGCTCATCGAGGGACCCCTTCGGATCCTGGCTGCAATCGAGGAGACTGGGGGCGCATACGGTCTCCACTGCGTCCCTTGAATCGGTCACGATCATGTGGGTCATCTCGTTGACACGCGCACTCTCTTCACCTAAGTGGAGAAAAATTTAAATATTAGACTCAGCCTGATGGTGAGGGATGTGATCAATCCTAAGTTCCTCTGCCTGGGTGCACAGGCTGGTGTCAGCGTGGTTCTCTTCCAAGGGCCGGAGGTCCAAAGGCCATTTCCCAGGATTGAGCCTCGTCAGAAGTTCCTGGGGAGGACTGGCTGGGACAGGGACGAGAAATCAGGCAGTCAGTAAACACAGAGAGGAAAATCATAAACATTTCAACACCTGGACGGAAACCCGAGGGTCCTAAGTGCATTGGACGAGGATGGCTTTTGCTGTGTTCCACCTCGGAGACCATCTGAGGCCAGGGGTCACGAATCCACCCTGAAGTCAGTGGACATAATCGCTGAGCGGGTAAATCTCGTGCCCAGCACCCTGTGAGACAGGTCTCCTTAAATCTCCTGGTGCTGTCTTTAACGTGCTTATCCCTCTTGGATGCCTGGGAATACGTTGCCCAGCTCAATTTTGACGGGAGAGAAACCTCCTTTTGAATGTGGCAGACTCCGTATTACGGACACACATCCCTGACCTCTTGACTCTGTGACAAATACATGCTTCCTTTTGGAAGCACCTTTCCAGGAAACAGTACACACAGGTCCCACAACCCTCACTCTTTAAGGCCGCTGCAATGAGGTTTTGCAGCTAAATATTTAGGTAAGCAATCGCTGTTGTAGCCCGATGAGAGGAAAGTTGTAAAAGAACGTCATGTCACCACCAAGGACTTCCCCTCATAGTTCTTCACTATCACCTGTTCCCTGAAGCATCAAGGCCCTACATTCCTGAAAGGGAGAACGGTGTGGGGAAGCAGAATATGACAACCAAGTCTGCACCTATCTCAAACACTGCTTGTGCCACACTAATCAACACGTGTCCTTTAGGCAGTGTGCCCATCCTACACGTATTTTCACCCGAAGCCTTCAAGAGGTGAGGAGAGAAGAAAGAAGACAGGTTCTGAAAAGCGGCAGGATGTTCCTGTGTCAGGATGGAAAAAGATTTCCTTTTCCAGCATGCAAGCCTGAAGGTTGAATTGCATACAATTTGTAGGCCCGGTTTTGTTATGGGCAAAATTGCTGCAGTTATTCTCAACGTTTCTAAGTGTGAAAACTAAGATGCTTTGGCCCTTCCCGCAACCTGTACGGACTCCAGCTCCTTGAGGCTTCTGAGGGAGATCGGTTACCATTATCAAGTCTGATATCGTCCAAACTACACCTGGAGACTTAGAAGAGGCCTTTCCCTGTGTGTGACATTGGATGTCAGAGCCCAGGAAGTAAGTCAATGGGGGCAGAGAAAGGGTAGGTTTTGGCCACAGAAATAGGAGCTGAGGATACCAGGGAAATACAAAGAAACCCCCACACTTAACCTGCCTCCATGCACGTCGCTTCGCAGTTCCCGAAGCTCAAGCCAGGGTCATGCAAAATTGAATGCATACGTTTCACATAACGCTCCTGTTTCTAGACTATCAAGCTAACGACAGCGGTTTAACGAGAAACACCCCTCAAGGCCAATGTGCCCAAAGTGAACACCCAGTGACGGACAGTGCCAGAAGTCCAGAGGGCGAATCCTGGCAGCCCCGGAGAAGAAAGCTACGAGGCCCTGAGGGTGAAGCTGAGGGGCAGAGTGCAGTATCAACTGAAGAAGGAGCTGTAAGTACATGGAGAAAGGAAGTTTTCGGTGTGGCCGAGCATGAACTAAACGAAGGATAGAAGGCCAAGGTGAAGTGGCACTGAGTAGAGACTCGGACCCCTGACATATCTCTTTCTACAGGACCTCCGTGATCAGCGTGTCAGAGTGTGCTCTTTCACCACATTTCAGGGAAAGCACAGCGTGGGGAAGACAGGGGTGGCCTGATCTTTGGAAACTTTACCCTAAGGAGACTTGCAGATAGGTAGGAGCACACAAACTATGGATTGAAAGGCTCTGAGCATACGGAGAAGACAGCATGCATTTCCCTACGGCAAAGGGAAAAAAACATTCTCCTAGAAGGGATGTGGACCTTCTTGAGATGTGAGTGTTGAGTGCTACTCTGATTCTGGGTGCGTGTGTTGGGATTCGGCCCACACCCCAGGTGCCCGCTGCATGCAGAACAGCTGCGTCATGATTTTCTTCACGGGAACGGAGGTATGATCTGAGACGGGTCATTTGAAGGAATGCTCTACGGCGTACCTTTGGGTGAGGGTCCTGGCAGAGCGACTGGCTGGTCCAGCTCATCAAGGGACACCTCTTGCTCCCGGACAGGATCGCAGAAGTTGAGTGTGGATGCGGACCCTGGTGAGTCCCGTGCATCGGGCACGTCCACGTGGATCATTGGAGTGGCTCGTGGACTGCCTTCACCTAGGAGGAGGAAAATTGAAATACACATTCGGCCCGATGGGGAGCGGTGTGATCCATCCTAACTCCCTGTGCCTCGTGTGCAGAGGCTGCTGACAGCATGGTTCTCCCGGAGCTTCAGGAAGGCCAAAGGCCACGCCCCAGATGGAGCCTCTGGAGAAGGACCTGGGGACGACCCGCTGAGAACAGGTGGGAAAAAGCAGGGATTCCACCAAGACAGAGAAAAGGCTACCTTCAATACTTGGATGCCTGGATGGAGATCAAAGATCTCTCAGAGCACTGGACAAGGACGGCTGTGCCTGACTTCCACCTGGACGCTATCTGGGGCCCTCTGATATCTACCCTCCCGTCAGTGGACATAATCGCCTGGATGATTCTTGCGCAGCGCACGTTCCAGGACAGGTCTTTTTCAGGTACAGTGCTGCGTGCACTGATGTACTCCACCCTCGTGGGTGCCTGCAAATATTGCGGCTGGCCTATCTTCCAAAGCAAAAGGAATCCCTTTTGAATGTGGTACACGTCACACGATGGAGACAGATCCTCGACCTCTGGATCCTGTGACAAATACATGCTTCCTCCTGGAATCTCTCCAGGGAAAATACACACGGCCCGTCAACCAGATTCCCTTGGCTTGCTGCCGTGAGGGGCTTCAGCTAAGTAGGTAAGTAAGGAATCGCCTTGGGGTACCAAGAAGGGTTACGTTTTCTTAAAAAATATGTAGCAACCAAGGGTCCTGCACTCACATTTCTTCACTATCACCTCTGCCCCGAGTGTCAAGGCCCCACGGATCTGAAGGCAACTGGCGTGGAGGCAAGCGGACTACGAAAATGAAAATCTGCAAATAACTCACACAGGCTCGTGCCACACTTTAAAGCAGGTCCTAAACGCAAGGTGCCCTTCCTACATGGATTTCCACCATCAGCCATCCAAAAGGTGAGGAAAGAAGAAAGCAGACAGCTTCTCAACACCTTGAAGAGGTCACTCGGTCAGCATGGAAAATGGTTGCATTTTCCACCATGTAAACTGAGGTGCAATCGCGTACAGTCCTGTGGACCTGATTCTGTGACGGGTCAAAATGCGGCAGGTGTTCCCAATGTTTCTCAGGGTGAAAATTAAGAAGCTCTTAAGCTCCGACCAGGTGTACGCGCTGGGACGCAAGAGGATCCTGGTTGAGGATAGCTAACGTCACGTGGGGCAATCTGTAAACCACACTTGGAGACTTATCTGATCCTTTTCCGATACACGTGAATGACAGGAGAGGCCAGGGCGTCCCTGGGACCAGGCGCGGTGTACGCTTTTGCCTCGGAAGGATGAGGTGAGGAGACCCGCGAAATGCACAGATACACAGCATTAAAATGCCTCATTCCATGTGGGTTCGCGTTGCCAAAGTCCAAAGCAGGGTGATTACCAATCAAAGACATGCTTTTACCTTAACGCTTAGGGATGAAGACTGTCAACTTAACAAGAGCAGTTCACTTAGAAACGCCGCTCAAGAGCCAACAATTCAAAATTAACAGCAGAGGTCGGACAGAGAGAGAACTGCACAGGGAGCAATCCTGGCACGGGAGAGGAAACAATGGCAAGATTAAAGCTACAAGTCCGGGAGGGAGGGTGAACATGCCTTGCAGCGTGCAGGCTCAATTCCAGAAGGAGGTGTGAAATGGAGGGAGAAAGAAAGCTTCCGGTGGCGCCGGGTATGGACTGAATGAAGGTTTGCAGGTCAAGCTTACTTTGGAATGAGAATAGATTACATCCCATGCCACACCTCTTCAGTCAAGACCCACGTGGTAAATGCGTCTAAGTCATGCATACGTGTCATCCCTTCCTGCTCCGTCCCTAGATTCCCAGGGGATGCCACAATGGAGAAGAGTGGGGAGAGGTGAAATTAGGAAACCTTACCCTACGGTGACATGCAGACAGATAGACTGGTGTACACAAAACGACATAGTGATGAACACTGGGCATACAAAGAAGACAACACCTACTTTCCTAGAGGAGTTCAAACAAAGAAAACAGCTTCCCCTAGAACGGTTTTGAGCCTTCTCAAGGCATAAGAGTTTGATTCTTAAGCCTGATTCTGGGAGAGGGCTGGGATTCGGCCTACGCCACAAATGCCTGCTGCATGCAGAGTAGCTGTGTCATGATTTTCCTGGTAGGAATAGAGGCGTGATCCGAGGCGGGTGTTTGGGGGGGGGCATGTTTTAGTGCTTGCCTGCGGGTGGAGGTCCTGGCGGAGTAATCGAAAGGTCCGGCTCATCGAGGGACCCCTTCGGATCCTGGCTGCAATCGAGGAGACTGGGGGCGCATACGGTCTCCACTGCGTCCCTTGAATCGGTCACGATCACGTGGGTCATCTCGTTGACACGCGCACTCTCTTCACCTAAGTGGAGAAAAATTTAAATATTAGACTCAGCCTGATGGTGAGGGATGTGATCAATCCTAAGTTCCTCTGCCTGGGTGCACAGGCTGGTGTCAGCGTGGTTCTCTTCCAAGGGCCGGAGGTCCAAAGGCCATTTCCCAGGATTGAGCCTCGTCAGAAGTTCCTGGGGAGGACTGGCTGGGACAGGGACGAGAAATCAGGCAGTCAGTAAACACAGAGAGGAAAATCATAAACATTTCAACACCTGGACGGAAACCCGAGGGTCCTAAGTGCATTGGACGAGGATGGCTTTTGCTGTGTTCCACCTCGGAGACCATCTGAGGCCAGGGGTCACGAATCCACCCTGAAGTCAGTGGACATAATCGCTGAGCGGGTAAATCTCGTGCCCAGCACCCTGTGAGACAGGTCTCCTTAAATCTCCTGGTGCTGTCTTTAACGTGCTTATCCCTCTTGGATGCCTGGGAATACGTTGCCCAGCTCAATTTTGACGGGAGAGAAACCTCCTTTTGAATGTGGCAGACTCCGTATTACGGACACACATCCCTGACCTCTTGACTCTGTGACAAATACATGCTTCCTTTTGGAAGCACCTTTCCAGGAAACAGTACACACAGGTCCCACAACCCTCACTCTTTAAGGCCGCTGCAATGAGGTTTTGCAGCTAAATATTTAGGTAAGCAATCGCTGTTGTAGCCCGATGAGAGGAAAGTTGTAAAAGAACGTCATGTCACCACCAAGGACTTCCCCTCATAGTTCTTCACTATCACCTGTTCCCTGAAGCATCAAGGCCCTACATTCCTGAAAGGGAGAACGGTGTGGGGAAGCAGAATATGACAACCAAGTCTGCACCTATCTCAAACACTGCTTGTGCCACACTAATCAACACGTGTCCTTTAGGCAGTGTGCCCATCCTACACGTATTTTCACCCGAAGCCTTCAAGAGGTGAGGAGAGAAGAAAGAAGACAGGTTCTGAAAAGCGGCAGGATGTTCCTGTGTCAGGATGGAAAAAGATTTCCTTTTCCAGCATGCAAGCCTGAAGGTTGAATTGCATACAATTTGTAGGCCCGGTTTTGTTATGGGCAAAATTGCTGCAGTTATTCTCAACGTTTCTAAGTGTGAAAACTAAGATGCTTTGGCCCTTCCCGCAACCTGTACGGACTCCAGCTCCTTGAGGCTTCTGAGGGAGATCGGTTACCATTATCAAGTCTGATATCGTCCAAACTACACCTGGAGACTTAGAAGAGGCCTTTCCCTGTGTGTGACATTGGATGTCAGAGCCCAGGAAGTAAGTCAATGGGGGCAGAGAAAGGGTAGGTTTTGGCCACAGAAATAGGAGCTGAGGATACCGGGGAAATACAAAGAAACCCCCACACTTAACCTGCCTCCATGCACGTCGCTTCGCAGTTCCCGAAGCTCAAGCCAGGGTCATGCAAAATTGAATGCATACGTTTCACATAACGCTCCTGTTTCTAGACTATCAAGCTAACGACAGCGGTTTAACGAGAAACACCCCTCAAGGCCAATGCGCCCAAAGTGAACACCCAGTGACGGACAGTGCCAGAAGTCCAGAGGGCGAATCCTGGCAGCCCCGGAGAAGAAAGCTACGAGGCCCTGAGGGTGAAGCTGAGGGGCAGAGTGCAGTATCAACTGAAGAAGGAGCTGTAAGTACATGGAGAAAGGAAGTTTTCGGTGTGGCCGAGCATGAACTAAACGAAGGATAGAAGGCCAAGGTGAAGTGGCACTGAGTAGAGACTCGGACCCCTGACATATCTCTTTCTACAGGACCTCCGTGATCAGCGTGTCAGAGTGTGCTCTTTCACCACATTTCAGGGAAAGCACAGCGTGGGGAAGACAGGGGTGGCCTGATCTTTGGAAACTTTACCCTAAGGAGACTTGCAGATAGGTAGGAGCACACAAACTATGGATTGAAAGGCTCTGAGCATACGGAGAAGACAGCATGCATTTCCCTACGGCAAAGGGAAAAAAACATTCTCCTAGAAGGGATGTGGACCTTCTTGAGATGTGAGTGTTGAGTGCTACTCTGATTCTGGGTGCGTGTGTTGGGATTCGGCCCACACCCCAGGTGCCCGCTGCATGCAGAACAGCTGCGTCATGATTTTCTTCACGGGAACGGAGGTATGATCTGAGACGGGTCATTTGAAGGAATGCTCTACGGCGTACCTTTGGGTGAGGGTCCTGGCAGAGCGACTGGCTGGTCCAGCTCATCAAGGGACACCTCTTGCTCCCGGACAGGATCGCAGAAGTTGAGTGTGGATGCGGACCCTGGTGAGTCCCGTGCATCGGGCACGTCCACGTGGATCATTGGAGTGGCTCGTGGACTGCCTTCACCTAGGAGGAGGAAAATTGAAATACACATTCGGCCCGATGGGGAGCGGTGTGATCCATCCTAACTCCCTGTGCCTCGTGTGCAGAGGCTGCTGACAGCATGGTTCTCCCGGAGCTTCAGGAAGGCCAAAGGCCACGCCCCAGATGGAGCCTCTGGAGAAGGACCTGGGGACGACCCGCTGAGAACAGGTGGGAAAAAGCAGGGATTCCACCAAGACAGAGAAAAGGCTACCTTCAATACTTGGATGCCTGGATGGAGATCAAAGATCTCTCAGAGCACTGGACAAGGACGGCTGTGCCTGACTTCCACCTGGACGCTATCTGGGGCCCTCTGATATCTACCCTCCCGTCAGTGGACATAATCGCCTGGATGATTCTTGCGCAGCGCACGTTCCAGGACAGGTCTTTTTCAGGTACAGTGCTGCGTGCACTGATGTACTCCACCCTCGTGGGTGCCTGCAAATATTGCGGCTGGCCTATCTTCCAAAGCAAAAGGAATCCCTTTTGAATGTGGTACACGTCACACGATGGAGACAGATCCTCGACCTCTGGATCCTGTGACAAATACATGCTTCCTCCTGGAATCTCTCCAGGGAAAATACACACGGCCCGTCAACCAGATTCCCTTGGCTTGCTGCCGTGAGGGGCTTCAGCTAAGTAGGTAAGTAAGGAATCGCCTTGGGGTACCAAGAAGGGTTACGTTTTCTTAAAAAATATGTAGCAACCAAGGGTCCTGCACTCACATTTCTTCACTATCACCTCTGCCCCGAGTGTCAAGGCCCCACGGATCTGAAGGCAACTGGCGTGGAGGCAAGCGGACTACGAAAATGAAAATCTGCAAATAACTCACACAGGCTCGTGCCACACTTTAAAGCAGGTCCTAAACGCAAGGTGCCCTTCCTACATGGATTTCCACCATCAGCCATCCAAAAGGTGAGGAAAGAAGAAAGCAGACAGCTTCTCAACACCTTGAAGAGGTCACTCGGTCAGAATGGAAAATGGTTGCATTTTCCACCATGTAAACTGAGGTGCAATTGCGTACAGTCCTGTGGACCTGATTCTGTGACGGGTCAAAATGCGGCAGGTGTTCCCAATGTTTCTCAGGGTGAAAATTAAGAAGCTCTTAAGCTCCGACCAGGTGTACGCGCTGGGACGCAAGAGGATCCTGGTTGAGGATAGCTAACGTCACGTGGGGCAATCTGTAAACCACACGTGGAGACTTATCTGATCCTTTTCCGATACACGTGAATGACAGGAGAGGCCAGGGCGTCCCTGGGACCAGGCGCGGTGTACGCTTTTGCCTCGGAAGGATGAGGTGAGGAGACCCGCGAAATGCACAGATACACAGCATTAAAATGCCTCATTCCATGTGGGTTTGCGTTGCCAAAGTCCAAAGCAGGGTGATTACCAATCAAAGACATGCTTTTACCTTAACGCTTAGGGATGAAGACTGTCAACTTAACAAGAGCAGTTCACTTAGAAACGCCGCTCAAGAGCCAACAATTCAAAATTAACAGCAGAGGTCGGACAGAGAGAGAACTGCACAGGGAGCAATCCTGGCACGGGAGAGGAAACAATGGCAAGATTAAAGCTACAAGTCCGGGAGGGAGGGTGAACATGCCTTGCAGCGTGCAGGCTCAATTCCAGAAGGAGGTGTGAAATGGAGGGAGAAAGAAAGCTTCCGGTGGCGCCGGGTATGAACTGAAAGAAGGTTCGCAGGTCAAGCTTACTTTGGAATGAGAATAGATTACATCCCATGCCACACCTCTTCAGTCAAGACCCACGTGGTAAATGCGTCTAAGTCATGCATACGTGTCATCCCTTCCTGCTCCGTCCCTAGATTCCCAGGGGATGCCACAATGGAGAAGAGTGGGGAGAGGTGAAATTAGGAAACCTTACCCTACGGTGACATGCAGACAGATAGACTGGTGTACACAAAACGACATAGTGATGAACACTGGGCATACAAAGAAGACAACACCTACTTTCCTAGAGGAGTTCAAACAAAGAAAACAGCTTCCCCTAGAACGGTTTTGAGCCTTCTCAAGGCATAAGAGTTTGATTCTTAAGCCTGATTCTGGGAGAGGGCTGGGATTCGGCCTAGGCCACAAATGCCTGCTGCATGCAGAGTAGCTGTGTCATGATTTTCCTGGTAGGAATAGAGGCGTGATCCGAGGCGGGTGTTTGGGGGGGGGCATGTTTTAGTGCTTGCCTGCGGGTGGAGGTCCTGGCGGAGTAATCGAAAGGTCCGGCTCATCGAGGGACCCCTTCGGATCCTGGCTGCAATCGAGGAGACTGGGGGCGCATACGGTCTCCACTGCGTCCCTTGAATCGGTCACGATCACGTGGGTCATCTCGTTGACACGCGCACTCTCTTCACCTAAGTGGAGAAAAATTTAAATATTAGACTCAGCCTGATGGTGAGGGATGTGATCAATCCTAAGTTCCTCTGCCTGGGTGCACAGGCTGGTGTCAGCGTGGTTCTCTTCCAAGGGCCGGAGGTCCAAAGGCCATTTCCCAGGATTGAGCCTCGTCAGAAGTTCCTGGGGAGGACTGGCTGGGACAGGGACGAGAAATCAGGCAGTCAGTAAACACAGAGAGGAAAATCATAAACATTTCAACACCTGGACGGAAACCCGAGGGTCCTAAGTGCATTGGACGAGGATGGCTTTTGCTGTGTTCCACCTCGGAGACCATCTGAGGCCAGGGGTCACGAATCCACCCTGAAGTCAGTGGACATAATCGCTGAGCGGGTAAATCTCGTGCCCAGCACCCTGTGAGACAGGTCTCCTTAAATCTCCTGGTGCTGTCTTTAACGTGCTTATCCCTCTTGGATGCCTGGGAATACGTTGCCCAGCTCAATTTTGACGGGAGAGAAACCTCCTTTTGAATGTGGCAGACTCCGTATTACGGACACACATCCCTGACCTCTTGACTCTGTGACAAATACATGCTTCCTTTTGGAAGCACCTTTCCAGGAAACAGTACACACAGGTCCCACAACCCTCACTCTTTAAGGCCGCTGCAATGAGGTTTTGCAGCTAAATATTTAGGTAAGCAATCGCTGTTGTAGCCCGATGAGAGGAAAGTTGTAAAAGAACGTCATGTCACCACCAAGGACTTCCCCTCATAGTTCTTCACTATCACCTGTTCCCTGAAGCATCAAGGCCCTACATTCCTGAAAGGGAGAACGGTGCGGGGAAGCAGAATATGACAACCAAGTCTGCACCTATCTCAAACACTGCTTGTGCCACACTAATCAACACGTGTCCTTTAGGCAGTGTGCCCATCCTACACGTATTTTCACCCGAAGCCTTCAAGAGGTGAGGAGAGAAGAAAGAAGACAGGTTCTGAAAAGCGACAGGATGTTCCTGTGTCAGGATGGAAAAAGATTTCCTTTTCCAGCATGCAAGCCTGAAGGTTGAATTGCATACAATTTGTAGGCCCGGTTTTGTTATGGGCAAAATTGCTGCAGTTATTCTCAACGTTTCTAAGTGTGAAAACTAAGATGCTTTGGCCCTTCCCGCAACCTGTACGGACTCCAGCTCCTTGAGGCTTCTGAGGGAGATCGGTTACCATTATCAAGTCTGATATCGTCCAAACTACACCTGGAGACTTAGAAGAGGCCTTTCCCTGTGTGTGACATTGGATGTCAGAGCCCAGGAAGTAAGTCAATGGGGGCAGAGAAAGGGTAGGTTTTGGCCACAGAAATAGGAGCTGAGGATACCAGGGAAATACAAAGAAACCCCCACACTTAACCTGCCTCCATGCACGTCGCTTCGCAGTTCCCGAAGCTCAAGCCAGGGTCATGCAAAATTGAATGCATACGTTTCACATAACGCTCCTGTTTCTAGACTATCAAGCTAACGACAGCGGTTTAACGAGAAACACCCCTCAAGGCCAATGCGCCCAAAGTGAACACCCAGTGACGGACAGTGCCAGAAGTCCAGAGGGCGAATCCTGGCAGCCCCGGAGAAGAAAGCTACGAGGCCCTGAGGGTGAAGCTGAGGGGCAGAGTGCAGTATCAACTGAAGAAGGAGCTGTAAGTACATGGAGAAAGGAAGTTTTCGGTGTGGCCGAGCATGAACTAAACGAAGGATAGAAGGCCAAGGTGAAGTGGCACTGAGTAGAGACTCGGACCCCTGACATATCTCTTTCTACAGGACCTCCGTGATCAGCGTGTCAGAGTGTGCTCTTTCACCACATTTCAGGGAAAGCACAGCGTGGGGAAGACAGGGGTGGCCTGATCTTTGGAAACTTTACCCTAAGGAGACTTGCAGATAGGTAGGAGCACACAAACTATGGATTGAAAGGCTCTGAGCATACGGAGAAGACAGCATGCATTTCCCTACGGCAAAGGGAAAAAAACATTCTCCTAGAAGGGATGTGGACCTTCTTGAGATGTGAGTGTTGAGTGCTACTCTGATTCTGGGTGCGTGTGTTGGGATTCGGCCCACACCCCAGGTGCCCGCTGCATGCAGAACAGCTGCGTCATGATTTTCTTCACGGGAACGGAGGTATGATCTGAGACGGGTCATTTGAAGGAATGCTCTACGGCGTACCTTTGGGTGAGGGTCCTGGCAGAGCGACTGGCTGGTCCAGCTCATCAAGGGACACCTCTTGCTCCCGGACAGGATCGCAGAAGTTGAGTGTGGATGCGGACCCTGGTGAGTCCCGTGCATCGGGCACGTCCACGTGGATCATTGGAGTGGCTCGTGGACTGCCTTCACCTAGGAGGAGGAAAATTGAAATACACATTCGGCCCGATGGGGAGCGGTGTGATCCATCCTAACTCCCTGTGCCTCGTGTGCAGAGGCTGCTGACAGCATGGTTCTCCCGGAGCTTCAGGAAGGCCAAAGGCCACGCCCCAGATGGAGCCTCTGGAGAAGGACCTGGGGACGACCCGCTGAGAACAGGTGGGAAAAAGCAGGGATTCCACCAAGACAGAGAAAAGGCTACCTTCAATACTTGGATGCCTGGATGGAGATCAAAGATCTCTCAGAGCACTGGACAAGGACGGCTGTGCCTGACTTCCACCTGGACGCTATCTGGGGCCCTCTGATATCTACCCTCCCGTCAGTGGACATAATCGCCTGGATGATTCTTGCGCAGCGCACGTTCCAGGACAGGTCTTTTTCAGGTACAGTGCTGCGTGCACTGATGTACTCCACCCTCGTGGGTGCCTGCAAATATTGCGGCTGGCCTATCTTCCAAAGCAAAAGGAATCCCTTTTGAATGTGGTACACGTCACACGATGGAGACAGATCCTCGACCTCTGGATCCTGTGACAAATACATGCTTCCTCCTGGAATCTCTCCAGGGAAAATACACACGGCCCGTCAACCAGATTCCCTTGGCTTGCTGCCGTGAGGGGCTTCAGCTAAGTAGGTAAGTAAGGAATCGCCTTGGGGTACCAAGAAGGGTTATGTTTTCTTAAAAAATATGTAGCAACCAAGGGTCCTGCACTCACATTTCTTCACTCTCACCTCTGCCCCGAGTGTCAAGGCCCCACGGATCTGAAGGCAACTGGCGTGGAGGCAAGCGGACTACGAAAATGAAAATCTGCAAATAACTCACACAGGCTCGTGCCACACTTTAAAGCAGGTCCTAAACGCAAGGTGCCCTTCCTACATGGATTTCCACCATCAGCCATCCAAAAGGTGAGGAAAGAAGAAAGCAGACAGCTTCTCAACACCTTGAAGAGGTCACTCGGTCAGCATGGAAAATGGTTGCATTTTCCACCATGTAAACTGAGGTGCAATCGCGTACAGTCCTGTGGACCTGATTCTGTGACGGGTCAAAATGCGGCAGGTGTTCCCAATGTTTCTCAGGGTGAAAATTAAGAAGCTCTTAAGCTCCGACCAGGTGTACGCGCTGGGACGCAAGAGGATCCTGGTTGAGGATAGCTAACGTCACGTGGGGCAATCTGTAAACCACACGTGGAGACTTATCTGATCCTTTTCCGATACACGTGAATGACAGGAGAGGCCAGGGCGTCCCTGGGACCAGGCGCGGTGTACGCTTTTGCCTCGGAAGGATGAGGTGAGGAGACCCGCGAAATGCACAGATACACAGCATTAAAATGCCTCATTCCATGTGGGTTCGCGTTGCCAAAGTCCAAAGCAGGGTGATTACCAATCAAAGACATGCTTTTACCTTAACGCTTAGGGATGAAGACTGTCAACTTAACAAGAGCAGTTCACTTAGAAACGCCGCTCAAGAGCCAACAATTCAAAATTAACAGCAGAGGTCGGACAGAGAGAGAACTGCACAGGGAGCAATCCTGGCACGGGAGAGGAAACAATGGCAAGATTAAAGCTACAAGTCCGGGAGGGAGGGTGAACATGCCTTGCAGCGTGCAGGCTCAATTCCAGAAGGAGGTGTGAAATGGAGGGAGAAAGAAAGCTTCCGGTGGCGCCGGGTATGAACTGAATGAAGGTTCGCAGGTCAAGCTTACTTTGGAATGAGAATAGATTACATCCCATGCCACACCTCTTCAGTCAAGACCCACGTGGTAAATGCGTCTAAGTCATGCATACGTGTCATCCCTTCCTGCTCCGTCCCTAGATTCCCAGGGGATGCCACAATGGAGAAGAGTGGGGAGAGGTGAAATTAGGAAACCTTACCCTACGGTGACATGCAGACAGATAGACTGGTGTACACAAAACGACATAGTGATGAACACTGGGCATACAAAGAAGACAACACCTACTTTCCTAGAGGAGTTCAAACAAAGAAAACAGCTTCCCCTAGAACGGTTTTGAGCCTTCTCAAGGCATAAGAGTTTGATTCTTAAGCCTGATTCTGGGAGAGGGCTGGGATTCGGCCTACGCCACAAATGCCTGCTGCATGCAGAGTAGCTGTGTCATGATTTTCCTGGTAGGAATAGAGGCGTGATCCGAGGCGGGTGTTTGGGGGGGGGCATGTTTTAGTGCTTGCCTGCGGGTGGAGGTCCTGGCGGAGTAATCGAAAGGTCCGGCTCATCGAGGGACCCCTTCGGATCCTGGCTGCAATCGAGGAGACTGGGGGCGCATACGGTCTCCACTGCGTCCCTTGAATCGGTCACGATCACGTGGGTCATCTCGTTGACACGCGCACTCTCTTCACCTAAGTGGAGAAAAATTTAAATATTAGACTCAGCCTGATGGTGAGGGATGTGATCAATCCTAAGTTCCTCTGCCTGGGTGCACAGGCTGGTGTCAGCGTGGTTCTCTTCCAAGGGCCGGAGGTCCAAAGGCCATTTCCCAGGATTGAGCCTCGTCAGAAGTTCCTGGGGAGGACTGGCTGGGACAGGGACGAGAAATCAGGCAGTCAGTAAACACAGAGAGGAAAATCATAAACATTTCAACACCTGGACGGAAACCCGAGGGTCCTAAGTGCATTGGACGAGGATGGCTTTTGCTGTGTTCCACCTCGGAGACCATCTGAGGCCAGGGGTCACGAATCCACCCTGAAGTCAGTGGACATAATCGCTGAGCGGGTAAATCTCGTGCCCAGCACCCTGTGAGACAGGTCTCCTTAAATCTCCTGGTGCTGTCTTTAACGTGCTTATCCCTCTTGGATGCCTGGGAATACGTTGCCCAGCTCAATTTTGACGGGAGAGAAACCTCCTTTTGAATGTGGCAGACTCCGTATTACGGACACACATCCCTGACCTCTTGACTCTGTGACAAATACATGCTTCCTTTTGGAAGCACCTTTCCAGGAAACAGTACACACAGGTCCCACAACCCTCACTCTTTAAGGCCGCTGCAATGAGGTTTTGCAGCTAAATATTTAGGTAAGCAATCGCTGTTGTAGCCCGATGAGAGGAAAGTTGTAAAAGAACGTCATGTCACCACCAAGGACTTCCCCTCATAGTTCTTCACTATCACCTGTTCCCTGAAGCATCAAGGCCCTACATTCCTGAAAGGGAGAACGGTGTGGGGAAGCAGAATATGACAACCAAGTCTGCACCTATCTCAAACACTGCTTGTGCCACACTAATCAACACGTGTCCTTTAGGCAGTGTGCCCATCCTACACGTATTTTCACCCGAAGCCTTCAAGAGGTGAGGAGAGAAGAAAGAAGACAGGTTCTGAAAAGCGGCAGGATGTTCCTGTGTCAGGATGGAAAAAGATTTCCTTTTCCAGCATGCAAGCCTGAAGGTTGAATTGCATACAATTTGTAGGCCCGGTTTTGTTATGGGCAAAATTGCTGCAGTTATTCTCAACGTTTCTAAGTGTGAAAACTAAGATGCTTTGGCCCTTCCCGCAACCTGTACGGACTCCAGCTCCTTGAGGCTTCTGAGGGAGATCGGTTACCATTATCAAGTCTGATATCGTCCAAACTACACCTGGAGACTTAGAAGAGGCCTTTCCCTGTGTGTGACATTGGATGTCAGAGCCCAGGAAGTAAGTCAATGGGGGCAGAGAAAGGGTAGGTTTTGGCCACAGAAATAGGAGCTGAGGATACCAGGGAAATACAAAGAAACCCCCACACTTAACCTGCCTCCGTGCACGTCGCTTCGCAGTTCCCGAAGCTCAAGCCAGGGTCATGCAAAATTGAATGCATACGTTTCACATAACGCTCCTGTTTCTAGACTATCAAGCTAACGACAGCGGTTTAACGAGAAACACCCCTCAAGGCCAATGCGCCCAAAGTGAACACCCAGTGACGGACAGTGCCAGAAGTCCAGAGGGCGAATCCTGGCAGCCCCGGAGAAGAAAGCTACGAGGCCCTGAGGGTGAAGCTGAGGGGCAGAGTGCAGTATCAACTGAAGAAGGAGCTGTAAGTACATGGAGAAAGGAAGTTTTCGGTGTGGCCGAGCATGAACTAAACGAAGGATAGAAGGCCAAGGTGAAGTGGCACTGAGTAGAGACTCGGACCCCTGACATATCTCTTTCTACAGGACCTCCGTGATCAGCGTGTCAGAGTGTGCTCTTTCACCACATTTCAGGGAAAGCACAGCGTGGGGAAGACAGGGGTGGCCTGATCTTTGGAAACTTTACCCTAAGGAGACTTGCAGATAGGTAGGAGCACACAAACTATGGATTGAAAGGCTCTGAGCATACGGAGAAGACAGCATGCATTTCCCTACGGCAAAGGGAAAAAAACATTCTCCTAGAAGGGATGTGGACCTTCTTGAGATGTGAGTGTTGAGTGCTACTCTGATTCTGGGTGCGTGTGTTGGGATTCGGCCCACACCCCAGGTGCCCGCTGCATGCAGAACAGCTGCGTCATGATTTTCTTCACGGGAACGGAGGTATGATCTGAGACGGGTCATTTGAAGGAATGCTCTACGGCGTACCTTTGGGTGAGGGTCCTGGCAGAGCGACTGGCTGGTCCAGCTCATCAAGGGACACCTCTTGCTCCCGGACAGGATCACAGAAGTTGAGTGTGGATGCGGACCCTGGTGAGTCCCGTGCATCGGGCACGTCCACGTGGATCATTGGAGTGGCTCGTGGACTGCCTTCACCTAGGAGGAGGAAAATTGAAATACACATTCGGCCCGATGGGGAGCGGTGTGATCCATCCTAACTCCCTGTGCCTCGTGTGCAGAGGCTGCTGACAGCATGGTTCTCCCGGAGCTTCAGGAAGGCCAAAGGCCACGCCCCAGATGGAGCCTCTGGAGAAGGACCTGGGGACGACCCGCTGAGAACAGGTGGGAAAAAGCAGGGATTCCACCAAGACAGAGAAAAGGCTACCTTCAATACTTGGATGCCTGGATGGAGATCAAAGATCTCTCAGAGCACTGGACAAGGACGGCTGTGCCTGACTTCCACCTGGACGCTATCTGGGGCCCTCTGATATCTACCCTCCCGTCAGTGGACATAATCGCCTGGATGATTCTTGCGCAGCGCACGTTCCAGGACAGGTCTTTTTCAGGTACAGTGCTGCGTGCACTGATGTACTCCACCCTCGTGGGTGCCTGCAAATATTGCGGCTGGCCTATCTTCCAAAGCAAAAGGAATCCCTTTTGAATGTGGTACACGTCACACGATGGAGACAGATCCTCGACCTCTGGATCCTGTGACAAATACATGCTTCCTCCTGGAATCTCTCCAGGGAAAATACACACGGCCCGTCAACCAGATTCCCTTGGCTTGCTGCCGTGAGGGGCTTCAGCTAAGTAGGTAAGTAAGGAATCGCCTTGGGGTACCAAGAAGGGTTATGTTTTCTTAAAAAATATGTAGCAACCAAGGGTCCTGCACTCACATTTCTTCACTCTCACCTCTGCCCCGAGTGTCAAGGCCCCACGGATCTGAAGGCAACTGGCGTGGAGGCAAGCGGACTACGAAAATGAAAATCTGCAAATAACTCACACAGGCTCGTGCCACACTTTAAAGCAGGTCCTAAACGCAAGGTGCCCTTCCTACATGGATTTCCACCATCAGCCATCCAAAAGGTGAGGAAAGAAGAAAGCAGACAGCTTCTCAACACCTTGAAGAGGTCACTCGGTCAGCATGGAAAATGGTTGCATTTTCCACCATGTAAACTGAGGTGCAATTGCGTACAGTCCTGTGGACCTGATTCTGTGACGGGTCAAAATGCGGCAGGTGTTCCCAATGTTTCTCAGGGTGAAAATTAAGAAGCTCTTAAGCTCCGACCAGGTGTACGCGCTGGGACGCAAGAGGATCCTGGTTGAGGATAGCTAACGTCACGTGGGGCAATCTGTAAACCACACGTGGAGACTTATCTGATCCTTTTCCGATACACGTGAATGACAGGAGAGGCCAGGGCGTCCCTGGGACCAGGCGCGGTGTACGCTTTTGCCTCGGAAGGATGAGGTGAGGAGACCCGCGAAATGCACAGATACACAGCATTAAAATGCCTCATTCCATGTGGGTTCGCGTTGCCAAAGTCCAAAGCAGGGTGATTACCAATCAAAGACATGCTTTTACCTTAACGCTTAGGGATGAAGACTGTCAACTTAACAAGAGCAGTTCACTTAGAGACGCCGCTCAAGAGCCAACAATTCAAAATTAACAGCAGAGGTCGGACAGAGAGAGAACTGCACAGGGAGCAATCCTGGCACGGGAGAGGAAACAATGGCAAGATTAAAGCTACAAGTCCGGGAGGGAGGGTGAACATGCCTTGCAGCGTGCAGGCTCAATTCCAGAAGGAGGTGTGAAATGGAGGGAGAAAGAAAGCTTCCGGTGGCGCCGGGTATGAACTGAATGAAGGTTCGCAGGTCAAGCTTACTTTGGAATGAGAATAGATTACATCCCATGCCACACCTCTTCAGTCAAGACCCACGTGGTAAATGCGTCTAAGTCATGCATACGTGTCATCCCTTCCTGCTCCGTCCCTAGATTCCCAGGGGATGCCACAATGGAGAAGAGTGGGGAGAGGTGAAATTAGGAAACCTTACCCTACGGTGACATGCAGACAGATAGACTGGTGTACACAAAACGACATAGTGATGAACACTGGGCATACAAAGAAGACAACACCTACTTTCCTAGAGGAGTTCAAACAAAGAAAACAGCTTCCCCTAGAACGGTTTTGAGCCTTCTCAAGGCATAAGAGTTTGATTCTTAGCCTGATTCTGGGAGAGGGCTGGGATTCGGCCTACGCCACAAATGCCTGCTGCATGCAGAGTAGCTGTGTCATGATTTTCCTGGTAGGAATAGAGGCGTGATCCGAGGCGGGTGTTTGGGGGGGGGCATGTTTTAGTGCTTGCCTGCGGGTGGAGGTCCTGGCGGAGTAATCGAAAGGTCTGGCTCATCGAGGGACCCCTTCGGATCCTGGCTGCAATCGAGGAGACTGGGGGCGCATACGGTCTCCACTGCGTCCCTTGAATCGGTCACGATCACGTGGGTCATCTCGTTGACACGCGCACTCTCTTCACCTAAGTGGAGAAAAATTTAAATATTAGACTCAGCCTGATGGTGAGGGATGTGATCAATCCTAAGTTCCTCTGCCTGGGTGCACAGGCTGGTGTCAGCGTGGTTCTCTTCCAAGGGCCGGAGGTCCAAAGGCCATTTCCCAGGATTGAGCCTCGTCAGAAGTTCCTGGGGAGGACTGGCTGGGACAGGGACGAGAAATCAGGCAGTCAGTAAACACAGAGAGGAAAATCATAAACATTTCAACACCTGGACGGAAACCCGAGGGTCCTAAGTGCATTGGACGAGGATGGCTTTTGCTGTGTTCCACCTCGGAGACCATCTGAGGCCAGGGGTCACGAATCCACCCTGAAGTCAGTGGACATAATCGCTGAGCGGGTAAATCTCGTGCCCAGCACCCTGTGAGACAGGTCTCCTTAAATCTCCTGGTGCTGTCTTTAACGTGCTTATCCCTCTTGGATGCCTGGGAATACGTTGCCCAGCTCAATTTTGACGGGAGAGAAACCTCCTTTTGAATGTGGCAGACTCCGTATTACGGACACACATCCCTGACCTCTTGACTCTGTGACAAATACATGCTTCCTTTTGGAAGCACCTTTCCAGGAAACAGTACACACAGGTCCCACAACCCTCACTCTTTAAGGCCGCTGCAATGAGGTTTTGCAGCTAAATATTTAGGTAAGCAATCGCTGTTGTAGCCCGATGAGAGGAAAGTTGTAAAAGAACGTCATGTCACCACCAAGGACTTCCCCTCATAGTTCTTCACTATCACCTGTTCCCTGAAGCATCAAGGCCCTACATTCCTGAAAGGGAGAACGGTGTGGGGAAGCAGAATATGACAACCAAGTCTGCACCTATCTCAAACACTGCTTGTGCCACACTAATCAACACGTGTCCTTTAGGCAGTGTGCCCATCCTACACGTATTTTCACCCGAAGCCTTCAAGAGGTGAGGAGAGAAGAAAGAAGACAGGTTCTGAAAAGCGGCAGGATGTTCCTGTGTCAGGATGGAAAAAGATTTCCTTTTCCAGCATGCAAGCCTGAAGGTTGAATTGCATACAATTTGTAGGCCCGGTTTTGTTATGGGCAAAATTGCTGCAGTTATTCTCAACGTTTCTAAGTGTGAAAACTAAGATGCTTTGGCCCTTCCCGCAACCTGTACGGACTCCAGCTCCTTGAGGCTTCTGAGGGAGATCGGTTACCATTATCAAGTCTGATATCGTCCAAACTACACCTGGAGACTTAGAAGAGGCCTTTCCCTGTGTGTGACATTGGATGTCAGAGCCCAGGAAGTAAGTCAATGGGGGCAGAGAAAGGGTAGGTTTTGGCCACAGAAATAGGAGCTGAGGATACCAGGGAAATACAAAGAAACCCCCACACTTAACCTGCCTCCGTGCACGTCGCTTCGCAGTTCCCGAAGCTCAAGCCAGGGTCATGCAAAATTGAATGCATACGTTTCACATAACGCTCCTGTTTCTAGACTATCAAGCTAACGACAGCGGTTTAACGAGAAACACCCCTCAAGGCCAATGCGCCCAAAGTGAACACCCAGTGACGGACAGTGCCAGAAGTCCAGAGGGCGAATCCTGGCAGCCCCGGAGAAGAAAGCTACGAGGCCCTGAGGGTGAAGCTGAGGGGCAGAGTGCAGTATCAACTGAAGAAGGAGCTGTAAGTACATGGAGAAAGGAAGTTTTCGGTGTGGCCGAGCATGAACTAAACGAAGGATAGAAGGCCAAGGTGAAGTGGCACTGAGTAGAGACTCGGACCCCTGACATATCTCTTTCTACAGGACCTCCGTGATCAGCGTGTCAGAGTGTGCTCTTTCACCACATTTCAGGGAAAGCACAGCGTGGGGAAGACAGGGGTGGCCTGATCTTTGGAAACTTTACCCTAAGGAGACTTGCAGATAGGTAGGAGCACACAAACTATGGATTGAAAGGCTCTGAGCATACGGAGAAGACAGCATGCATTTCCCTACGGCAAAGGGAAAAAAACATTCTCCTAGAAGGGATGTGGACCTTCTTGAGATGTGAGTGTTGAGTGCTACTCTGATTCTGGGTGCGTGTGTTGGGATTCGGCCCACACCCCAGGTGCCCGCTGCATGCAGAACAGCTGCGTCATGATTTTCTTCACGGGAACGGAGGTATGATCTGAGACGGGTCATTTGAAGGAATGCTCTACGGCGTACCTTTGGGTGAGGTTCCTGGCAGAGCGACTGGCTGGTCCAGCTCATCAAGGGACACCTCTTGCTCCCGGACAGGATCGCAGAAGTTGAGTGTGGATGCGGACCCTGGTGAGTCCCGTGCATCGGGCACGTCCACGTGGATCATTGGAGTGGCTCGTGGACTGCCTTCACCTAGGAGGAGGAAAATTGAAATACACATTCGGCCCGATGGGGAGCGGTGTGATCCATCCTAACTCCCTGTGCCTCGTGTGCAGAGGCTGCTGACAGCATGGTTCTCCCGGAGCTTCAGGAAGGCCAAAGGCCACGCCCCAGATGGAGCCTCTGGAGAAGGACCTGGGGACGACCCGCTGAGAACAGGTGGGAAAAAGCAGGGATTCCACCAAGACAGAGAAAAGGCTACCTTCAATACTTGGATGCCTGGATGGAGATCAAAGATCTCTCAGAGCACTGGACAAGGACGGCTGTGCCTGACTTCCACCTGGACGCTATCTGGGGCCCTCTGATATCTACCCTCCCGTCAGTGGACATAATCGCCTGGATGATTCTTGCGCAGCGCACGTTCCAGGACAGGTCTTTTTCAGGTACAGTGCTGCGTGCACTGATGTACTCCACCCTCGTGGGTGCCTGCAAATATTGCGGCTGGCCTATCTTCCAAAGCAAAAGGAATCCCTTTTGAATGTGGTACACGTCACACGATGGAGACAGATCCTCGACCTCTGGATCCTGTGACAAATACATGCTTCCTCCTGGAATCTCTCCAGGGAAAATACACACGGCCCGTCAACCAGATTCCCTTGGCTTGCTGCCGTGAGGGGCTTCAGCTAAGTAGGTAAGTAAGGAATCGCCTTGGGGTACCAAGAAGGGTTATGTTTTCTTAAAAAATATGTAGCAACCAAGGGTCCTGCACTCACATTTCTTCACTCTCACCTCTGCCCCGAGTGTCAAGGCCCCACGGATCTGAAGGCAACTGGCGTGGAGGCAAGCGGACTACGAAAATGAAAATCTGCAAATAACTCACACAGGCTCGTGCCACACTTTAAAGCAGGTCCTAAACGCAAGGTGCCCTTCCTACATGGATTTCCACCATCAGCCATCCAAAAGGTGAGGAAAGAAGAAAGCAGACAGCTTCTCAACACCTTGAAGAGGTCACTCGGTCAGCATGGAAAATGGTTGCATTTTCCACCATGTAAACTGAGGTGCAATTGCGTACAGTCCTGTGGACCTGATTCTGTGACGGGTCAAAATGCGGCAGGTGTTCCCAATGTTTCTCAGGGTGAAAATTAAGAATCTCTTAAGCTCCGACCAGGTGTACGCGCTGGGACGCAAGAGGATCCTGGTTGAGGATAGCTAACGTCACGTGGGGCAATCTGTAAACCACACGTGGAGACTTATCTGATCCTTTTCCGATACACGTGAATGACAGGAGAGGCCAGGGCGTCCCTGGGACCAGGCGCGGTGTACGCTTTTGCCTCGGAAGGATGAGGTGAGGAGACCCGCGAAATGCACAGATACACAGCATTAAAATGCCTCATTCCATGTGGGTTCGCGTTGCCAAAGTCCAAAGCAGGGTGATTACCAATCAAAGACATGCTTTTACCTTAACGCTTAGGGATGAAGACTGTCAACTTAACAAGAGCAGTTCACTTAGAAACGCCGCTCAAGAGCCAACAATTCAAAATTAACAGCAGAGGTCGGACAGAGAGAGAACTGCACAGGGAGCAATCCTGGCACGGGAGAGGAAACAATGGCAAGATTAAAGCTACAAGTCCGGGAGGGAGGGTGAACATGCCTTGCAGCGTGCAGGCTCAATTCCAGAAGGAGGTGTGAAATGGAGGGAGAAAGAAAGCTTCCGGTGGCGCCGGGTATGAACTGAATGAAGGTTCGCAGGTCAAGCTTACTTTGGAATGAGAATAGATTACATCCCATGCCACACCTCTTCAGTCAAGACCCACGTGGTAAATGCGTCTAAGTCATGCATACGTGTCATCCCTTCCTGCTCCGTCCCTAGATTCCCAGGGGATGCCACAATGGAGAAGAGTGGGGAGAGGTGAAATTAGGAAACCTTACCCTACGGTGACATGCAGACAGATAGACTGGTGTACACAAAACGACATAGTGATGAACACTGGGCATACAAAGAAGACAACACCTACTTTCCTAGAGGAGTTCAAACAAAAAAAACAGCTTCCCCTAGAACGGTTTTGAGCCTTCTCAAGGCATAAGAGTTTGATTCTTAGCCTGATTCTGGGAGAGGGCTGGGATTCGGCCTACGCCACAAATGCCTGCTGCATGCAGAGTAGCTGTGTCATGATTTTCCTGGTAGGAATAGAGGCGTGATCCGAGGCGGGTGTTTGGGGGGGAGCATGTTTTAGTGCTTGCCTGCGGGTGGAGGTCCTGGCGGAGTAATCGAAAGGTCCGGCTCATCGAGGGACCCCTTCGGATCCTGGCTGCAATCGAGGAGACTGGGGGCGCATACGGTCTCCACTGCGTCCCTTGAATCGGTCACGATCACGTGGGTCATCTCGTTGACACGCGCACTCTCTTCACCTAAGTGGAGAAAAATTTAAATATTAGACTCAGCCTGATGGTGAGGGATGTGATCAATCCTAAGTTCCTCTGCCTGGGTGCACAGGCTGGTGTCAGCGTGGTTCTCTTCCAAGGGCCGGAGGTCCAAAGGCCATTTCCCAGGATTGAGCCTCGTCAGAAGTTCCTGGGGAGGACTGGCTGGGACAGGGACGAGAAATCAGGCAGTCAGTAAACACAGAGAGGAAAATCATAAACATTTCAACACCTGGACGGAAACCCGAGGGTCCTAAGTGCATTGGACGAGGATGGCTTTTGCTGTGTTCCACCTCGGAGACCATCTGAGGCCAGGGGTCACGAATCCACCCTGAAGTCAGTGGACATAATCGCTGAGCGGGTAAATCTCGTGCCCAGCACCCTGTGAGACAGGTCTCCTTAAATCTCCTGGTGCTGTCTTTAACGTGCTTATCCCTCTTGGATGCCTGGGAATACGTTGCCCAGCTCAATTTTGACGGGAGAGAAACCTCCTTTTGAATGTGGCAGACTCCGTATTACGGACACACATCCCTGACCTCTTGACTCTGTGACAAATACATGCTTCCTTTTGGAAGCACCTTTCCAGGAAACAGTACACACAGGTCCCACAACCCTCACTCTTTAAGGCCGCTGCAATGAGGTTTTGCAGCTAAATATTTAGGTAAGCAATCGCTGTTGTAGCCCGATGAGAGGAAAGTTGTAAAAGAACGTCATGTCACCACCAAGGACTTCCCCTCATAGTTCTTCACTATCACCTGTTCCCTGAAGCATCAAGGCCCTACATTCCTGAAAGGGAGAACGGTGTGGGGAAGCAGAATATGACAACCAAGTCTGCACCTATCTCAAACACTGCTTGTGCCACACTAATCAACACGTGTCCTTTAGGCAGTGTGCCCATCCTACACGTATTTTCACCCGAAGCCTTCAAGAGGTGAGGAGAGAAGAAAGAAGACAGGTTCTGAAAAGCGGCAGGATGTTCCTGTGTCAGGATGGAAAAAGATTTCCTTTTCCAGCATGCAAGCCTGAAGGTTGAATTGCATACAATTTGTAGGCCCGGTTTTGTTATGGGCAAAATTGCTGCAGTTATTCTCAACGTTTCTAAGTGTGAAAACTAAGATGCTTTGGCCCTTCCCGCAACCTGTACGGACTCCAGCTCCTTGAGGCTTCTGAGGGAGATCGGTTACCATTATCAAGTCTGATATCGTCCAAACTACACCTGGAGACTTAGAAGAGGCCTTTCCCTGTGTGTGACATTGGATGTCAGAGCCCAGGAAGTAAGTCAATGGGGGCAGAGAAAGGGTAGGTTTTGGCCACAGAAATAGGAGCTGAGGATACCAGGGAAATACAAAGAAACCCCCACACTTAACCTGCCTCCATGCACGTCGCTTCGCAGTTCCCGAAGCTCAAGCCAGGGTCATGCAAAATTGAATGCATACGTTTCACATAACGCTCCTGTTTCTAGACTATCAAGCTAACGACAGCGGTTTAACGAGAAACACCCCTCAAGGCCAATGCGCCCAAAGTGAACACCCAGTGACGGACAGTGCCAGAAGTCCAGAGGGCGAATCCTGGCAGCCCCGGAGAAGAAAGCTACGAGGCCCTGAGGGTGAAGCTGAGGGGCAGAGTGCAGTATCAACTGAAGAAGGAGCTGTAAGTACATGGAGAAAGGAAGTTTTCGGTGTGGCCGAGCATGAACTAAACGAAGGATAGAAGGCCAAGGTGAAGTGGCACTGAGTAGAGACTCGGACCCCTGACATATCTCTTTCTACAGGACCTCCGTGATCAGCGTGTCAGAGTGTGCTCTTTCACCACATTTCAGGGAAAGCACAGCGTGGGGAAGACAGGGGTGGCCTGATCTTTGGAAACTTTACCCTAAGGAGACTTGCAGATAGGTAGGAGCACACAAACTATTGATTGAAAGGCTCTGAGCATACGGAGAAGACAGCATGCATTTCCCTACGGCAAAGGGAAAAAAACATTCTCCTAGAAGGGATGTGGACCTTCTTGAGATGTGAGTGTTGAGTGCTACTCTGATTCTGGGTGCGTGTGTTGGGATTCGGCCCACACCCCAGGTGCCCGCTGCATGCAGAACAGCTGCGTCATGATTTTCTTCACGGGAACGGAGGTATGATCTGAGACGGGTCATTTGAAGGAATGCTCTACGGCGTACCTTTGGGTGAGGGTCCTGGCAGAGCGACTGGCTGGTCCAGCTCATCAAGGGACACCTCTTGCTCCCGGACAGGATCGCAGAAGTTGAGTGTGGATGCGGACCCTGGTGAGTCCCGTGCATCGGGCACGTCCACGTGGATCATTGGAGTGGCTCGTGGACTGCCTTCACCTAGGAGGAGGAAAATTGAAATACACATTCGGCCCGATGGGGAGCGGTGTGATCCATCCTAACTCCCTGTGCCTCGTGTGCAGAGGCTGCTGACAGCATGGTTCTCCCGGAGCTTCAGGAAGGCCAAAGGCCACGCCCCAGATGGAGCCTCTGGAGAAGGACCTGGGGACGACCCGCTGAGAACAGGTGGGAAAAAGCCGGGATTCCACCAAGACAGAGAAAAGGCTACCTTCAATACTTGGATGCCTGGATGGAGATCAAAGATCTCTCAGAGCACTGGACAAGGACGGCTGTGCCTGACTTCCACCTGGACGCTATCTGGGGCCCTCTGATATCTACCCTCCCGTCAGTGGACATAATCGCCTGGATGATTCTTGCGCAGCGCACGTTCCAGGACAGGTCTTTTTCAGGTACAGTGCTGCGTGCACTGATGTACTCCACCCTCGTGGGTGCCTGCAAATATTGCGGCTGGCCTATCTTCCAAAGCAAAAGGAATCCCTTTTGAATGTGGTACACGTCACACGATGGAGACAGATCCTCGACCTCTGGATCCTGTGACAAATACATGCTTCCTCCTGGAATCTCTCCAGGGAAAATACACACGGCCCGTCAACCAGATTCCCTTGGCTTGCTGCCGTGAGGGGCTTCAGCTAAGTAGGTAAGTAAGGAATCGCCTTGGGGTACCAAGAAGGGTTATGTTTTCTTAAAAAATATGTAGCAACCAAGGGTCCTGCACTCACATTTCTTCACTCTCACCTCTGCCCCGAGTGTCAAGGCCCCACGGATCTGAAGGCAACTGGCGTGGAGGCAAGCGGACTACGAAAATGAAAATCTGCAAATAACTCACACAGGCTCGTGCCACACTTTAAAGCAGGTCCTAAACGCAAGGTGCCCTTCCTACATGGATTTCCACCATCAGCCATCCAAAAGGTGAGGAAAGTAGAAAGCAGACAGCTTCTCAACACCTTGAAGAGGTCACTCGGTCAGCATGGAAAATGGTTGCATTTTCCACCATGTAAACTGAGGTGCAATTGCGTACAGTCCTGTGGACCTGATTCTGTGACGGGTCAAAATGCGGCAGGTGTTCCCAATGTTTCTCAGGGTGAAAATTAAGAATCTCTTAAGGTCCGACCAGGTGTACGCGCTGGGACGCAAGAGGATCCTGGTTGAGGATAGCTAACGTCACGTGGGGCAATCTGTAAACCACACGTGGAGACTTATCTGATCCTTTTCCGATACACGTGAATGACAGGAGAGGCCAGGGCGTCCCTGGGACCAGGCGCGGTGTACGCTTTTGCCTCGGAAGGATGAGGTGAGGAGACCCGCGAAATGCACAGATACACAGCATTAAAATGCCTCATTCCATGTGGGTTCGCGTTGCCAAAGTCCAAAGCAGGGTGATTACCAATCAAAGACATGCTTTTACCTTAACGCTTAGGGATGAAGACTGTCAACTTAACAAGAGCAGTTCACTTAGAAACGCCGCTCAAGAGCCAACAATTCAAAATTAACAGCAGAGGTCGGACAGAGAGAGAACTGCACAGGGAGCAATCCTGGCACGGGAGAGGAAACAATGGCAAGATTAAAGCTACAAGTCCGGGAGGGAGGGTGAACATGCCTTGCAGCGTGCAGGCTCAATTCCAGAAGGAGGTGTGAAATGGAGGGAGAAAGAAAGCTTCCGGTGGCGCCGGGTATGAACTGAATGAAGGTTCGCAGGTCAAGCTTACTTTGGAATGAGAATAGATTACATCCCATGCCACACCTCTTCAGTCAAGACCCACGTGGTAAATGCGTCTAAGTCATGCATACGTGTCATCCCTTCCTGCTCCGTCCCTAGATTCCCAGGGGATGCCACAATGGAGAAGAGTGGGGAGAGGTGAAATTAGGAAACCTTACCCTACGGTGACATGCAGACAGATAGACTGGTGTACACAAAACGACATAGTGATGAACACTGGGCATACAAAGAAGACAACACCTACTTTCCTAGAGGAGTTCAAACAAAGAAAACAGCTTCCCCTAGAACGGTTTTGAGCCTTCTCAAGGCATAAGAGTTTGATTCTTAAGCCTGATTCTGGGAGAGGGCTGGGATTCGGCCTAGGCCACAAATGCCTGCTGCATGCAGAGTAGCTGTGTCATGATTTTCCTGGTAGGAATAGAGGCGTGATCCGAGGCGGGTGTTTGGGGGGGGGCATGTTTTAGTGCTTGCCTGCGGGTGGAGGTCCTGGCGGAGTAATCGAAAGGTCCGGCTCATCGAGGGACCCCTTCGGATCCTGGCTGCAATCGAGGAGACTGGGGGCGCATACGGTCTCCACTGCGTCCCTTGAATCGGTCACGATCACGTGGGTCATCTCGTTGACACGCGCACTCTCTTCACCTAAGTGGAGAAAAATTTAAATATTAGACTCAGCCTGATGGTGAGGGATGTGATCAATCCTAAGTTCCTCTGCCTGGGTGCACAGGCTGGTGTCAGCGTGGTTCTCTTCCAAGGGCCGGAGGTCCAAAGGCCATTTCCCAGGATTGAGCCTCGTCAGAAGTTCCTGGGGAGGACTGGCTGGGACAGGGACGAGAAATCAGGCAGTCAGTAAACACAGAGAGGAAAATCATAAACATTTCAACACCTGGACGGAAACCCGAGGGTCCTAAGTGCATTGGACGAGGATGGCTTTTGCTGTGTTCCACCTCGGAGACCATCTGAGGCCAGGGGTCACGAATCCACCCTGAAGTCAGTGGACATAATCGCTGAGCGGGTAAATCTCGTGCCCAGCACCCTGTGAGACAGGTCTCCTTAAATCTCCTGGTGCTGTCTTTAACGTGCTTATCCCTCTTGGATGCCTGGGAATACGTTGCCCAGCTCAATTTTGACGGGAGAGAAACCTCCTTTTGAATGTGGCAGACTCCGTATTACGGACACACATCCCTGACCTCTTGACTCTGTGACAAATACATGCTTCCTTTTGGAAGCACCTTTCCAGGAAACAGTACACACAGGTCCCACAACCCTCACTCTTTAAGGCCGCTGCAATGAGGTTTTGCAGCTAAATATTTAGGTAAGCAATCGCTGTTGTAGCCCGATGAGAGGAAAGTTGTAAAAGAACGTCATGTCACCACCAAGGACTTCCCCTCATAGTTCTTCACTATCACCTGTTCCCTGAAGCATCAAGGCCCTACATTCCTGAAAGGGAGAACGGTGTGGGGAAGCAGAATATGACAACCAAGTCTGCACCTATCTCAAACACTGCTTGTGCCACACTAATCAACACGTGTCCTTTAGGCAGTGTGCCCATCCTACACGTATTTTCACCCGAAGCCTTCAAGAGGTGAGGAGAGAAGAAAGAAGACAGGTTCTGAAAAGCGGCAGGATGTTCCTGTGTCAGGATGGAAAAAGATTTCCTTTTCCAGCATGCAAGCCTGAAGGTTGAATTGCATACAATTTGTAGGCCCGGTTTTGTTATGGGCAAAATTGCTGCAGTTATTCTCAACGTTTCTAAGTGTGAAAACTAAGATGCTTTGGCCCTTCCCGCAACCTGTACGGACTCCAGCTCCTTGAGGCTTCTGAGGGAGATCGGTTACCATTATCAAGTCTGATATCGTCCAAACTACACCTGGAGACTTAGAAGAGGCCTTTCCCTGTGTGTGACATTGGATGTCAGAGCCCAGGAAGTAAGTCAATGGGGGCAGAGAAAGGGTAGGTTTTGGCCACAGAAATAGGAGCTGAGGATACCAGGGAAATACAAAGAAACCCCCACACTTAACCTGCCTCCATGCACGTCGCTTCGCAGTTCCCGAAGCTCAAGCCAGGGTCATGCAAAATTGAATGCATACGTTTCACATAACGCTCCTGTTTCTAGACTATCAAGCGAACGACAGCGGTTTAACGAGAAACACCCCTCAAGGCCAATGCGCCCAAAGTGAACACCCAGTGACGGACAGTGCCAGAAGTCCAGAGGGCGAATCCTGGCAGCCCCGGAGAAGAAAGCTACGAGGCCCTGAGGGTGAAGCTGAGGGGCAGAGTGCAGTATCAACTGAAGAAGGAGCTGTAAGTACATGGAGAAAGGAAGTTTTCGGTGTGGCCGAGCATGAACTAAACGAAGGATAGAAGGCCAAGGTGAAGTGGCACTGAGTAGAGACTCGGACCCCTGACATATCTCTTTCTACAGGACCTCCGTGATCAGCGTGTCAGAGTGTGCTCTTTCACCACATTTCAGGGAAAGCACAGCGTGGGGAAGACAGGGGTGGCCTGATCTTTGGAAACTTTACCCTAAGGAGACTTGCAGATAGGTAGGAGCACACAAACTATTGATTGAAAGGCTCTGAGCATACGGAGAAGACAGCATGCATTTCCCTACGGCAAAGGGAAAAAAACATTCTCCTAGAAGGGATGTGGACCTTCTTGAGATGTGAGTGTTGAGTGCTACTCTGATTCTGGGTGCGTGTGTTGGGATTCGGCCCACACCCCAGGTGCCCGCTGCATGCAGAACAGCTGCGTCATGATTTTCTTCACGGGAACGGAGGTATGATCTGAGACGGGTCATTTGAAGGAATGCTCTACGGCGTACCTTTGGGTGAGGGTCCTGGCAGAGCGACTGGCTGGTCCAGCTCATCAAGGGACACCTCTTGCTCCCGGACAGGATCGCAGAAGTTGAGTGTGGATGCGGACCCTGGTGAGTCCCGTGCATCGGGCACGTCCACGTGGATCATTGGAGTGGCTCGTGGACTGCCTTCACCTAGGAGGAGGAAAATTGAAATACACATTCGGCCCGATGGGGAGCGGTGTGATCCATCCTAACTCCCTGTGCCTCGTGTGCAGAGGCTGCTGACAGCATGGTTCTCCCGGAGCTTCAGGAAGGCCAAAGGCCACGCCCCAGATGGAGCCTCTGGAGAAGGACCTGGGGACGACCCGCTGAGAACAGGTGGGAAAAAGCAGGGATTCCACCAAGACAGAGAAAAGGCTACCTTCAATACTTGGATGCCTGGATGGAGATCAAAGATCTCTCAGAGCACTGGACAAGGACGGCTGTGCCTGACTTCCACCTGGACGCTATCTGGGGCCCTCTGATATCTACCCTCCCGTCAGTGGACATAATCGCCTGGATGATTCTTGCGCAGCGCACGTTCCAGGACAGGTCTTTTTCAGGTACAGTGCTGCGTGCACTGATGTACTCCACCCTCGTGGGTGCCTGCAAATATTGCGGCTGGCCTATCTTCCAAAGCAAAAGGAATCCCTTTTGAATGTGGTACACGTCACACGATGGAGACAGATCCTCGACCTCTGGATCCTGTGACAAATACATGCTTCCTCCTGGAATCTCTCCAGGGAAAATACACACGGCCCGTCAACCAGATTCCCTTGGCTTGCTGCCGTGAGGGGCTTCAGCTAAGTAGGTAAGTAAGGAATCGCCTTGGGGTACCAAGGAGGGTTACGTTTTCTTAAAAAATATGTAGCAACCAAGGGTCCTGCACTCACATTTCTTCACTATCACCTCTGCCCCGAGTGTCAAGGCCCCACGGATCTGAAGGCAACTGGCGTGGAGGCAAGCGGACTACGAAAATGAAAATCTGCAAATAACTCACACAGGCTCGTGCCACACTTTAAAGCAGGTCCTAAACGCAAGGTGCCCTTCCTACATGGATTTCCACCATCAGCCATCCAAAAGGTGAGGAAAGAAGAAAGCAGACAGCTTCTCAACACCTTGAAGAGGTCACTCGGTCAGCATGGAAAATGGTTGCATTTTCCACCATGTAAACTGAGGTGCAATTGCGTACAGTCCTGTGGACCTGATTCTGTGACGGGTCAAAATGCGGCAGGTGTTCCCAATGTTTCTCAGGGTGAAAATTAAGAAGCTCTTAAGCTCCGACCAGGTGTACGCGCTGGGACGCAAGAGGATCCTGGTTGAGGATAGCTAACGTCACGTGGGGCAATCTGTAAACCACACGTGGAGACTTATCTGATCCTTTTCCGATACACGTGAATGACAGGAGAGGCCAGGGCGTCCCTGGGACCAGGCGCGGTGTACGCTTTTGCCTCGGAAGGATGAGGTGAGGAGACCCGCGAAATGCACAGATACACAGCATTAAAATGCCTCATTCCATGTGGGTTCGCGTTGCCAAAGTCCAAAGCAGGGTGATTACCAATCAAAGACATGCTTTTACCTTAACGCTTAGGGATGAAGACTGTCAACTTAACAAGAGCAGTTCACTTAGAGACGCCGCTCAAGAGCCAACAATTCAAAATTAACAGCAGAGGTCGGACAGAGAGAGAACTGCACAGGGAGCAATCCTGGCACGGGAGAGGAAACAATGGCAAGATTAAAGCTACAAGTCCGGGAGGGAGGGTGAACATGCCTTGCAGCGTGCAGGCTCAATTCCAGAAGGAGGTGTGAAATGGAGGGAGAAAGAAAGCCTCCGGTGGCGCCGGGTATGAACTGAATGAAGGTTCGCAGGTCAAGCTTACTTTGGAATGAGAATAGATTACATCCCATGCCACACCTCTTCAGTCAAGACCCACGTGGTAAATGCGTCTAAGTCATGCATACGTGTCATCCCTTCCTGCTCCGTCCCTAGATTCCCAGGGGATGCCACAATGGAGAAGAGTGGGGAGAGGTGAAATTAGGAAACCTTACCCTACGGTGACATGCAGACAGATAGACTGGTGTACACAAAACGACATAGTGATGAACACTGGGCATACAAAGAAGACAACACCTACTTTCCTAGAGGAGTTCAAACAAAGAAAACAGCTTCCCCTAGAACGGTTTTGAGCCTTCTCAAGGCATAAGAGTTTGATTCTTAGCCTGATTCTGGGAGAGGGCTGGGATTCGGCCTACGCCACAAATGCCTGCTGCATGCAGAGTAGCTGTGTCATGATTTTCCTGGTAGGAATAGAGGCGTGATCCGAGGCGGGTGTTTGGGGGGGGGCATGTTTTAGTGCTTGCCTGCGGGTGGAGGTCCTGGCGGAGTAATCGAAAGGTCCGGCTCATCGAGGGACCCCTTCGGATCCTGGCTGCAATCGAGGAGACTGGGGGCGCATACGGTCTCCACTGCGTCCCTTGAATCGGTCACGATCACGTGGGTCATCTCGTTGACACGCGCACTCTCTTCACCTAAGTGGAGAAAAATTTAAATATTAGACTCAGCCTGATGGTGAGGGATGTGATCAATCCTAAGTTCCTCTGCCTGGGTGCACAGGCTGGTGTCAGCGTGGTTCTCTTCCAAGGGCCGGAGGTCCAAAGGCCATTTCCCAGGATTGAGCCTCGTCAGAAGTTCCTGGGGAGGACTGGCTGGGACAGGGACGAGAAATCAGGCAGTCAGTAAACACAGAGAGGAAAATCATAAACATTTCAACACCTGGACGGAAACCCGAGGGTCCTAAGTGCATTGGACGAGGATGGCTTTTGCTGTGTTCCACCTCGGAGACCATCTGAGGCCAGGGGTCACGAATCCACCCTGAAGTCAGTGGACATAATCGCTGAGCGGGTAAATCTCGTGCCCAGCACCCTGTGAGACAGGTCTCCTTAAATCTCCTGGTGCTGTCTTTAACGTGCTTATCCCTCTTGGATGCCTGGGAATACGTTGCCCAGCTCAATTTTGACGGGAGAGAAACCTCCTTTTGAATGTGGCAGACTCCGTATTACGGACACACATCCCTGACCTCTTGACTCTGTGACAAATACATGCTTCCTTTTGGAAGCACCTTTCCAGGAAACAGTACACACAGGTCCCACAACCCTCACTCTTTAAGGCCGCTGCAATGAGGTTTTGCAGCTAAATATTTAGGTAAGCAATCGCTGTTGTAGCCCGATGAGAGGAAAGTTGTAAAAGAACGTCATGTCACCACCAAGGACTTCCCCTCATAGTTCTTCACTATCACCTGTTCCCTGAAGCATCAAGGCCCTACATTCCTGAAAGGGAGAACGGTGTGGGGAAGCAGAATATGACAACCAAGTCTGCACCTATCTCAAACACTGCTTGTGCCACACTAATCAACACGTGTCCTTTAGGCAGTGTGCCCATCCTACACGTATTTTCACCCGAAGCCTTCAAGAGGTGAGGAGAGAAGAAAGAAGACAGGTTCTGAAAAGCGGCAGGATGTTCCTGTGTCAGGATGGAAAAAGATTTCCTTTTCCAGCATGCAAGCCTGAAGGTTGAATTGCATACAATTTGTAGGCCCGGTTTTGTTATGGGCAAAATTGCTGCAGTTATTCTCAACGTTTCTAAGTGTGAAAACTAAGATGCTTTGGCCCTTCCCGCAACCTGTACGGACTCCAGCTCCTTGAGGCTTCTGAGGGAGATCGGTTACCATTATCAAGTCTGATATCGTCCAAACTACACCTGGAGACTTAGAAGAGGCCTTTCCCTGTGTGTGACATTGGATGTCAGAACCCAGGAAGTAAGTCAATGGGGGCAGAGAAAGGGTAGGTTTTGGCCACAGAAATAGGAGCTGAGGATACCAGGGAAATACAAAGAAACCCCCACACTTAACCTGCCTCCATGCACGTCGCTTCGCAGTTCCCGAAGCTCAAGCCAGGGTCATGCAAAATTGAATGCATACGTTTCACATAACGCTCCTGTTTCTAGACTATCAAGCGAACGACAGCGGTTTAACGAGAAACACCCCTCAAGGCCAATGCGCCCAAAGTGAACACCCAGTGACGGACAGTGCCAGAAGTCCAGAGGGCGAATCCTGGCAGCCCCGGAGAAGAAAGCTACGAGGCCCTGAGGGTGAAGCTGAGGGGCAGAGTGCAGTATCAACTGAAGAAGGAGCTGTAAGTACATGGAGAAAGGAAGTTTTCGGTGTGGCCGAGCATGAACTAAACGAAGGATAGAAGGCCAAGGTGAAGTGGCACTGAGTAGAGACTCGGACCCCTGACATATCTCTTTCTACAGGACCTCCGTGATCAGCGTGTCAGAGTGTGCTCTTTCACCACATTTCAGGGAAAGCACAGCGTGGGGAAGACAGGGGTGGCCTGATCTTTGGAAACTTTACCCTAAGGAGACTTGCAGATAGGTAGGAGCACACAAACTATTGATTGAAAGGCTCTGAGCATACGGAGAAGACAGCATGCATTTCCCTACGGCAAAGGGAAAAAAACATTCTCCTAGAAGGGATGTGGACCTTCTTGAGATGTGAGTGTTGAGTGCTACTCTGATTCTGGGTGCGTGTGTTGGGATTCGGCCCACACCCCAGGTGCCCGCTGCATGCAGAACAGCTGCGTCATGATTTTCTTCACGGGAACGGAGGTATGATCTGAGACGGGTCATTTGAAGGAATGCTCTACGGCGTACCTTTGGGTGAGGGTCCTGGCAGAGCGACTGGCTGGTCCAGCTCATCAAGGGACACCTCTTGCTCCCGGACAGGATCGCAGAAGTTGAGTGTGGATGCGGACCCTGGTGAGTCCCGTGCATCGGGCACGTCCACGTGGATCATTGGAGTGGCTCGTGGACTGCCTTCACCTAGGAGGAGGAAAATTGAAATACACATTCGGCCCGATGGGGAGCGGTGTGATCCATCCTAACTCCCTGTGCCTCGTGTGCAGAGGCTGCTGACAGCATGGTTCTCCCGGAGCTTCAGGAAGGCCAAAGGCCACGCCCCAGATGGAGCCTCTGGAGAAGGACCTGGGGACGACCCGCTGAGAACAGGTGGGAAAAAGCAGGGATTCCACCAAGACAGAGAAAAGGCTACCTTCAATACTTGGATGCCTGGATGGAGATCAAAGATCTCTCAGAGCACTGGACAAGGACGGCTGTGCCTGACTTCCACCTGGACGCTATCTGGGGCCCTCTGATATCTACCCTCCCGTCAGTGGACATAATCGCCTGGATGATTCTTGCGCAGCGCACGTTCCAGGACAGGTCTTTTTCAGGTACAGTGCTGCGTGCACTGATGTACTCCACCCTCGTGGGTGCCTGCAAATATTGCGGCTGGCCTATCTTCCAAAGCAAAAGGAATCCCTTTTGAATGTGGTACACGTCACACGATGGAGACAGATCCTCGACCTCTGGATCCTGTGACAAATACATGCTTCCTCCTGGAATCTCTCCAGGGAAAATACACACGGCCCGTCAACCAGATTCCCTTGGCTTGCTGCCGTGAGGGGCTTCAGCTAAGTAGGTAAGTAAGGAATCGCCTTGGGGTACCAAGGAGGGTTACGTTTTCTTAAAAAATATGTAGCAACCAAGGGTCCTGCACTCACATTTCTTCACTATCACCTCTGCCCCGAGTGTCAAGGCCCCACGGATCTGAAGGCAACTGGCGTGGAGGCAAGCGGACTACGAAAATGAAAATCTGCAAATAACTCACACAGGCTCGTGCCACACTTTAAAGCAGGTCCTAAACGCAAGGTGCCCTTCCTACATGGATTTCCACCATCAGCCATCCAAAAGGTGAGGAAAGAAGAAAGCAGACAGCTTCTCAACACCTTGAAGAGGTCACTCGGTCAGCATGGAAAATGGTTGCATTTTCCACCATGTAAACTGAGGTGCAATTGCGTACAGTCCTGTGGACCTGATTCTGTGACGGGTCAAAATGCGGCAGGTGTTCCCAATGTTTCTCAGGGTGAAAATTAAGAAGCTCTTAAGCTCCGACCAGGTGTACGCGCTGGGACGCAAGAGGATCCTGGTTGAGGATAGCTAACGTCACGTGGGGCAATCTGTAAACCACACGTGGAGACTTATCTGATCCTTTTCCGATACACGTGAATGACAGGAGAGGCCAGGGCGTCCCTGGGACCAGGCGCGGTGTACGCTTTTGCCTCGGAAGGATGAGGTGAGGAGACCCGCGAAATGCACAGATACACAGCATTAAAATGCCTCATTCCATGTGGGTTCGCGTTGCCAAAGTCCAAAGCAGGGTGATTACCAATCAAAGACATGCTTTTACCTTAACGCTTAGGGATGAAGACTGTCAACTTAACAAGAGCAGTTCACTTAGAGACGCCGCTCAAGAGCCAACAATTCAAAATTAACAGCAGAGGTCGGACAGAGAGAGAACTGCACAGGGAGCAATCCTGGCACGGGAGAGGAAACAATGGCAAGATTAAAGCTACAAGTCCGGGAGGGAGGGTGAACATGCCTTGCAGCGTGCAGGCTCAATTCCAGAAGGAGGTGTGAAATGGAGGGAGAAAGAAAGCTTCCGGTGGCGCCGGGTATGAACTGAATGAAGGTTCGCAGGTCAAGCTTACTTTGGAATGAGAATAGATTACATCCCATGCCACACCTCTTCAGTCAAGACCCACGTGGTAAATGCGTCTAAGTCATGCATACGTGTCATCCCTTCCTGCTCCGTCCCTAGATTCCCAGGGGATGCCACAATGGAGAAGAGTGGGGAGAGGTGAAATTAGGAAACCTTACCCTACGGTGACATGCAGACAGATAGACTGGTGTACACAAAACGACATAGTGATGAACACTGGGCATACAAAGAAGACAACACCTACTTTCCTAGAGGAGTTCAAACAAAGAAAACAGCTTCCCCTAGAACGGTTTTGAGCCTTCTCAAGGCATAAGAGTTTGATTCTTAGCCTGATTCTGGGAGAGGGCTGGGATTCGGCCTACGCCACAAATGCCTGCTGCATGCAGAGTAGCTGTGTCATGATTTTCCTGGTAGGAATAGAGGCGTGATCCGAGGCGGGTGTTTGGGGGGGGGCATGTTTTAGTGCTTGCCTGCGGGTGGAGGTCCTGGCGGAGTAATCGAAAGGTCCGGCTCATCGAGGGACCCCTTCGGATCCTGGCTGCAATCGAGGAGACTGGGGGCGCATACGGTCTCCACTGCGTCCCTTGAATCGGTCACGATCACGTGGGTCATCTCGTTGACACGCGCACTCTCTTCACCTAAGTGGAGAAAAATTTAAATATTAGACTCAGCCTGATGGTGAGGGATGTGATCAATCCTAAGTTCCTCTGCCTGGGTGCACAGGCTGGTGTCAGCGTGGTTCTCTTCCAAGGGCCGGAGGTCCAAAGGCCATTTCCCAGGATTGAGCCTCGTCAGAAGTTCCTGGGGAGGACTGGCTGGGACAGGGACGAGAAATCAGGCAGTCAGTAAACACAGAGAGGAAAATCATAAACATTTCAACACCTGGACGGAAACCCGAGGGTCCTAAGTGCATTGGACGAGGATGGCTTTTGCTGTGTTCCACCTCGGAGACCATCTGAGGCCAGGGGTCACGAATCCACCCTGAAGTCAGTGGACATAATCGCTGAGCGGGTAAATCTCGTGCCCAGCACCCTGTGAGACAGGTCTCCTTAAATCTCCTGGTGCTGTCTTTAACGTGCTTATCCCTCTTGGATGCCTGGGAATACGTTGCCCAGCTCAATTTTGACGGGAGAGAAACCTCCTTTTGAATGTGGCAGACTCCGTATTACGGACACACATCCCTGACCTCTTGACTCTGTGACAAATACATGCTTCCTTTTGGAAGCACCTTTCCAGGAAACAGTACACACAGGTCCCACAACCCTCACTCTTTAAGGCCGCTGCAATGAGGTTTTGCAGCTAAATATTTAGGTAAGCAATCGCTGTTGTAGCCCGATGAGAGGAAAGTTGTAAAAGAACGTCATGTCACCACCAAGGACTTCCCCTCATAGTTCTTCACTATCACCTGTTCCCTGAAGCATCAAGGCCCTACATTCCTGAAAGGGAGAACGGTGTGGGGAAGCAGAATATGACAACCAAGTCTGCACCTATCTCAAACACTGCTTGTGCCACACTAATCAACACGTGTCCTTTAGGCAGTGTGCCCATCCTACACGTATTTTCACCCGAAGCCTTCAAGAGGTGAGGAGAGAAGAAAGAAGACAGGTTCTGAAAAGCGGCAGGATGTTCCTGTGTCAGGATGGAAAAAGATTTCCTTTTCCAGCATGCAAGCCTGAAGGT